>NC_082391.1:14408932-14427669 GCF_031168955.1 Gadus macrocephalus | reverse complement strand
ATGAGAAACACAAAGTATACCAAATGGAATACATTAAAACACAAACCGAGAAAAAAATAAGAATTAAAATAGATTTTTTCGTTTTTTATCTTTGTGTGTTCTAATTTATCACATAACTCTCTCTCCTGGAGTGATGTGTGGACTCAATTCAATACAATAAAATCGTATTTGTATCTTAATCACGATAACAATCTCAAAGGGCTTAACAGGCCAAATATTTATGACGTATTTATGACACTACTTGCCAAACTGACAGACCTGTAAAACTGGGCCTGAGTCTGAGGCAGCCAGAACTAGTCAAGGCCAGCCAGACCCAGCCAGACCCAGCCAGACCCAGCCAGGCCCAGCCAGGCTCAGCCAGGGCCAGGCAGGGCCAAACACGGCCAGTTAGGCTCATCCAGACCCAACCAGGGCCAGGCATGGCCAAACAGGGCCAGGCAGGGCCAAACACGGCTGGTCCCCAGGGGACTGGCTTGCTCTCAATTAACACGGTCGGCCAGCTGGAGACACGTCAGCTAGCTGTGACTTCCCTCCCCAAGGAGCCTGTCAGGGAATCTACGGCCACTCGTTGGCAGTCTTGCTGTATGCTAGGTCGTTAGCATGATGCTAGCCCGGGGTGTGATACAGGGTTGGTGTAGGTTTTTTGTCACACAGGCTTCAGCACATACAAATCAAGATCAGAGTGGTGATATGACCCATCGAACGCATGCATAAACACACACACGTAGACGTACACACAGATATGGATACAGACACACTTGCACGTGTGTTCATGCACAAGATGACACACATGCATGGTCACACACACGCACATGACAGGAAGAAGGTGAATTTTATACCTGCAGAGTCGTATTATAAGGGAGAGAGAAAACTCACACTGTACAAACACACACACGCACGCACGCACGCACGCACGCACGCACGCACGCACGCACGCACGCACGCACGCGTACACTGACAGGGAGAAGACTAATGAGAATCCTGCAGAGTCGTACTATAAGGAAAGAGAAACTCACACTGCACACAAACAAACATTAACACACACACACACACACACACACACACACACACACACACACACACACACACACACACACACACATTGCCGGTGACCTTTCAGTCCTATGGATGCAAAGGGAATGTGTGTATATATAGATTGAAAGATATATATATATTAATTTTAATACAGATATAGTTTTATCCTGGCACTGAGACAAAACTTTAATGGATTCCAATGACCTCTGGCCTCACCGGTCTTGCTGTTCCATGGGGGCTGGAGTGTGCAGGGCAGAGTGTGAACTTTGGAGGTGTTGTTGGAGCATGGAGCGCAGGGCGGAGTGTTCGCTGACTCAGGACAAAGCCAAAGAGGTAACTCGGGCTGAGTAACCACGGACCCCAGAAAAGGTCAAGGGATGCATTCAAAAACAACACAAAACTACTTACAAAAGACTTCTGGCTCTGACGACGGGCTAGAAGGTCTACTCCCACAAAGGCCTTCAGATCCTGGAACAAATCCAAGGCCTGGCTTGGGGAGGTCCTGCAGATCAGCTGTGGGTTTGAGGCTGGAGCTGTGTCCTCGTAAAGATCTTTATGTTATACAAAACTGTTGGGAGTGGGAGAGAGATGCTAAGAGGGAAAGAAAGACGGCATTCTTATTCAATGCATTTAAGATGAGGCTGTTTCTAAAATCCTCACGTTTTTACAGAATCACCTGTATGCTTTCAACCTTGATTTATATTCACTACACAGTAGGGGCGGCAAATGATTTTTTGACCTCGAAGCAGCATCATAACGGTTTTCAAAATTAATCTGCCGTATATTTCGCTTTGCCTTGCATTGCCTTTTTCTCTCTATATCTTTCACACCCTCTCACTCCCCTTCTCGCTCTCTTATGCACTTTCACCATCACTTGCTCTCCCTATCTCCGTCTCTCTCACTCCATATCTCTTTCTCTCTTTCAGCCTTTCTCGCTCACCCTCTCCTTCCTTCTCTCTCATCCTCTCTCTCTCCCTCTATGCTCACCCTCTCTCTTTCTCTAACCATTCTCTATTTTTCTCTCCCTCCACTTCTCTAGGCCTCTCTCTCTCTCTAACCTCTATCTCACTGTCTTCAATATATATATATATAATTTCTCTGTTTTTCTTTGGTGCTCCATATGCTTATGTTATAACCACAACAATATTTGTACTACCCCCCCAACGTGAATTCCAGTGAATCTCTCCCAGCAGGCGGGAGTGAGAGAAAGGAACTCCTGCTACCAGGAATGCTTGGACAGAAACAATTCTCGTCGACAGTCAATCACTCTCTGGTGAAACGAAACGACGTGCCTTAAAGTGAACCGTGATTGAAAAAGGGATGGATGGATGGGTGAACCGATGGCCATTTTAACTCATTTTAATGGCAGGGGGAGAGAAGTAATGGCCATTTGAACTCCTCATAACCCGAGGGAATGCGTCAGAAAGTTACACACATGAATGATAGGCAGTGCCCGCCATGTGTTCCAAGAGGACCCTGGCCATCTTCATTCTGCTGTCCCTGCTCTCTGGGTCTTGCCCCTCATCTGACGTCAGAAGAATATCAAATAGACAATTTTTCTTTATAGCATCCCTCTTCTTGGATCCATCCTTTCTCTTGTTTGTGTCTTCTCTGAAAGAGCATTTGCGTCTTGGGCTTTAATTATACATATTTCACGGCGTACATCCACTTTGAGAAATCTTCATCAGATTTGAATGAAAGACTAGCATGTCTCCTTCCACTTGGCAGTTTTGACAATATATGTATTTGTAGTTTCAAATGAGATCGGTATAGATGGGTACGAGGCCCCATGCGGCTCTCAGTGTGCATCTGGAAAGAAACGAGTTGCACTGTTTCCACGGGAACCATGTCCCATTGTACACCAAGTCCAGTTTTTACAATGTTTAAAATGTTTAGAATGTTCTGAAAACACATGTGAAAGTAGTGCAAGAACAATAATGTCTCTCAGACACTTGCATGCACGCATGCAGCAACCCCCCATCCCACATAGAGCCAAACACACACAGGCAAGCACAAACTCACTCACTCATGCAGCAAAACACAGCCCCGAGCCGCACACACTCACATTCTCATGCACACACACACATGCACACACATGCACACACATGCACACACACTCACACACGCACACACTTACACACACAATGACACACACGCATGCACACACACACGCAGACAGCTACTTATAGTGCCAAGCATACAACTGAGAATTCTGCGCGTCTAGAAGTGCATTTTCACACCGGGGGGGATATGAAACGCTGTCTTAAATAGTGAAATGATTCCATTGTGCTTCAAAGAAAGGAACAAGCAGTACTTCTGAGCTCCTCTGCTCCTTCTTGTAAAACTAATTAAAAAGATGAAGGAGAAGAAAGTGGAGACCCAATAAGAACTGTAACAAAGAAGAGAGAGGCGTGAGAGGAGGGGATAACTTTAATAAGAGGCGGTTGATTCATAGCCAAAGTTAATGACAGACCACCAATAAAAGGCCAGCAGAGAGCTAATATGAAATAAATATGAGGACGGGGTAGAATACAATAGCCTGCGATAGAAGGGAGGAGGACTGAATGAGGGAGAGAGAGAGGGGGAGAGAGCGAGGCAGAGAGGGAGAGAGAGAGTGCGAAAGAGGGAGTGAGAGAGCCTGGAAAAGGGCATTACGGGTGGTTGTAAAGCTCAAGGAGTCTTAAGTAAAGAGCACCGGTCTGTTTGAGCACCCAGTCAATTGTAATGCAGAAGCACTGTATCGTGGTCAGCCATCCTTAACCTCCTCTCTCTCTCGCTCTCTCACTCTCTTGCTCTCTCTGCCCCTCTTTTTCTATCTCTCTTTCTCTCTGCCCCTCCCTTTCTTTCTCTCTCTCTCTCTCTCTCTCTGCCCCTCTCTCTATGTCTTTTTGGCTCTCTCTGTCTCTCTGTCTCTATTTAAGAGACCATGACAAAAAACAGATCTCGATCTTGCACGCGGTTTTCTGTTCTCGAGTTCCGTGCACGTTATTGGCCCGGCAACCAACAACGATGTCATTTCCTCTAGGATGGAGATGTAATTTCCTCTAGGAGGACGATGAGAGAGAGGGGCTCTTCTTGTGACCCAGAGTGTTAAAGTGGGTGAAGCTGGAGGGAAGGGGAGAGATATCCCAAAAAAACGTGAGAGAAGACGTCCACATGTCAGCCTGGAGACGTACCGACAATGTTCCTGCCAGTTGTTCATTGAGCTTGTGCACATTGCTTGTGCATTCCAATGTGCCGCAGACGGACACAGACACACAGACAGACTGACCCAAAGCAGCGTTCTGCATCGGCACTGGGGGGATATTGTGTGCATTGTCTAAAGACCCTGGCACCAGAATCAGGGTTTTAACTAAATGAGTTTGAAGGATTTGAGGAAGGCTCGCACTGGTCTGCTCTGCATCCCAAGCAGTTTGAGAGCCGTGCGGATCTGTGAAGGCTTTCAATAATGAACGCCCTTCGTCGAGCTTCGTGGATTTGAGAAACGGTCGGAACAGATGTCACGCGGCGGTTCCCTGTGGCCGGCAGACACAAGCGTCTGATTCGCCGCGCTGCTGAGTCAATGCTAACAAAGTGGCGTGTAAACATGAGCCTGGCTTGTGATCAGCCGTGTTCATGCCTGACGCACAGCTGTGGCTCCAACACAAGCTATTAGGGTCCTAATGGAGGCAGCGCCACTGCTTTCTTCTAAAGTTATCAGCCGTACGCTAACGACCTGCATGTTGCTTTGATCCATACACAAGTCCTCATTACTTCAGAATCTGGATGCATTTTTGGCCCAATTACCATGGTAATTGCACGGTTAATTTATACCAGTATGAGCACACATGCACGCACACACATGCACACACACACACACACACACACACACACACACACACACACACACACACACACACACACAAGCGTGAGTGCGTGGGTTTAACTGTGCTGCTATGCGTGAGCACACATGGACTTCAACATACCTAGAAACCATGAATTTGTGTTAATTCGTAACTTTCACGTTCGGCTGTCACGTTCAAGCAGGGAAACAATTAAATAAGTTATATAAGTTATATAGTTAAATAATAATGCTTCTCATAACAATTTCCTGACATTTATACCGATAGGTAGAATTCTGCAAACTGGAGTGGGAGCTAGTTTCGCGTTTCCTCGTGGTTTTACCTTGATTTCGACCTAAAGTCAACCTACGCTATAATGTCACATTCCGTTTGTTTGACAGCGATGGACGGCTCCTGAATGCCGTCTGCTGTTCAATTCTCCTCCTCCCTTTATTATTCCTTGCAGGCTCCATTTCCCACTCCTGCTGCGTTGCCTTGTCTCCTTTCTTCTCTCGTTGATGCCTCCCATTC
This sequence comes from Gadus macrocephalus, assembly GCF_031168955.1. NCBI lineage: Eukaryota > Metazoa > Chordata > Actinopteri > Gadiformes > Gadidae > Gadus > Gadus macrocephalus. The sequence goes on along the minus strand of NC_082391.1, from coordinate 14,422,282 downwards.
AGAGAACGAACCAGCCCACCCCTCGCTCTGTCACTGAACAACACCGCCCATCTCTTGTCTATCCGCAACTGTCACCTATAAACAGCAAGCCAACAGGAAGGCATTCCTGTTGGCTTTGAGACCATTTTAGTCAAATGTACTTATTGTGAAGGAGCGTTATTGGTCATTTTGGGCCAAGTTGTGGTTAAAGGGTTCACAGGTTCACACCCATTTAGCAAGAGATCCTTTTTCAGAAAATGTGATCAGATTTTTTATTGATAATTTATAATAGATAATGTACCTCGATGAACCACTTTATACATTGTGGTGAAAAAGAAAAGTCATGCTTTTTATGTTTTCAACTGAAGTAGGTAATGAAAGTGTCCAGTTTACACTAAGCTACCTGCTATAGCTCAATAAACTCCCCACTGGAAGGGTTCCAGGACAAGTACGGCGGATACAACTCGAGTAACTTTATGAACTTTTATTGCGCTCACATAAACAATAAGCATCCACGCACTAGGTAGCCTGACTACCAAGCTACGCGAGCCTCTCAAGTTGACAATAACTAATTAGTTGTTGGTTAGTTAGATAGGTTGTAAACCTGCAACGAAAACACAAACACAAAACCCAGAATTAACCAATGAAATTAAACAAACATTCCGGTGATATTAATTCTTGATTTGAATTACTAGCAATGCTAGTTTATAGTCACTCACCGGCAAGGCGTACTAGTCCTGACCATCAACTGAATAAAATGCGACCTAAAGGCGTGGCCACCTGCGCACTGGGACTAGTCGCGCATACACAGACACACAGTCTGGAGATCAGGAAAGATAATAAACAAACCTGTAACCTGGTATAATTATAACATATATAAAATATAACATAAAATATGCCTGCATTCGGAATAAGGTGGTAAATGTTCACACTTATTTCCTCAAATACCCCAGAACATAATCATAACATCTATCAATTCCAATATATATATATAAAGCAATAGTTACATTTTTACAGAAAGGGTAACATCCCTACAGGAAGGGGCTGGGTTTGAACCAGTGGCTTCTGTCAACGAGTGGAACCCCCTTGCCTCTACACTGTCCTCCCTGCAGTTGGCGTGTAGTGATGTGTTTCTTCACGGGTGTTGATGTGTCCTCCAAAGCCCAATTTCATGGTCCACAGATGACGTTTTGTCCTGTTTGTCTCTCCCTCGTAGGACTGGACGCCACTAAGGACCCCTGTCTGCTGGTTCGCTGCCCGCCTCACAAAGTGTGCATCAGCCACGACTACATGACAGCCACCTGCGCCACTCCTACGCAACCGACACACAGGTGAGTAGGACCAGTCAGGATGCAGGACTCACTCTTCTGCTGTAAGACCGGCTGCTTATCACAGGCAGCCAAGACAAAGCCAGAAGAATTTTTCAAGTAAAAACTGTTTAAAATGTATTTATAAATAAATATACCAAGTGTCAGCTTGGCGTAGCCTCTTCAGCTTCGATTAGGTTTGTAATTGGGCCTCAATAAATAATGAGCTGTCAAGCACAGACTACACTGTGCTGCCCTTCACCTGACAGTAAAGCTACACTGTACTGCTCTCCACCTGACAACAGTACAACTACACTGTACTGCTCTCCACCTGACAGTACAACTACACTGTACTGCTCTTCACCTAGTTGAAGAGAAGTTCACCAGCATTTAACTAGACATATCCAGAGAGAGAGAGAGAGAGAGAGAGAGAGAGAGAGAGGGAGAGGGAGGGAGAGAATTTCAGAGACTATAGGTGGGATGAGTGGCTTATTTTACTGCCACTGTCTCCACCCACAGCTTTCTACCACAATAGAGGGCGTGATTGATCATTGTTACCATCAGAGACACGTATACCTATATACTCCTGTATACACACAGGATTCTCTCTAAAGTAGATTATATGGAAATGTGTTAAACATCGGGAACTTTGCCGAGGTGATTGTCATAATAGTTACACTGCTGCTTGGAGCACTTATGCTAATGCCTGTGTTTGACTGTACGTGTATGTGTGTATGTGTGTGTGTGTGTGTGTGTGTGTGTGTGTGTGTGTGTGTGTGTTTGTGTGTGTGTTAATCACTGTTCTCGCTGCCTTCTAAGCAGCCTGTTTCTCTGGCAGGGCAGGAGCGTGGGGCAAGGGAGCAATTGATCGCCCACCGTTGTCATGGGAACGCTGCACGTGTGAGCGCTGCAAACAGGGCACAAAGAAAGTTCTGCTGCCTCTGGATAACACGTGACGGCTCATCAGTTCACATGACATTACGTCATCGCCACCGTTAGTCCCTCATTGAGGAAGGCTGCTCTATGCACGAGCAAAATCCTCAATTCGACAAGAACAACATCCAGCCCTTTGTTATTCCACATTTAAAGTATTAAATTACTGCTTCTCTTACAGGATAGCCAGTAAGGCAATGTCTCCCACATATACACGGCCTCTGGGTGTGTGGAGGTGAACCATCATTACACCCTCTCTCTTCTAACCGCTCTGTTGTATTCTAAATTAATCTCTCTCTCTCGCCTCCTCTTTTTCCTTCCTTCTCACTCCTCTCGCTCACAGCACGAAGACCAGGAAAGGAACCCCAGGCCACAAACACAAAAAGGAGGTCGCCGCTGCTCATGGGAAATGTAGGCCCTGCCCAGCCATCGCGTATGGCCCTGTGTGCGGGTCTGACGGTCATATCTACTCCTCACAGGTCACATATCACATCTTTATCGGTCTAAAGTCCTCATTACTTTTAATTTGCTCACTGAGTAACCAATACCTTAAGAGCCCTGTTATCAAATGTTGTTACCGTGTGATGTTACCTTGTGATGTTTCCGTCCGATGTTAGCATCCGATGTTACCGTCTGATGTTACCGTCTGATGCTACCGTCCGATGTTACCGTCCGATGTTACCGTCCGATGTTACCGTCCGATGTTACCGTCCGATGTTACCGTCCGATGTTACCGTCCGATGTTACCGTCCGATGTTACCGTCCGATGCTACCGTCCGATGCTACCGTCCGATGTTACCGTCCGATGTTACCGTCCGATGTTACCGTCCGATGTTACCGTCTGATGTTACCGTCTGATGCTACCGTCCGATGTTACTGTCTAATGTTACCATCGGATGATACCGCCTGTTTTTTTACTGTTTGATGTTACTATCCAATGTAGCGTCTGATGTTATCGTCTAAGTCACATCTTCTGACATGTACGGCAACTACGTGCTGGAGTAATAATTCTAATCTTAGGGTGTGATCTGCAGTTGATTTATTTATACTTTTCGATCTCCCGCTGCTTTCACTCTCTCTCTCTCTCTCTCTCGCTCTCTTTCTCTGTTATCTCTACCTACCGGGATTAATCCAATGTGTGGAAAGAAGGGCGCGGTGTGTGTCTCTTTGTCAACAGATTTCATTAAGAGACATTAGCAACACTATCCATGTGGCGACCGGCAGAATAAAATGATGGATTTAAATTAGAGTCCGGGAAATTGAAAGTGTCAGCAGAGAGGAGAGATGTGGAGAGCACCGAGGAGTGTGTCTGCGTTGTGTGTGTTAGTGGGTATGGCTGTGTGTATGTGTGCGGACACCCTTGCATTCACTTGCGGGGGTCCGCAAATAAGTGGGGGTCCCCCAGTCCTTCTCAGTGTGAATTTACATAACTCATTTGGGTTTTAATAACTTTCTTGGATGGATTTTGTGATTGGATTTTTTTTTTTCAACCACGCCAAACAATTTGGTACCCCTTGTGTACTAGAGGAGAGAGCAATACGATTAAATTACATTCTGAAGCCGTTTGGGTTTTTAGTGCTTTTTGCTGGGTTTGCACTGCTATGAAGAATAGAGTGCCATAGGGTTTGTGTGTGTTTGCGCGCGCTTGCGTGTGTGTGTGTGTGTGTGTGTCTTTATAGCGGCGTTATAGACACATCTGTTCATCTCAAATAAACGGCAATATCATTTTAGATGATCCCCTCTAAAAACCGGCATTTAACTTTAATTTATTTAACTTTTAATTGGTGTGTCTTTGTCAAATTAAAATCCTGTATCTTATAAAGTAACTCAAATCTAAACAGGGCCTTGTCTTTAACACAGTTTCCATCTTTTTGGTCCATTGTTTGGTAACAAAGTGTCGGAAACATGTCCCCATTCATAACGTGAAGGACTACATCATTGGTATACTAATCTGGAACATGATCGACATAAAAAATGAAATTAAATATATATATATATATATCCCATGTGAGACCCACTAAGGTCCTTCTAATGCATGTATTGACCAAAGTAGTGCTTGACCCTATCTCTTATGGGAAAAATAATGCGTTTATCTCTGTGTCCACTGTTCCAGTGTAAGCTGGACTTCCATGGCTGTATGTCTGGGAAGGTGCTCTCAGTGAAGTGTTATGGGCTCTGCCCATGTCTCCCTGGTCAGGAGGCCAGCCGACCAGCACACCCGACCACCAAGGCTGGTGAGTAGCTGTCTGCTTGATTATAACAATACACAACCCCACATTTTTGCAGTATTTTCCGGCTCACCCCTGCCAAAGAACTCTGACCTTCTCACTGACAGCGTGGGGGTGTGGACGGAAGGTCTGCACATGAAATCTCTGTTCTCTTGGGAGATGTGGTATGATGATTAACTCTCCACTCTGGTTTGTCTCGCAGACAGGCTACGTTGCATCATATTTTAACTGCATAATCCCATCATCACCGCTCTCTGAAGTACGGCCTTTTGAAAAGTGAGTCCTAAATTACGGTCATTGATAGCACAAGGAGACAAGAAAGGCCCAGACAGTCTGGTCTGTTTTCCAGATCATAAATATGAGAACATCCAGAGAGGGCCGCAGCCCGGAGGGAGGTTTTAATCAAGCTGTGTCCATGTGTTGGGGACACCCCGGCTGACAGCTCGACTCAACCCATGCATGCTCTTTCCTCTTTGATGTCTTTTTAACCTTCCCTTGACCTTTGTTTTCTCATCGCCTGGAAAACACACTCGGACAGGTTGCCAAAAAAGCCCCAGCAAAGACAAATCAAAATAATAAGCCGGAGCCAAAGCCTTTGTTTTGCCGGTGACCTTTGAGGTCACCTGGCCGTGTCTGTTCTGTTAATGACTGCCTCCGTTGCCAGCCTCACAGGAGGCTGCATAATTAGAGCAGAGACTGACAACCACTGAAAGGAAACACAAAGGAGAGGGGACTGGAAACATTGTAGTTTGTTTTTCTCTTTGGGTCGGAGATTCTCTGCCTAGTCAGAGCTTTCGGTGACCTTTGCTCCTGGTCTGAGCACATCCATAACACAGCCGTGGTTCAAGGGATCCATGAGATAATTAAATAAAAGACTGTGCTCGTCAATCATGGCCGTCCGGGACCACAGGTGGAGACACCAGAAGACCCTTTACTTTATTAGTAACAGTACAACATACAGGAACACTCACTTCGCTGGGTGAATTATAATGTGACATAGTATCTGCAGAAGATAAACAGACACAATGTCTAGGTCAAAACACACGGCTACACCAGTGCGGAGGCAAAATAAAGTTTTTGTATTTACGCCAAAATACATCAAAAAAATTAGCCCAGCTACATTCGTCCTCCATGTGTTTTGCTCCATTAAAATCAAACCAAAAAACCCTGTTATGAGTCGGTTCCTTCTTTAGGGCCCTGCTACACATATGAAGCAACAGATGCGCTCCGTGTGCTGTGGGCATGTTGTTTTTATAGTGTGTTTGTGTATTTGTCTATTTCCGTTCCTTCCACCTGACCAGATATGTGGTGCATGTAAAGTGCAATCATTCCACTCCAATCAGGCCAGCCTCCAACGGGTTGCCATAGCGATCACACTGGGTGGGCACTTGTGTCTTGATGCAGGCTCCCGTTCGCCAGTGGGACGGATGGGAGCCCGCATGCATGGGGGCTCGGCTGTATGCTTTGGTTTGACCGCTCAAGTGTTGAATCATCCCAACTGCAAACACTTCTCTTCAGGGTTTTCATGTTCTCTCTGATGTTAGCACAAACGATGGCCTGATCATGTTCATTTTAATTTCTTCGGTTCAGATGAGATGTATTTGCATAATTTTATGCTGAGTTGTTTGTTGCTGTAGCAGATGTTTGAGTTCATGGATTTGGAGCACAACTCACCACACGGACACAGAACTATTCAGGCGGTGTAATTCCTTTAAAGTGGTCCGTTTCAGCCAACGTGGTTCAATCTGCTTATTAGTCGAACCATGTTTGCTTTCTGATCCCTGAAATGGAGTAATTCATTGTTGCAGTCACCCCTCCACTCCAAATGGAATATTGAGTCTGTGAACGGGGTTCAATCCCTGTTATCCGGCCTTGTTTCCATTTGGAATCATTAGCAGGCCGAACATCTGCAACTCATTTTTGTGGGAGTGTGTGGATGTTAGTAAAGTGGGGGATTAGTGCTTTGACAGTAATTAGACATGCTATGCAAGCTCTCCTCGATGGGTCTCCCTTAATCCCACTTCCTTATTATCTGGACCCCGGACGTGCTGCATGTGCACAAAGCAAAGTCACCCACTTGAAGGATTTGAATCCCTAGGTGGACGGAAAGGTGTCCTTGCTGCATTGTCTGGACAAACCTGCCGGCGACTTCTGTACCACTCCTGCACTCCTGCACTCCTCTTATCTCTCTCTTCCTCTCCTCATCTTTCCTTTCCTGATCTCCCCTCTCCTGATCTTTCCTCTCCCCGTTGCTCCTCTCCTCTCCACTCTTCTCTTCTCTCCTCATCTCCTCATCTCTCATGTCATGTCATGTCATGTCATCTCCTCTCCTCTCCTCATCTCCTCATCTCTCCTCTCCTCTCATTTATCTTCGTTCCTCTCTTCCTCTTCCTTGTTCCTCCACATCCCCTGCCATTCTTTTGGTCCCGTACTAATTCATTAATTAATTCTCAACACATTACACAGGAGACAAAGTAGAGAAAGTCAAACTAAACACCAACTACCTAAAGATATGCATACTGCAGGTAGAGGTGAATATGGGATGTGTAGCCATGAGACGAAGTGCATACATATGTTTGATATCACCATCAATGTACACATGAATAAATTCACAGATTTGTAGGTTTACTTTCTCAATTGACATGTTGCAAGGTTGTTGTAACTTGAATGGATCTCTTACCAACATCACTCGGCGAAAGATCCAAGTGTTGCCTCAATCAGGCTTCAATTGGAGAATGTATAACAGGGGATGACTCGTTTGTAAACATCTCTGTTATGATCATCTCCTGCCCAGATTCTGGGAAGAAGGCGTCCCGCATTGTGTGACAGGTGTTTTGAGTTACTTTTATTGTTACCATGACAATATCATAGCCGCTAGCGATCAATGGCTGTCAAATCTCGCCAGTATTGAGGTAGACACACCCCAGGGTCCATCACTTTGTTTATTCTGTCTGGAACCGATGGCGCCCACTGAGCCAGTCCGGCTGGGTAATTATTCCTCCATTACCTCACTCTGACAGCACTGTCGGCTACGCTGTCACTCGGATCTATGTGTGTGCGTGTGTGTGTGTGTGTGTGTGTGTGTGTGTGTGTGTGTGTGTGTGTGTGTGTGTGTGCGTGTGCGTGTGCGTGTGTGTGCGTGCGTGTGTGTGTGCGTGTGTGTGTGCGTGTCCAGAGTACCTGGGGAAGCTGTATCGGCTTCTTCCCGAGGATAAATGAAGTGCAAAGGGAGATTAGAGCGGAGATTAAGGAAAACAGAGCACATGCCTGGAAACGGAGAGAAAACAATTAACACGGTACAGAGCTGGGTCTCCAGCTTAAACTAAACAACACACACACACACAAACGCACATGCGCACACACATAGATGGGAGGGAGATTGGAGCGAGGGCGTGAACGAGAGTTAACTGCAAACAGGGAGTTGCTGGCGTTGCTTTGGTAACGCCTGCAGAGATTGCAATATGTTAGCCAAGCTAAAATACACACATGCTCTGCACTGCAGCCAGGTCAACGCTGTGGCTCTGACCTCGGGGCCTGGGGATGGTTATGTATGGCGAGAGGTGGCCTCTGAGCATCTTCTGCATTGCTTGCACGATGTTCTCCCTCTTGTCTGAGAAAATATGGGTAAAATATCTCTAAGATTGAATAAATGTATCCCAAATAGGGATTTTAATCCATATTCATAACCTTTGGTTAAACCTGGCCGTATTACTGATGTAGGTACTCCCTCCCTCCCTCCCTCTCTTCATTCCTTCCTTCCTATCTCCCTGCCTCCATCCCTTTTTTCTCTTCCTACTGAGGTGTGGCTCCTTGACGCCAGCTTCTGTGTCTCTCATATCTCCGCCTATCCTCACGTCCTCTCTTCCTCTCCTCCTTTCCTTCCCTCTCTATCTCCTCCTCTCCTCCTCCATCGTGTTCTCCTCCCCTCTCCACTCATCCTAATCTCCTCACTTCCTCTCCTCCTCTTGTCCTCATGTCCCCTCTTCCTCTCGTCATCCCCTCCCCTCCTCCCCCCCTCCTCCCCTACCCCCCCTCTCCATCCTCTGGTTATAAAGCGAGCGACAGCTCCTCTTTGTTGTGGTCCAGCTGCTGTCTGTCAGCTGCCGTCAGGCCAGACGTCTCAAGGTGAGCCCCTGCAGAAGACAGGTGTGGCTGGAGGCAGTGCTGTGCCCGCTGATAACAGAGGCTGGCGCCAGCTGCCCCCCGCAGGCAGCCCGCGCTGTGCTGCAATCAATTTGTGTATGCTAACAACCTGGTCACACAACCCCAATTAATGGGGGTGTTAATTGCTAATTATTGCAATTTGCACGAGGTTATAGCATGCTCCACTGTCTTTCTTTTTGATAATTCACGTGTGCACGCTTTAGTTAAAGCTAGAGGTGCATGCTGATTATGGTGATGAAAAATAATAAGGATATTTGTGTAACCATGGATGTATTCAAGGGAAAAATGGCTGTATGGCTATGAGTCTATTTGACAGATTATCAGTCCTGTGGACAGTGTGTGTGTGTGTGTTTGTGTGTTTGTGTGTGTGTGTGTGTGTTACGCGGCTCAAACGCAACAAAGAAACGGTGCAGGAGACAGCGCAAAAAGTCAATGTTTCTTCGTTTAATTGCCTCAAAGGCAATCAATCAAACAGATATGAGCAATCATGGTGCAAAGCACAAATCAAATCTCCCGCTCCGCGTCTCTCCAGGCCAGGCCCCCTTTTATCCCGTTCACGGGGACACACCCCGTACGCGGGCACACCCCCATCCTGGAACATGCGGGCCCAGGCCTATGAGAGCAAAGGCAGACAAAACACGTCGCACACATACCACGACAACCGAAAGGCCAATGTGGCCGTAACAGTGTGTGTGTTTGTGTGTGTGCGCGTGTGCTTGTCTGCGGGTGTTAGATGGAGAGGGTGACAGGCCGAGGCAAGCAGATAAGAAGGAAGTTCAAATCCACAGTTTGATATCTGACATTTGGCCCAGACTGGCAGTTTATCCTGCGTTAGACACTGGCTGTTTACAGACACACACACACACACTCTCACTCACTCACTCACTCACTCACTCACTCACTCACTCACTCACTCACTCACTCACTCACTCACTCACTCACTCACTCTCTCACTCACTCACTCACTCACTCACTCACTCACTCACTCACTCACTCACTCACTCACTCACTCACTCACTCACTCACTCACTCACTCACTCACTCACTCACTCACTCACTCACTCACTCACTCACTCACTCACTCACTCACTCACTCACTCACTCACTCACTCACTCACTCACTCACTCACTCACTCACTCAAAAACATTCACACTCTTACAGACGCCGCACACACAAACACACAAATCGATAACAGACCATCCTTGTCCTAATCCCTCTTTTTGTATTAAAATACTCTCGCTCTTCCTCCCTCTCTCTCTCTCTCTCTCTCTCTCTCTCTCTCTCTCTCTCTCTCTCTCTCTCTCTCTCTCTCTCTCTCTCTCTCTCTCTCTCTCTCTTTCTAGCTCCCTCTCTCCCTTTCTCCTATTCTCTCTCTCTTCTCTAGTGTCCCCCCAAAACCAGTCCTTTATCTTTTTTCTGGACTACTATAGAATGTGCTTCCCCCAGACAGACAGGGAGACAGATTCCTTTCATCCAGCGTTTCCTCCCATCCAGCAGTCTCCAGCCTGCGGACGTACCGCTGATGTTGTGCTGAACTCAAAGAGGCTCTCTGGGTTTTTCCACACCAGCAGATAAAGGAGAGTAGCTGGAGTAAGCTAGCGTCGCACAGAGGGATACACATTTCTGGCTGTTGTGTAAGAAACTCCCACTCTTTGTTTTACCCCGGTGTGTCAACAGCTCGGAACTGGCCCTGCTGTCTCCCCTGATGTCCCCGCTCGTGGTTAATCATCCGGCACTGTGCTCTGCCAGCGAATCACCACAAACACAGTGATGACGCAAATATTCAGAAGCACCGATGTCAGAGCTGTGGTTCGTCTGCTGCGTGACCTGTGTTCCAGTACAACTCCTCCACTACAACTTTCTCCTCGACTGGAAAAAGTATAGCAAGGCTGTCATCAAATATTATTTTTAGAAGAGCAGAGCTAGGGCCCCATATAGTCAGCAGTTATGGATGGTGTCGCAGACGATTTAGGTTCTGTCCCCTATAATACATACCATCGTCCCCGTCAGGGATTGTGTCGTTAACGTTTGCAGATAGCTGGTAATTAGCGGCTATAGCACAAACTCTGTGTCTCAGCTGTTTTCCATTATTCTAGCTATAGAATAATGGAAAAAATAGAGTTGAAGCAATGCATTGCATTTGTTAATTTACTTAGAATGGACCCACCCTGTATGTCAATGTCCTGAGTTTGTCTGGTTGCGTGCGAATCCATCAGTGAGTGTGTTTGGGTGTTTGTGATTTTATAGTCGGACTGGTTGTGTGTGTCTCCTACATTGAGTGTGTCTGGTTGTGTGTGAATCCTACAGAGAGTTCCTCTGGTTGTGTGTGATTCCTGTGTGTGTGTGTGTGTGCGTGCGTGCGTGCGTGCGTGCGTGCGTGCGTGCGCGTGCGTGCGTGCGTGCGTGCGTGCGCGCGTGCGTGCGTGCGTGCGCGCGCGCGTGCATGCGCGCGCAAACGGTTAGAGGGCAGAAGGAGCAGTCAGAAGGAGACGCATCGGGCAGGTAGGAGCTTTCGTCACCTTCTCCTTACTCTCTTTAGCGAGGAAGGTTTGGAATCTGCTTCCTTCCCGGGACCGATGACTGCAGAAGTCCCGGGTCTTTATCGACTCTAGCTCCCATCGGCAGTGATGGAAACTTCACCCCGGGGCACATTTGGAAAAGGGTAAATTGTGTATTCTTAGTGGGTTTTCCCTCATTTGATAACCCTGCGTTAACCTCTTATTTTGGTGGGAAAAGGGTATTATTTTCCTCTTCGAACGATCACCCACCACATACGCACTCAAACAAACACACACACACACACATATACACACACACACACACAGACAAACACACGCATACACACACACATATACACACACACACACGCACACACACACACACACACACACACACGTACACACACACACACACATAGACACATACACACACATGCACACTCAGACACACATCTCCACACCACTCAATTCCATTCAAAGTGAAAATAAGACACCCTGGCAGGAGGTGAATTGTATTACTTCTTTGTGATAAAGAAAGGAATGGTAAAAAATAAATTGAGCGGACCCACCAATCGGAGAGCAGAGCTGAGGCGGAGAGCGACTGAAGAGCAATCCAATGAACAGTTATCAGTCAGGGTTTCCACTGAACCTCACACAGACATTAGCAGAGAGGGGGCAAATGTATTTTTAATAGAAACTGAAAGGGAACCCTTCCAAGGTGAATGACGTCTCGGGTGAGCGATGGCGAGGGAGCTGTTGTGATGACAGAGCGAGCGGAGGATTGTCGAGAGCGGAGATTGTAGGAGCGGCTGATTGAAGCCTAAAGAGGAGGTTCTGGGCGGCGGATAGTAGGGCTTGTGCTGTGCTCTTTAACCTGAATAAACATTATGATGGCCGTGTGTTGTGTCGTGGAGGGGAGCGGGGCTCCCCGTGCCTCTCTGTCCCTCTCTGCTGAGCAAAGGGCCCGCGTCGTTCTAATTGGAGCCGTGTTCCTCGTTCATCGTAACGGGTTTGGTTCCGCCTGTGACTCTGATGGAGAAATCCGTTCAACGCAAACTGCATGAATCACTGACGGAATTATGATGGGATACCTCATTATCGCTGTGTATGTCAGGAGACGCTGTTAATAGTGAGTAAGGAGTGCAATGATTTGCCATTACACACACGCACATGCTGTAACTAATGCACAACATATATTTATGTAGATCAATGTGTATTGTATTCATTCTAGATGCTATTTTTCCGTGTGATCACGGGTCTACATGGAGCCTACTGCCATTCAAAATGAAAGACCTTACAGCAGAAGATGATCTCTTTAGGAAGATATATCGATGCATATTTCAGTGGTTGAACTGTAAGTCTGTGTGTGTGTGTGTGTGTGTGTGTGTGTGTGTGTGTGTGTGTGTGTGTGTGTGTGTGTGTGTGTTTGTGTGTGCAGTCTGCAGTGACAGAGACCTTCACAGTCTGGCCTCCAGACTGAAGGACTGGTTCGGAGTCCTCCACCTCGATGCCAACCGAGACCTCAAAGCCTCCGACAGCTCAGACTCCGCCCAGGGACGTGAGTACAGCCCTACTGTGGCATCATGGTTACTGTGACAACTACGATGACGGCACAGACCACGTGATCTCGTCCCTCCTCCAGGCTTCGACACCAGCATCCTGCCCATCTGCAAGGACTCGCTGGGCTGGATGTTCAACAAGCTGGACGTGAACTTTGACCTGCTGCTGGACCAATCAGAGCTGAGCACCCTCTACCTGGACAAGTACGAGCTGTGCATGAAGCCGCTCTTCAACTCCTGCGACTCCTTCAAGGATGGAAAGCTCTCCAACAACGAGTGGTGCTACTGCTTCCAGAAGCCCGAGGGTGAGGGGGGAGAGGGAGTGGGGGAGAGAGAGAGTTTGAGGAGGGAGAGAGTTGGAAGAGGGAGAAGAGGGATGGAGGAGGGAGAGAGAGAGTTGGAGGGGGGAGAGAGAGAGTTGGAGGGGGGAGAGAGAGAAGGGGGGAGAAGATGGAGAGAAAGAGATGCGGAGGAGGGAGAGAGAGAGAGAGGGGGGTGGAGGAGGGAGTGAGTGGGAGAGAGTGATAAAGGTGGCGGAGTGAGATAGAGGGAGAAATGTATGTGTGAAAGTCTGAAACAGAGCGGTGAATTGAAGCGGAGGCAGGCGCCGAAGCAATTGAGAAGGGGGAGCCGTTTGCGGTGCGCGCGTGCGTGTGCACACCTGCGTGGATGGGGGCGCGG
>NC_082391.1:14366432-14406432 GCF_031168955.1 Gadus macrocephalus | reverse complement strand
CCAGTGTCACGGCAGCACGGGTCAGTGTTGGTGTGTGGACAAATACGGCAACGAGATCGCAGGCTCCAGGAAACAGGGCAACCCCAGCTGTGGTACGACTACAGCACACACACATGCATACACCAGCAATACCGCACTCGCATAACCACACATACACATACACTTACATACACACATGCACGCAAACACACATATACACACACACACATGTATATGCACACTCCCACACAAAAATGCCCACTGGCACACACATACACACACACGGGTGTGTTTTTTTTCGGAGATTTTTTAAGCATCCCACTTTATTACGTAACATAATGCATAAATATCTTCCCTATTTCAGTCACTCTCTGGGCGATTAAACTCAAGCAAAGATTGTTTGGTGTAAAAAATAAATAAGGTTAGATTCTCAAAGTTTGTTGAGCCCTCTCGTCTTTTCTTTACTGCGCTGTTTCTACAATTCTTCCGATTCATTTCCTTTTTTTGTTTGCACACAGTGGACCCCATCAGTGCGCAATCAATCTTCTCCACACACACAGGCGAGCCGCTCGGAGGACAGAACATAAACACTGTTGTCCCTTTCTTGGAGGAAATTTGTGGCTGAACGTTTTGAGGTTTCTGTGGTGTGGAGGGGAAATCTAGGGGCTTCACTCGCTTCACTGAGCATATCAATTGCTCTGTTGAGCTGTTTCATCGGGAGATTTATGGGCTGGGAATGTCCGGTGCCTTTTAGATGGATCTGCTGCTCTTTAGCCTTCTCCATCTTCAAAATGACAGAGGAAGAATATTCTCAACTTCTTAAATTCAAAAGATGACTCTTACATATTATCATTATTTTTGTTAACTTGGGTATTCATTTATTTATATGTAGTAGGGTAAGCATTAACCCTAATCCTTATCCTAAGTCAAACCCACTAACCCTAACCTCTATTCTAATGATGTACAATATTGTGAATGAATGCATTAACTAATGACATTGATTAACAGTTAATTAACTGTCAGCTAATTGTTAATGAATGCATATAACTGCATTCACTAGTGTTGAATCTGGTTGAATTTATGTACCCTTATTGTAAAGTGCTACCCACTAATATTACATTGAATAGATTATATGAATATAGAACCTGAACGCCGTTTGCCTCCCCTTCAGACTCAACAATAGCTTCCCGTGCGCCAGACTCGCATAGGGCCCGCAGCACTGCGTTGTTCTCAAGGATCCTCCTCTTTGCCCTTGGCAGCGCTGTCTGTCTTCCAGAGCGCTTTGATCCACTCACAGGCTGTTCTCCCCAATATCTAGGCTGCTGAAGACGGCGGGACATTGTCTTTTAACACAAGGAACTGAGACGTGATAGAGTAATGGAGGAGTAAAGTGGTGGCGAGATAGCCTAAAAGACGGAACAACAATCCCAGTGAGAGATGATGTGTGTGTGTGCGCGTGTGTGTGTGTGTGTGTGTGTGTGTGTGTGTGTGTGTGTTGTGTGTGTGTGTGTGTGTGTGTGTGTGTGTGTGTGTGTGTGTGTGCATGGCTGCTGTGTGTATTCTGTTCAATTCAAGAACTAATCTTTAGTGACATTTAGGATCTTCAGGGACAATGCTTCACCATTGTTGTTTTCTTGAAGCGTTTTTCTCCTCAACAAAATACCTTTTTGGTTTTGTAATTTCTTTGGAGTTTTCTTCTCAGGCTCTTACATTTAACTACCTCTTAGAATACAACGTATAATGAAAAAGATGAATTGAGTACACAATTCTCGTATCAAGGTCCAATTAATACCAGCGGATCGTTTTATTTTCAAACTTATTTCATCAACTTTTGCATGTGTGTGCCTGTGTGCGTGTTTGTGTGTGTGTGTGTGTTTGTGTGTGTGGTGGTGTGTGTGTGTGTGTGTGTGTGCTGCACCAGACGAGGACCAAGAGACCTCTGGGGACTTCAGCAGTGGCGGGGGCGTCGTCCTCCTGGAGGATCAGGAGGAGGAGCCATCACTGAGTGGGCGGGGCCGGCAGAAGAAGAGGCGGGGCCGAATCCACCCCAGAGGAACCATGGAGGACGACGAAGACCGGGAGGAGGACGATGAGATGGGCTATGTCTGGTAGCTCTGCCGCGGCCTACCCTGTCCTAGGGCCAATCAGGAACCTCCGCTAACAGCACAGATCTAAAGCCATTCCAGTGTGTCCCCCCCGGCGGTCCATTCTGCTGGCCCCCTGCTCCCTGAAGCCCCATCTCACTCCTCAGCTCATCCTCCTCCAGATACAAATAGCTTCTGTATAGAACAGTCCTGACTGTCAGGACTGTGAAGTCTCTCACTCACCCTCCCCTCAGAACGCCCTGCTTCCTTCCCCTGCCCGCTGCAGCTACATCATGTTTACTACGATGCACTCTGCCCTCCTTTGTCCCTATCTGCCCCTTTTGTAGTTCTTTCCGTTGCCCAGTGTCCATTTGATAGTCTGTGGTCAGAGGGCAGAGCTGTTAGGGTGGTTGATGGATTGGATGAGAAGTTGAGTTCGGGAACCAGAATGTCGGGTCTATGAGAGGTATTTATTCGTTACGTTTGCTGCTATGGGTTCCCTCCAGCGTTGGAATGTTTTTTGGGACGGCCCCTCCTCTCTCAGGCCCAGGATCGTATCGGATTGTTTCTGATCTGTTTGCTTCCTGAATGTCCTAGAGTGCCCTACATGCAGTTTGTTTATAGATTTGTTGTTCATGTAGTTCCCCCTGGCTGAGGCCTCTGGTTTAAATGTTCACCTTGAGATCGGTGTGATTATTGGACAGAAGAAAAACAAATAACGCAGCACTACTTCCCTTGTGAGGAAGCTGCCACCATTAAGATTGTTTCAATTGTTAATGAAAAAACAAGTCACAACCAACTTAGCCAGCCCTAATTGTGTCTCCGATAAAAAGGGTTGGCTGCCTATGAAAACCGTGTAAGACTTTATTATCATGAAACTAATTCCATTTGACCGGACACGTGCTAGCTACACTCACCCCTTTATGTGTGGAAAACAAGGCAAAGCAGCAGTACATGGGTCTATCCGAAGGAAACCCTCCAGGTGTTACAACCAGGGTTTTTTAAAATAACCAGGTCTCTATGGCCTGCAAGCCTCACCTCTGTCTTCTTCCACATGAATAGAATAAAATCATCGAGTCATACATGATTCACGTTAATCCATCAGCCAGAGCTCCTTTGGGCGTTATTATAGTGAACCAAGACCGACGAAGACAGAAGGAAGAACAAGCTCCCAGACGGAAAACTTAGAGGTGTTGGGGAGCCTCATACTAAGCTTCGGAATTCCTAATAATCACAGTAGCACAAGTCCATGTAGAATTGCATTTAAATATAATAGATAAGGTAGTTTCCGATACAGAGTCGTTTTTTAGGGGGAAATTGAAAGACTTATGTTGGTTTTAGCTTTCCTTTGATTTTTTTTATATTTGTATGGCATTTTAGTCGCAATATTTCACTCGACGTGGCATGATGCATGCCTTGATTATTAGCAAGTGTGAAAAAAAGATACAGGACTTTGGACACATCACAGAAGAAGAAGCAGAAGAAGAGGCAGAAGAAGAAGAGGCAGAAGAAGCAGAAGTAGAAGAGGCGAGAGCTCCCCTGCTCAGTGTTGCTTTCCAACAGACAAGAACAAGACCCGAGCCCTTCCAAGGAAACAAGCGTGAATTGGCCCGATATAAACACCGGAGTATCTACAATCCTTCACCCTCGTCCACCTCCTGCTCCTCGGAGAGATGGATGGGGCGATCCTCGGGTCAGTCAGGCAGAACCTCAGTCTATTTAATGTTCATCATTTATTTATACACGCTGAGCTCATTAAAATAATATTAATATCCACCATTTCTCATTAAACCCTTCTGGTGTGCACTTCTGGTTTGTTGTGGTTTAACCCCCCTGGCTAAATGCAACAGCTACGTTTCCCAGCATCTTCTCCAAGCGAGACAGATGCATTGTGGCCCCCGCCAAGTGGTCCCTCAAGGATCTAGTGAGCTCAAACTTAAGCCTCTCTGAGTTTGTGAGGCGCTTGTACTTTAATATTCCGCAGCAGTTGGTCAGCTATCTTCCTGGATCTTACCTTTACATTTCAATTTTTTGTGGTTTGTTGTTTGGGATCTCACATGCGCACACTCGGCACGGTTTTCCTCCAGACCGCATTGCGGGGCATTTAATTGTACGTACAAACATGTACATAGACATGATGTATCATGTAGCCATGTATGCTGTCCCTCCAGGGTTGATGACCAATGTTGCATTGGTTGCTCAGTCGGGTTCATTGCTGAGCCAACGATTCAGCCATAAGAAGGCACACCCACTGCCCGAGTGCAGACTCACAATGTAATATATTTGTGGAGCGTGGCCGAGCTTGTTTGGCTTTTTTTTGCTCTTGAACCTTAATTCCTCCTTTTAGCTCTGGTTTCTGTAACCCAGCCATGGCCAAGTGGTGGCTCTGGTGGGCCCTCTGATGACCGGCCCTCTGTCTTTAAATTACGCTTTGCTTGCTGTAATCCAGGCAGGAGGAGAAATATTGTTAGGTCTGGGTTCGCCCAACATAGAGGACCTCTGACCTTTGCAACACAGCACAGTCTTTCCACTGTCGCCCAAGTAACAGGTCCACACACACACACACACACACACAGCTTATTCACCCTTTCAAATCAACACCCAAATGGCCATAGTTGGAGGAAAACAAGTTTTATCTGCCGATTCTCTATATTTTTTACATTGTAAAAAGTGTTGAAGGAATATAATATGTATAGATCAATATATATATAGATCTATATATAGATATCTTATCCATAAATTGATATAGTAATATATAAAGATATGTATATCTTTCTATATATATATATACATATATATATATATATATTGCCATGTGATACTGTCCGGTTACATTGTAATGGACTGAGTTGTGTATAGTTCCTCATCCCAACCCCGCTACGGTCCTGTAGCCATCTTCATGGAAGCGTTGTGCTGTAGAGTTGACTTTCAGTTTCTGTTTCTGTGTCTTTCATTTCCGGTTTTCCAATGGAATGTTGATGTTATGGGCTGAAAATAGCTTTGTATTACTGTGACAATTTCATGATGTTTGTCTGAATAAATTTAAGTCTCTGTCCTGTCCCAAAATATCACTGCCTGGTGTACTTGTGTTGAATTCAGTTCTTATTAGTGCAGATGCCCGATGCAAAAGAAAAGCCTGCCATTTGTGTGGGGGCAAAGATAACACATTAACACATGTCTTAATAATTCACAACACGATAAATAAAGAATCCATTCTGCAACGGCACAAGCAGAATGGATTTTTTAATTTGCAATTGATATTGAGCAACAGCATTAAGCATTTCTGCATACTCTGTTTATTCATGGTGGCTCTGCTAAGGACCCTGTAAACACAAACAACGTGAATCAACCACTGCGCAATCGGTCAAGTAAACTCGCTGGGCACACATACACACACACACTAACACACACACACACACACACACACACACACACACACACACACACACACACACACACACACACACACACACACACACACACACACACACACAGGCCTGTCTTCATCTAATGTGCTGTATTAAATCCATTGATCTGATAACGCCGATCCGCGGTGAATTTGATTAATGTGGCCAGGAGAAGAAAATCCATTTTCCTCTCGTTCCCCAGCGTACCGTCTCAGCGTGGCCTTCTTGGGTCCTGACTTATTTCTGTGTTATCAGTGGATCTGTGAGGGCCGTCATGGTGGTGGCTTTGGAATAATGATTTGAGACTTGTTCCTAAAATGTCCTGCCTGAGTGACGGCAGGGATTACCGTGTGTGCACTGGATTTACGTTGAAACCCTGTTCGCGTATTGTGTGCTTCAGTGTACATACACACATTTCTACGGTGTGTCTATGTCGCATCGATTCAATACATTTATAAACAGGCTAACTTCAATTGCTGCAACATAGTGAGACAGCATGAACTAACTGGACATCATTTAGTAAAGCCATACCACTCTATTACCTACTACCCATCAGTATACAAACCAATCTGTTTTCTAGTGGTTGACGTGGAACAGCACCCCATCCCTGCACCAATAGAGACCAATTATATGAGATGTGGCTTTTTCAAGGGGAACATTGTGGACGATGAGACTGCATCGCACGCTAAACTCTGACACCCCTTGGGGGGAGAGTCGGATTGACGGAGCGTTGCTTTAAGTACTCGGGGGGGGGGGAAAGCACACACGGGTCAGCAGGTCCTTTATCGACTACATCATTACGGTGGGGCATGTAGCCGGCGTTTAAATTGAGGTTATTGGTCCTAATCCTCCGCGTTGAGAAGTCCACTAATAGCCTACTTTGCGGGGACATGGAGCGGGGCTTAGTGGGGAAGGACCTAGCAAGCCTTCATGTATATTTATGACAACCCTAGCCCTCTGCTCCTCATTAATCCACTTAAATGTAGGCTGCAAATCCGCAAATCTCCCATCCCCTTCAGAGTCGAAGAAAAGGTCTGTAGGGAGGGAGAGAGAGAGAGGGGGGATGGGTGTGTGTGTGTGTGTGTGAGACAAGAATGTCAACTTTGGGATCTGCAAGAAAACAAACACGGCAAAGCCAATGCCGTGGATAGACGGGCCTATCTAAATTCTTGGCACTTAATGTTCGGGCAGACTCTCTCTAAAACACACAAACACACGCATACACACATACATACACGCACACACAGCCCCTAAAGAAGATTGGTTTAAGTCGCAGGGAAGCCATTGAAGTGCTGACAATTATGATCCCCTCTTTCACAGTCTGTGGGTGTGTGTGTGTGTGTGTGTGTGTGTGTGTGTGTTGGGGGGGGGGGGGGGGTAGAGTCAAGTGTGTGTGTGAGAGGGAGATAGAAACATGCATACTGAGTCTCAGATTAGCTCTTCAGCAGTAGCAGATGAAGGGCTGTTTAAAACTCTGAGAAATTCAAAGTTTCGCCTCCTGTTGTAAAAGCTCTTGGAGTGAGTTTAGTTCAGTGACAACCGAGCATGGTTTTTTTATGACAGAAAGACAACAGAAGTCACAGAGCTTTAATCATCACTGGTTTTTCCCCCACCCCTCTCAACTTATCGCCGAAGTGGTTTGAGTCATGCAGGGCCAACTGCCATCGTCCTGTACGGATGTAAGGAGCCTCTCTCTCCCTCGCTCCTTTCACAGACTTGTTAAGCCTCTGTTTGGTGTAGTAGACGATCTGCCTTGAACTCAATGGCACCGACAGCCCTCTATCTGCCGTGGCACCCCGCCCTGCGGTATCAGCCTTTAACAAGCTAACGTCCTCAAACCCCTTCGTTCCTCCTTGTCTCTCTGAACACCCATGTTACCAGATGGTGCCCGATGAAGATCAGGGACGTAGCAGACTTGATTGCCGTCTGTTTTGGCTCACTGTTTCCGCGCACATACACGCACCACACACACACACACACACACACACACACACACACACACACACACACACACTTGCTCAGAGCATGCCTGTCATGTCACGAAGACTAAAGTGACCAGTGCCAGCGGTATAGACTCCCATGTGGTGTCATAAACCGATGGCGGGCAATTCCACCAATCATCAGCATACTTCATATGTCTCACTGGTATTGAGGAGACGCCTTCCAGGGAAGCACTCCAGATACGGGCCACAACTGGTCCTTAAAGTCATCCTACAGATCTGGTCACAAAGGTGTATCCAAAGCCTCAGAGAATTTCTTTCAACATCGGAATGACAAAAATTGGCTTGATTCTCTATTGTCCGGTATATTCATACTGGTAACGATGTGTTCACTATGCACAAACATTGAATTCTCTTTCAACTCTTTATATTTAGAGTTAAATCAGAAAATATATATTTACACGAAACAATAGAATCATGAAACTGCAAACTGACCGACAACATTTTTGTTCTGGACACAAACACTATGGTATGAAAAAACTATGGTATGACAAATTAGCCAACCAATGCTGTCGTCTCTTCAGAGTAGCATACTAGGACCAGGGACGCTGGAAGTAATTCACAGTTGGGGGGGCTGAGAAACGTTCCGATGACGTCATAATGCGAAAGGTCAAACATAAATAAATAACGTTCTCGATAGGGTGTTACACTTGGTTATTTATATGCCTAGTAATCATGTGATAAAGGCTATAATGAGATGTCATCACAACCAACCTGTATTAGACCAGAGGTTTTAGAAATACACCATAAGGCCAACTTGTGAATGTGCTTCATTGAATCACACATGAAATGCAAGTATTTCTCAGAATATGTCTTTAAAGCTAGGGTGGGCGATTTTGGAGAAAACAGCCGTTGAGATTCCGTCGCGTACTCTCTGGCCCGTCCCTGCCACGCTACCTGCTGTAGCTCCTCCCACCGAACGTCAGTTATGCGCGTTCATGTGAATTCAGTTACATTGATAGGAAGACGAAACACCATGTCCGATTCCGAGGTAATTAAACATTAGTGCTGATTGCTACATAAGTACATATATAGCATCAACATCTTACTCACAGACATACCATGTATGTTATCTTAAAATCATTGCCATTGCGCTGGTAGGCCTAAGAAAGGTAGCTGTATCAGCCAAGCAAGATAGCAAACTAATTGCAACTGTAGTTCGTTAGCATAAGAACAAAAGAAAAAAAACCAAAAAAACAAAAACAAAACCTCCTTCTCCATGATAACAGAATTCTTCTAGGTCTCCCTCTTATCAATATTGACAATCGATATGATCTCTTTACTGTCGTTGTCCATCATTGTGTATGTACAGTTCTGTGCTGAAAAAATATATATATTTGTTAAAATAACACAGAAAGCCAGATTACACACAAGGAAACCGTCACTTCAAAGCGATCGCGAAACTGAGCTAGGCTGCTGCTAGCTTGCAACAACGTTATAACAATACATGGAATATCATATGCTAGACTTCCCTCGCAGTGCTTATCTTGGCAGTTGTGTCAACGTAGCTTTTATACAAACGTGACTCGGACATTATCCACAGTTGAGTTGAAGCCTAGGCCACGTGTTAGCACAATCTCTGTGTTATTCCGACAGCCAGGGTTGGTGTGACCATAACTAACCTATAAAACGGACCGGGAAAAGAACCATCGGCTGATGCAAGACATCCTACAGAACCGTATTGAAATGGTTACATTACAGAACCGTAATGTAACGGTTATCGTGGCTTTGCTTAGTAAAAAACCATACCAGCCGACACTTTACATATTCATCGCAATATACCATGGAGGGATAGCACAATTCCTTACCTGTCTATAAGAAATATAGCCATCTCAGCGTCCGATTTTAAGTTTCTCCGGTCACGTAACTCTCTCCATCGCTCATAAGCCACGCCGATGTTTACTCTGGTTTTATTTCGAGCTCTCTCCGCCTCCCTTTTAGTAGCTGTCCTTTCAACAAGTGTCTTTCCTCTTTTTTTCTCTGTCTTAGTGGTGTTAGTTGATGGTATCCGGGGAATGGGAAATTTATGGGCCGTTGATGAAGACACGGCTATTCATTTGTTGTCCGCCGTAGTAGTACAAAACTGTCAGACCGCTAGGCTCGTGAACGCTCACGCAGGGACGCACCAACGTCGTTGCCAAGGTGACCGGACAGTCCCACAGCCAATAAGAACGGAGAATCGGAGCCTCGCTCGGATTGGTCAAAGTGTACATGAGCGGTGGCAATTTTTGGGTGCGGCCCACAGAGGCAGGGGAGAGCAATGTTATGAGCAGATATTCTCAGAGCACTTCACCTACATATAGCTGACTGGCTATTAGGACAGTTTTGCCAAATATTACAGTAAAGAAATTACCCACCCTAGCTTTAATTAAGACCTCAAATATTTAATTACACGCACAAGGTACTGATATTATGCATTAGACAGTGTTATGAACAAGTAACATAGCCTAGATGAGGCTATCTGGAGAAGTTTTCATTAGCAAAACGCCTGGCTGGGAACGAAAAATCTTTTGGCTGAAAAGGCTCCTCACTCAGACTGTAGCTAGTGCTAGCTTCCCCGCTAGTAGCAGCAACAGAATCCACCGACGGCGCCGCAGCAGTTAGCATCGCCGGCTCGCGATATATTTTTTTGCAGGGTGGTAGCGGGAAGCTCGTGAATATTCATGAGGGAACTGATCCCTGATTGGATGGGACTTGTTGGCTGGGACTTGGCTCGCTACGCTGGGACTTTGTTAGAGGGCTTGTGTGAAAATCACGAACGCAAATGAATTAAACGTTGTTATAAATCAACATAGGGCTGGGCGATTAATCGAATTTTGATCGCGATTACGATTTTAGCGTCAAACGATCAGAAAATTAACATAATCGAGTTATCCGATTTTTTGTTAATTATTATTTTTTATTTTTTTATTATTTTTTAATGATTTATAGAAAGGTCAGAACAGCTGGACACATATCTGTATATCATTTTAGATTGGAACATTTACTTTTTGACCATTTTGTGTATTTTTTTAAGGCGTAATTTCAAAGTTCTCAGTTACAACGTTTTTTTTGGGAGAGACATTGTGAATCAATGCAACACGTTTTCAGACTCAAAGATAATCGTTTGAATAATCGTGATTTCAATATTGACCAAAATAATCGTGATTATGATTTTTCCCATAATCGAGCAGCCCTAAATCAACACGAATAATGTGACACATGATACCCACCTACTACACGGCAACTCTATAGCTACCTTTCTGTAAGTACAAACGTTAGCTCACTCGTCTAAAAGCCCCTGAGAAACTGTTATGTGTCACGGGGGCTACTGTAGTAAATCCTTTTTGTATTTATTATATTTTATAACGTTATGTATAGCGCATCGGCAAATGAATTAAACGTTGTTATAAATTAACACAAATCATTTTAGCAACAATGTGACACATGATACCTACTATACGGCAACTCTATAGCTACCTTTCTGTAAGTACAAACGTTAGCTCACTCGTCTAAAAGCCCCTGTGAAACTGTTATGTGTCACGGGGGCTACTGTAGTAAATCCTTTTTGTATTTATTATATTTTATAACGTTATGTATAGCGCATCGAAGTGCTTTCGGTAGCTGGTGATTGTTTCCAAGTTGTTTTTTTCTAATTGTTGTCCATCCATGTCTTGCTGGAGGTTAGGTGTAGATGGATAAGAATAAACCGTATGATTTCTGATATTTGTTTATAGTGGTTCTGCCACACCCCACAACCAATTACATTATAGAAAGAAGGGCCATAAAATCGGTAGGCCTATCCATAGAATATTTTCGCGTAGGGCTAAATGAATTTTAATATTGATTTTCACCTATCAATCCACCTCTTACACGGCAACTCTAGCTACCTTTCTGTAAGTGCCAAAACAAACGTTAGCTCGTAATGCTAACTCGTCTAAAAACAACTACTGTAGTATAACATGTGTCACACTATTGATACAATGATTTGTGTTGATTTATAACAACGTTTCATTTATTTGCGTTCGTGATTTTCACAAGCCCTCTGTTTTCACAAGCCCTCTGACAAAGTCCCAGCGAGCCAAGTCCCAGCCAATGAGGGATGAGTTCCCTCATGAATATTCACGAGCTTCCCGCTACCACCCTGCAAAAAATAAACTCGCCGCCGGCTCATCCAAGCTCTCCTCCTCCGGTCTGATTGGGGGGGTGATCCTTTGATGGTAATGCTGGTAAAGACACTTGAATACTGACACATTCTACATTCGTAGTGTTTTGCCTTTTGGTGGAACCATGACCCACAGGATCTTTGAAAAAATCCGAAATTCTTTTCTGACTCATACTTTTTAGCTCTGTTTTTAGCTCTGTTCAAAATGCTAGTGCTAGCCTAGTTGATGACGTCCAGAGTAGAACACTTTAAACGGTCGTTATGCTGTGTTTGTGGGACTACATTTTGTGAATGAAATCATGCTTGTGACATTTATAGTCAAATATGTTGTTTGAGTTATGTAAATAAAATGACAATAGTATAATAATAGTCTGATATATTTATGTATTTATTTATTTCCACGTTTTTTTTTTGCATTTCACATTCAGCCTCTCGCCACCAGGGGGGGCTGCAGCCCCCCCAGCCCCCCCACTTCCAGCGTCCATGACTAGGACACGACTACTATTTGTTTTGACTACTATTTGTAGTAGGCTACATTTGGCGATCAAATTAACACTGCGCGTCAGAACGAAACACACGTGACCTTCTGGCTCGTTTAAGGATGTTGTTTGCGCGGAGCCCAGGTGGGAACAGCATCCGTCAGAGCAGTTCATATTATCCACGGCCCAGCAGCAGGTAGCCTACTATCCATTTAAAGGCGACACATCATTACGGCGCTGATAGCCAACAGATGGTGATACATTTGTTGATGCCGCTGCGGCTACCTGACCAATTCAAGAAGAAGCGAATGCCATAAACTTCTGCTGGCCAATCGATTTGTTTGGAGTTTGGGTTGCATGTTGTTTTTGTTGTTGCGGCTGCTGGTGTTGTTTTTGTTGTCCCCAATGTTAGTTTTCTCTTGAAATAATATTACATCTTACAAACATCGTCAATATCAAACCAGAAATTTTATGTAGAATTGTAGAACAAAATTCCCTCACTGCTCCAATACAACGGTAGCTTTATCAGGGACGCAGGAAGTGGGGTGCTCCGGGTGCTGCCGCACCCCCTCTAGTGGACAACAGACGCAACTACAACACTTGAACTCAGGCAATGCCGCAGGTTTTTTTTTTTTTTTTTCGTCATCCAATTTACAGACAGCACCCCCCACTTCATATGACTTCCTGCGTCCCTGAGCTTTATGACTTATTAGGATGTTTTAATAGGGCAGCCTAAATGTTTTATGTGTTAAGGGTGTTTGGTTATTATTATTCATTGCATTTGCTTCATAAGCCAATGGCGCCATCTAGTGAGGAACAAATATATAGCACCAGCATTTTATCTTCGGTTACCCATTCAGGAGAGGTAAGTAGTAAGTTATGGGCGTTTCTTCGATGATTACTGCGGTTGCTGTGAAAATAAGGGTGAGCCGAGGTATCAGGCCCAGTTAACAAGCAAACCATGGGTCCCCCAACTACGGCCCCCGGGTCACATCCGGCCCACCGGAGTGGCCCGCTTAACGATCCCAAACAATCCCTCTAAACATGGCCTATTTAAAAAATATATATATATATATATAATAATAATTACTTTTTTTTTGAGGGAAGTGAAAATTTGAATATAACATACAAGTCATTGTTTATTTATCTTTTACCTAGTAATTTTTCATATATTTGAGCTGTCAAATAGATCGGCAACGTGAAGTCACCAAGTTCGCGCCGCAGTGTCGGGCGATCAAGCTGCAAGTGCGCGCGGGCGATCAAGCTGCAAGTGCGTGAGGCAATCAAGCGGCAAGTAAGCGCGGGCGTTTAGAACCGAAGAAAGCAAGACAACGAAATGTCGAAACTGTTGGGGAAACGGAAAATAGATTCAGATTGCAGAGTTTTTAAACAGCAGTAGACAGATGACTATGTCTTTGTCCAGTGCAAGGAAAAGGCAGTTTGTCTAATCTGCAAAGAGACGGTTCTAAGAATTTAACATCCGCTGACACTATGAAACCCGGCATGGCGGGCAGTATGCTAGCTTGCTGGGCCAAGTGAGGAGAGACAAGGTGGCTAGGCTAAAAAGTGGATTTGCCGCCCAGCAGAGTACAATGCTACGTTTTTGATTAGCAAAATAAATACATCACATTAAAAAATATATTTAAATAGGCCTAAATGCATCATCGGACATCACGTCGATGTCGTAGTGCTTGGTCAACGGTCAATTTCACAGTGAAAATGGAGAAACGTGTGGCGGCAAAGCTTGAACGAAAAAAAAGAAAAATACACTAAAGATACTGCCCTGGTACAACAAATACCGTCCATCTTAACATTTTTTAACAAAAAACGAGAACGAAAAAAATTTGGAATCAGTTAGCCTATAGACGTCCATCCAGCAGATATTATAGCGCTGGATGCTAGTGCTAACTACGATCCTCCAAGCTGTTGAAAACAATTCTCGAGTGTGGATTACACAGTCAACATTCCCCAACGTTTTCATTGTATTAAAACTGTATCTGACCCTACCTGTCAGTAACTGCGAGGGAGAGCGGGCCTTTTCCAAATTGGCAAGAATTAAAAATGAACTTCGGACAAGGATGATACAGTGACGCTTGAACAATCTGTCACTCATTGCCATTGAATCAGAACTCGTCCGGGAGTTGGATTTCGATGAATTGATCAATGACTTTTCTTCCAAAAAGTCCAGGAAAAGGCAGCTTATTTAGGTAAGACATGTTTAACTGTGGTAGCCTGTTCTGTGATGTTGTTGCTAAGCATTTTGGTGTTTTACAAATGTAGGCCTATGGTAAAAATAAGATGTCCTAATTTTACGTTGGGCAATGTTAAAAATAAATTAAAGAAAAAGAAAAGTCTCCTTCACGGCTCCCTTTATAAAAGTTATGTATGCTTACTTATTACTGATGATCCATCAGATTCTGACCGAACAACCTCATGGAAATTCTATTTTACAATTCTTTATATTTTAAACTAACGAAATTCATTAAAGGAAGTCATTTAAAGTCATGATATTAACCTGACAGATTCCATGTTGTTCTGCCATTAAGACGAGCGGCTGGCACTATGCATGCCCACAGCCGCGGGGTTAGATAATCAATCTCTCTCTCTCTCTCTCTCACTCCTGGCTACGCGCCGCATTATAATGTGAGTGACTGTGGATTGCATGAGTTATAATATGCGACCAAATTCGGTGTGCTAGTGCGTGTATTTGCGTATTGGTAGGGGTCCATGGCTGGTTTGTGTCCAGGGCCCGTGGTCATGTTAATCCGTCCTTGCAAGGACGTACCTATGTGGACGGTACATGCTCTGTACTGCCTACTGTAGCGCGCATCAAACTAAAAAAATCCCTTCAAATGTATCCAAAGGTAGAAACGCCCCGGTCCCATAATTGACAACAGTTTCACGCCACTTGTTGCCTACAATCCTGCGATCGACCGAATGGGAACCAACCACGTCTAGTCTACGGTTTCTATGCGGTTTCCAGGAAGTGAACACCGACATTCTAATCTCCTCCTCCCACATGTGAGCTCCATCGTACCGACCACGCGCAGTGTGGGGAAGCGAGAGACCGGCTGGAAAGGCAACGTCATTCCTTCTACCACCGAGGCTCGGCAGCCGTAGCGCAAGAACTAGATAGCGAGCGGAGCGGTGGTGTCCGAGGCAGGTACGGGTTTCATGAGCTGATACAAATGATCAAAAAAAATTGATCCTCAATATTGTTAATATTCTGTTTGGCTATTATTGTCGGAGAATACGGGGAATCTAGGTCGTCTCCGACTCCGGTTAGATAATGAATGGGGTGGACACTAGGGCCTGGAAGAACACTTAGGGCCTGTTTTTTCCGCGCACTTTACTGCCAGGGGTAGCCAGGGTAGAGTCTTTCCGTTACGGCCCGTCCATCCACCAGCACTGGTCAGGTGCTACACGGGACACCCGCCACTTGTCTGGAGAGGTAGACGGCTTGTTGTTCCAGTCAAATCGATCCTCTTAAGCCAAACGGGGGTGATCGCTGTGTTCCGTCGTTACGGTGGGATGATATTCTTCTTCTCTATCTTGTATTTTCAGGTGCTGAAGCGATTACAGCAGGAAGATGGCGGACGACCCTAGCGCGGCGGACAGGAACGTGGAGATATGGAAAATCAAGAAGCTGATCAAAAGTTTGGAGGCCGCCCGCGGGTGAGTCGGTGGGGTCGTGGTGTGGGGATGCTTATAAAATAGGTAAACCGCTGCAGGGGAGATTGTGCCGGCGCCGCTACAGCTGGATGTCGGAGGACTGAGACGAATCTGGGAGTGGTAGCCTAGCGGCTAGCTAGCTAGCTAACTTGTCTTACTTTAGCTCCGTGTGCTAAACGCGCTACATACGGGCTGAGGCTCCGCTGCTGTGTCGGCACAAGATCGACACCGGTGGACAGCGACGAGTACCGAGAGGTGCCGTCCCCGGTGTGTGTTTTTAGGACAACTGAGGAGACCGTATGGTACCATGTATACATAGAGAACCCGGCTGGGGGGTCTGCTAGTCGGCGTCATTTCTAGAAGCAGGCCGCGGTAGGGATTCTTTGACAAGACCACGTTGGGGATAGGACCGGATGGGTGTACTGAATGGGTGTCCAAAGACTTCTACATAACGCACATAACAGTCAAGCTGTGGCTTGGGTCCTGGTACACGGTTAGATGATGGACGATTCACTTTATAATTCCTTGCGACCATCATAGCTTGTTGTTAGCCTAGCATTTTTTTGTTAACTTTTAACCACGGTAACGAGCCAGCAGAAGCCGGTGGGAAAATTGTCAACTCTTGAATTTTGTCGTTGGTGTATTGCGGCTCGAAGTGAATAGTCGTCGTAACGTTATCTAATAGGATGGGTATAACATGGAGCTGTTCACCGCGCCAGCTGTTTGTTATAGAACAGCGTTCAATCTGGCGTTGCGCAGAATGTGCTGTCCTGTGGTCTGCTGCCTGTTATGTTCCACAGGGTTGACCATTTGTCCTACATTCATTTGTTAACTATGTACAAGCAGCGTCAGCGAGTGTGCTTTGCATTTTGAACAGGTAGTGAATACGGACGCAATATGTGAAACATAAGTACAGTCCTTGGTGTCAAGGACAGAGATTGAATAGTATGCAATTGAAGTACCATCGTCATTTCCTCTTACCCTTCAGTTAGCTTCCAGGTAATAGGTGAAACCAGACTTTGGTCTTTCTTACATTTAAAGTATTTGATTTTTTAATCTTGGAGAGTAATTCAGCCATTGTCCTCATTGACAATAAACACATTCATTTTCCAACCTTGATCATTAGTGTTTTAACAACAATGTGAAATGTTTTTCTTGCTACCTATTCAGCAATTGGGATTATGATTAGAGGCTTTCTGTATAACAGTAGCCTATGACTATACATTATGAATACAGAGAAATACCATCACTTTGCCAAAGAGGTGAATTGCCTTTCTCTTTACCTCTCCAAGAATTGGGCTTATGATTATAGGCTTTCTGTATAACAGTAGCCTACCTTATGCATGTTGTATCAATTTTTTTGTACACTAGGCCAGAATCTAAGAGCAGTTCCTTTTTTACCCGATAATTACAGTGCAATGTTGAGTGAGATCAGCATAATTATTGTGGTGATTCTTTTCAGGCTTTTGTGGTTTTGGGGTGTTATTACATACTTGTGGCCGAGTGTAACGTGTGTTGAAGTCCTATTGTGTGTTTTTGTATTTCTACTGTAGCATATACCTAACAGCAGCTCCCCTTTTGTTGTCTCGACAGTAACGGGACCAGCATGATCTCACTGATCATTCCCCCTAAGGACCAGATATCCAGAGTGGCCAAGATGTTGGCAGATGAGTTTGGAACGGCCTCCAACATCAAGAGCAGAGTCAACAGACTGTCGGTGCTCGGGGCCATCACCTCTGTACAGCAGAGGCTAAAACTCTACAATAAAGGTACATTGGGATGATAGAATTTCTCCATCTCCATTTGCTGGGTTTTTCAGGTTCTGTTGTATTCTATGGATTCATTCCTTTTCATATATACATTACTGTTCAAAAGTTTGGGGTCACCCAGACAATTCATGTTTTCCATAAAAACTCTACCTTTTATCAGCTTTAACGTCCCCCAGGCAGTTTAAGTTGAGTCGGAAATGAATAGGTATCATCAATGGATTCATCATTTGGTTATAGTTTAGTAACATGCACTGCCGTGTTGCATTTTTATAATTTGCTACGCACAATCTCTCACGCATTGTTAGACCTGGACTCAAGTCTCCTCTCATATCAGACGGGTTCCTTGGCGTGTACGTTAATACGCTTGATCCTCCAATAATAATGACCACATTCCACTTCTTTATAACCCATTGTGCCTCGTGGCAATGCTCCTCAGAGCAGCAGCAGCAGCAGCTGCTGTTGTGTTTGCCGTTGCAACAGCTTATTATTGTGCTCTAATGCCCTCTCTGCCCTTCGCCCCCTTTAGTGCCACCTAACGGCCTGGTGGTGTACTGTGGCACCATCGTGACAGAGGAGGGCAAAGAGAAGAAGGTCAACATCGACTTTGAGCCTTTCAAGCCAATCAACACCTCTCTGTACCTCTGTGACAACAAATTCCACACAGAGGTACGAATGGCAGTCCAGTGTGCCTTTTTGAAACTTCCTTCTCCTCCCCTCCCTGCTTCATGGCACGGTCTAAATATCTCCCCTTTGCCCCCCCCCCCCCCCCCTTTTACCCAGGCGTTGACGGCCCTTCTGTCCGATGACAGCAAGTTTGGCTTCATCGTGATTGACGGTAGCGGGGCTCTTTTCGGCACGCTGCAGGGCAACACCAGAGAAGTGCTGCACAAGTTTACCGTGGACCTGCCCAAAAAGCACGGTACGGCTCACCACCACCACACCGCCATGCTCCCCGCCATCTCTGCTGTCCACCGTGCACTTTAGACACGGGTCTTCCACACAAATAGCAGCTGTGTTCTTCTCGCCCTCCCCATTTGAAATATTTGGGGAGCGTTGTGGTCATTCTGTCCTTTTTGCCTCTTTGTCCCTCCCTTCATTCTAGGCAGAGGAGGACAGTCTGCCCTGCGTTTCGCCCGTCTGAGGATGGAGAAGAGACACAACTACGTGCGGAAGGTGGCGGAGACGGCCGTCCAGCTCTTCGTCTCCAACGACAAGGTCAACGTGGCGGGCATGGTCCTGGCCGGATCGGCTGACTTCAAGACCGAGCTCAGCCAGTCAGACATGTTTGACCCCGTAAGTCTATTTTTGTTGTTTTACATAAAGCTGGACCAATGTTTCATGAACAACCTGTATAGTGTGGACATGGTGTTGCGGCTCGGCCCCTCCAAACACGTGGCCTGGAGTCGGGAACTCTCCTCCCAGTCACCCCCATGCTCAGGGATTGTGGGAAGGCTAGCATGCAGCACATGGAAGTTAAACTTCAGTTAACTTTAATGCGAATGAGCACTCGCGACATTCAGTGAGTGCTGGCGGACTATACAGACTTTCACTTCATGGTTTTAAGCACTTCCATCAACAAAGTGGTAAATTCCCTAGCAGCCAAACAAGAGTGCGTGGCGTTGCCTGGCTATAAAAAACATTTTGTGTGTATGTATATAATATATATATATGTATATGTATGCGTGTGTGTTGCTCTCCAAGTGTATACATTTATTTTATGTATGTTTATTAAACTTCCTGTTTCTAATTTTGTTTTTAACCGTAGATGCCTCTGTTTTTATCCATTTTGCCTAACAGAGGTTACAAGCGAAAGTCCTGAAGCTAGTGGATATCTCGTACGGTGGAGAGAACGGTTTCAACCAAGCCATCGAGCTCTCGGCGGAGGTCCTGTCCAACGTCAAGTTTATCCAGGAGAAGAAGCTCATTGGTGGGTTACCTTCCAACCAGGGGTCAGCAATTCTGGGATTGGAGGCGAGGGGTTGACGACTCTGCGGTTCTTCGTTGCTTGACTCCCTGTTCATATCTCTCCCTACCTATCTATGCAGGGCGGTACTTTGATGAGATCAGCCAGGACACGGGGAAATACTGCTTCGGCGTGGAGGACACACTAAAAGCGCTGGAGATGGGTGCTGTAGAGATCCTCATAGTCTACGAAAACCTGGACACGATGCGCTATATCCTGCGCTTGCACGGGGCTGAGCAGCAGAACAACGGATCCGAAAACGGTACCGATAAAAGTAAATTATGAACATAATAATATGAAGATAAAAGTCAATTATGGTAATGTGGATTACCAGGCCAAGCATGGCTCGTCCTTACTGCTCTCTAACCCCTGGTATGATTATTGCCTTTTTAGACGAGAAGACTTTGTATTTAACGCCGGAGCAGGAAAAAGACAAGTCCCACTTCACAGACAAGGAGGTGAGAGGACAATCCTGAGCTACTAAAGTCTGGCTGACGTTAATTTAAGTGGTCGGTTTGAAGTTTCTCAATGAACAATTTTTATTTTTTTTCTTAATTGTCTTCCATTTTTTTGAATTAATGAAATAGACCGGGCAGGAACATGAGCTCATCGAGAGCATGCCCCTACTGGAGTGGTTCGCCAACAACTACAAAACGTTCGGAGCCACTCTGGAGATAGTCACGGACAAGAGCCAGGAGGGGTCCCAGTTTGTCAAGGGCTTCGGAGGGATCGGGGGTGAGTGTTTCTCGCCGACCCTGGAAAAAGCCACTGCGAGCATTGGAAGTCCGAAGTGGATTTCCTTATTAGTTTAGAGGATCCCTAAATGGATCTTTGAAGCCAGATGTTGGCGGAATTCAGGCTTTCCATTTCCCTTTGAACACTAATAGGCATCCCATGGCTCTAATGGGAATTAGGCTATAGAATAAGTGATTTCCTTTTTATAATTTATTTTGAAAATAAATATAGAATTACTTAGTGTCTTCATTTGCACTCTGCTGAGACTTGTCTTTGTATTTCTCAGGTATTCTGCGGTACAGAGTGGACTTCCAGGGCATGGAGTACATGGGAGAGGACGATGAGCTGTTTGATTTGGATGACTACTAGGTAGTCGGGGACTGATATTGGGAGGAAAAAAAAAGATGAAATGAATGAAGAAATAAGGAAAGAAAAAGACCTCCTCTCTTTTGCAGCAACGAGAGGGGCAGCTGAGCCGATCACAATAAAGACACACATGCCAATAAACCCGGTTGCATACACAGACATGTGCTCACATTTCCAATATGTACACACAG
The DNA here is from genome assembly GCF_031168955.1 of Gadus macrocephalus. NCBI lineage: Eukaryota > Metazoa > Chordata > Actinopteri > Gadiformes > Gadidae > Gadus > Gadus macrocephalus. The sequence continues at coordinate 14,385,643 of NC_082391.1, read as the reverse complement.
GAACCCAAAAAAACACATGGCTGAAGAGGAGTAAAGTATCGGTTTCAGTCCAGAGAGGGAGACCACCCTTCCTGAATAAACCCCTGCCTTAGAGTGCTGGTTCCTTCCCCTAGTTGGATTGGACTTGACTCATTTTTGTTCATTTTATCCCCCTCCCCTCCATTTTGAATGAACACAACAGCAAGTACCCAGCGCTCTCGCTGTCCCCGGCCCCCTGCGTCTGAAGAACCACTTTGGACTCACACTTCCACATAGAAAATATATTTTCCTTTCTTCCCTGTCCCCCGTCTTAACCTAGACCGTGTTCCCCTTCCCCCCCCGCCCCCCCCCCCTCTGCTTCTCAATCTTTTTTTTTTTTTTTTTTTACTGGTTACTGCTGCTGTTGTATTTTATGAGAGTGGGGGATTTTTTTTACCTGGGTTTCTGTAGAGAAAGGGGGAACAAAGTATTAAATTTGAACTGCTGAAAACCATTTCTACATCTTCTATGGCTGTGGTCTTAATCCTTCTGGAATCCGTTGTCAGGGCCGTGGCCGATTCAGCTGTTACTACTTTGTGTTCTTCATTGGCGCAGCCCCTATTGTGATGGTACTCGCGAGGTACTCCCGGTTTTAGTTTTCCATTTTCATTACTCAATGTGTCAAGTAATTTTATTTTCTCTCAATTTGTTTTTGATAAAGCCCCACTTTTTATCCTCTAATTTATCTTGCAATTAACCAATTTTGTTTTTTTTAAATGCATCACATGGTCTGTAGGTCTTGGCGGAAATGGGTAGATGTATGGGGAGATGCTAGTTGTAATGACAGATTTTATTGACATGTTTTCTAATCCAAATGTCCATGGATAAATGCCAAGTCAATGAGCCCTTTAGAGTGGGACAACCTTTACATTTCCTTTCTGCACAGAACCATGTCATGCATACTGGTAGTACTCTAGCCAAATGTCTTTGTAGATTTGGGGTTTTATTGTACAGGAAATGCACTATAATGGGATTGTTGATGGCAAAAAAATACAAATAGCACTGGCTCTTTATTTTGTGCCCGAAATGTGGACCCATCCATTATTCCCGTTAAACATAATGATAAATGGTAAATAAATGATTCAGAGGAAGATAACCTAAAAACTTCCCTGGTGATTATAAAGCCTACCGTGTCGTTTCGGTTATCACTCTGTGTACCTGCCAAGGCTAATAATTGAACGAATGCAATTGGCTGGACCGGGAAGACCCATTTTTTACCCATAACACATTTAAGGGCCATTTGCATTGCAACACACAGGGCTAGTATTAAAATTTTGGATTGATAAACCTCGGTTCTACAAATTGAACACCTCACATCCTATAGCATCACAGCAAACCTATGCGGATGATTGATCCTGCCTTGGCGTATTCCTCTTCAGGATAGCAACAGCATCTTCACCCATTTGCCCCGTTGTTTGGGGGAGTCACCGGGGAAGCCTTGAAACTGCGCTAAGCCAATGAACAGCAGACATATTCACAAAGCGAAGCCCTCTTTGACCACAATCCCACCAATCAGCGCGTTGTTCGTTCTGTGGGCGGTGCCCTCCCCCCACCCACCCCTCTGACACTGCCAGGCTGTGTGGCTGCTGGGCGAACTAAATGACGTCTCTGCCTTTGCGGGCGGCCGACGCAGGGTTGGGTTTCCATTTTCAGAGCGAGTTTCGGGGGGGAATCGTCAACATGGAGCCGGAGATGGAGGACAAAACGTTGGAATTAATGGTGAGGTTTGTGTGTATGTTTCTCCGAAAAATCCTATGTTTTCATTAATGGTATAAATTAAAAGTGGGACGGTGTTTCTACTCGACGCCGAGAATGAGCTAAAGCTGCTCGTAGGCTGTAGTGGAGGAGAAAGGAGGGGGGAACCAGACATTTAGAGGAAGGGCCTCTGGATTACCGAGGCGTTTTGTTTAACGCGTTAAACGTCCTGTTGGAAGTCCGACAGCTTCGGTGATTCCAAAACGCCTCGTGTGGGATTTCTACCTTTTCCGATAGTGTGAAAAATAATGTTCAACCAGCGCAGCGGCGAGTGACTGAAGAGCCGTCGTCCGTCGTCGTCGGCGGCGGAGAGCGGAGGCTTCTCGGGGAAGCGTCCACTGCGGTGACGCTGCGCCACTGGGAGCGGGGCCCTGCCTGCTAGCCTGCCAGCTAGCACACACAGGCTAGGTGGCGATCATCCGCTCACATTTTAAGCAGGCACTGTTATTATTCCTTACCCCGCAGCCCGTTGACTGGACTTGGTGTAACATTTTTAAATAGTCTCGTTGAATGGTCGTTGGTATTTAAATGTGTTGTTGTCCGCTGTAGGTGGGTGGACGCTTTTGTGTTTATATTTTAGAAAGTGCGTAGAAGGAAGTGTGTGGCTGCTGGGGATGTAGCATAGCATTGTCGTGATTAGCAGGTAGCTTCATAGCCCCTCGACTGACAGTCATGATGTCCAAAACTAGACCCGTATGTCGTGTAAACAGATCCTACTATGAAATGAATCTTTTGAAATGCTGCCGGTTGTTGATCCGTGTTAGCCAGCAGCTAATCCGTTAGCGTCAACAATAATAACCCGTTTATCTACGAGCTATCCAAAGCATCCGCATTATAATCGGTCATTGAATACGAATGGGTCCAAGTATAATATTAACATATTATTTGTTATTTGATGTCTAACCGGACGGCCAACTATTTTATTAGAGAAGACTTGGTAGAGAATACTTGGTGCACAACTTGCACAGAATCTGGTCCCAATCGATCCTGGCCTCGGTGTATCCACATTTTTGCAATATGTAAGACATTGGGCCCTTAACTATTAAGGATAACCTTTCATATTTATGTTTTTTAAATGGAATTTTAGTAAAGGCCAAGTACTAGAAGGACTTACAGAAGGGTGAATTTACATAGGAAATATATTAATTGCAAGGTGTGCGTGAGCTTCTATAGTTCATTATTATTATTATTTTTAAATGTGTTCCCTTAAGCCAATTACTTTAAAGGTATGTGGTTTCTGATGTTTCTTATACTAAATTCAATTGGATATTACTTCATCCCCTGGTCCTTCTTATAACGGCAGGTGCTTCATTTTAATGGTTGCAATAAAACCTAAAAACCAAAAGGCATAGGGTTATGTGTGGTCAACAAAACATGGTAAAAACTACATTCATAACAATTATTTCACTATATGATTGACATTTAAGTGTCTGTCTGTCAGTGTATTAGTTTATGTGCATGGATTCTTTCCCTCATCCCCAGTGTTAGTCACTAACTACTCATTTGTGATATGTGGGATAGATGGGGTATCTGTCGTAATGGAAAGTTGCAAAAATCATATATTACCCTTTCCTCTTATTCCACATATCCCTCATCGCATCATATCTTAATAATGCATCTGTGTACACATTCTGTGCACCAGTTCACTTTGTGTGTGACATTGTGTGTCCCTACACTCACTGCCAATCTGTGAAGCTTTAATACTGATTTCCCCCTTTCCCACCACCTCCCCCATCCCCCCTAACACTTAATGGTTACACACACCACTTTTTTGTGTTTCATGTGTCTAAACAACCCCAACAAACCTTCTCCTGGTTTGAAATGTCCTCTTATTTTGATATTCGATGGGTCTTGTTGCCCCAATTCCCACCAACTCCCTCCCTCCATCATTCTTTTTCCACACCCCCTGGTCTGTTGCCTCTGTTCTTTTCTTTCTTCTCCTCCTCCTCTCATACTCTGTACCTCCTACTTCTCGTCCTCCTCTCCCTCCCTCCCTCCCTCCCTCTCTCTCACACAGTGCTCTGTACTTGGCTCTCAATGGCGGTGCTGCTCCTCGGTGGCTGAGAGTTTGTGTGCACTCAGGTGCCTGCAGTGCATCCCCTCCACCCGGGCTCACAACCAGGTTCTGCCTCTTTCCTCTTAAAATTCTGCTGCCCCGCCCTCCCTCCCTTTATCCCCTTCATGGCCCCCCTCCAAAGCCTTCCTTGGTCGCCCACACTTGACACGGGAGTGGATGGGCAGAAGGAATTTTTCCATTGGCAGATTAGTTCAAATACATTTGGAATAAAGCCTCGGTCATTAAGGGTAATGGCAAGAGGATATTGGGGGTACCACAGATTGGCCACCTGTTGACGAGCCGTTTTGTTTCCTTCTACCTGCAGGTGTGTGGGCTTAAGTGGGTGGTTTACTCTTGAGAGGCCCCATGCTTGCTTGTCTGTCTGCTTGCCTGTTTGTCTGTCCTTTTTGTATGTCTTTCGGTCTTGCCCCACTCGGCATGTGAACCAAAAACCAGTAAGCTTCTCCAGTCTGCACTGTGTGAGGGAGGATGACAACCACGGCTGTGGATCTTTATCGGCCCTCAGCGCCGTTGTTCACGGCCCATGTTATCTCTTATTGCTTGGGAAGCACCAGAAGGTTGTCTGTTGAATGGGGACGGTCAAGCTTCTGTTCTTACCATTTTGCCTGCTGAAACTTTTCTTTTGGGACCTTGGCTGTGTCATCCCAGCTGGGGGTCCTGTATGCATGCAGTGTCGGATAGGCAATATGGAATGAAAGTTTCGGACCACAAAAGTAGCAAGTTAATGGCCTGATATGGCTGTCAGCACAGTTGAACCACAAATAAAGTTGCGTATTAAAAATGACAACATTAAATAAATGGCAGCAAATTTGATATTTAGGTGGGTTAATTCAAATTGAAAGGAGATGTATTTCTTGTAACCAAGTGCTTGCAAGTGGTCTCACTGACATTTGAAAGCTCAAATTCCATATTTGATCCCCCAATTCAGCCCAACATGTCCCAAGGACCCCAAGAACGCAGAAATACTTGAGTCAAATTTGTGACCATCTCAAACGAGTACCTGCGATGTGTATCCGGAAATAGACCAAATTAGAAGCCCAACTTCAGGCGTTTCTTGAGTCGTTGTCATGTGTTTCCGTTCTAATTACCTTGAGCGGTTGCTGTTGCATTGTGGGGGGTAATGTATCTGAGGCTTAAAGATATCCTCGTAATAGTGGGTTATTCTTTGGAGCACAATGAGGCATTCAGATGGTGGCTAATGAGGAGCTGACCTTCCTCGTCAGCCCTCCAGGGTGTCCTTAGACCCTAATTACAACCAACAGCAATTGAAGAAATGCCACTGTTGCCCTAAATATGTATTATACACATGACATATTAAAGTAATTAATTGACGTATTCAAATAGTTCTCCATGATGGTGAGGAGCACATTTTGCTTGTGTTTATGAGGCACACATCTGTGCCAAGATTAGGTTTTGGAATTGCTGCAGTATTTGGTGCAAATATTGAAAATCGCATTGAGTAAAAATAAATGTTAACCGTGGCGTTGACGAGCAAGTCCTTTTTTTATATGCATGACTATTCTATTTTACTGGACGCAGACCATTCAAGCTGTTTCTATTTAGCTTTTCCAATTGACAATTCAGTCCCGTCTTATTCAATCATGCCCATAAAGCAGTGGAACCAGGTGAAGTACGGAGTGTCGCTGCCTCCTCCCATTGACTCTGCATGCACTCCACACATCAGATGTGGTTTCATTACAGGGAAGCCTCTTCTGCTGCCCTTGCACCGATGTGCCCAAGGTGCTGTGATCTTTAATTTCCTGTCCAGACTCTACTCCACCTGCATCACAGACACGAGCTCACACAAAGTCTCCTTGCGTTCGCAGTGCCCCAGTCCGCCTGGTCTACTTCATGTGCGTGTGGCCTTCTGCGAATCTGCGTACACGCACATGCAGTCGCCAGAACGATTCTGCAAAAAAAGGCGCTATAGGTCGTGTTGGCTTCATTATTTTGCAAGTCTTTGTCTGTGGTGCTGCCCACGCACACGTCGCTGCCTACCTGGCTGCTCCGGTGGCTTTGACCCGGGACCCGCAGCCCACCAGCTGTCCCTATACTAACGCCCCAGTGGTCCCCTCTGCTCTGTCCCCCTTTCTGCAGAACACGGGCATGGACTCACAGACCCTCGTAGACGACCTGTCGCCAAAGAAGAACACCGTTCTCAAGGTGAGCGAGTGTAGAGGTCGTGGGTTCACGGCCGTGGCACTCGTCAGCGCTTCGTAGCATTGTCCCCGCCTCCACTGTAATGGTGGGATACCTGGCTTTGGGGCAGTATGCGACCGTGTGTAATGAGCCAGCGGCTGCGCTGTTAAATGTTTATTTTATTCAGATAGCCTACCTTTAGTACCCCTATCTACTGCTCAGCCACCAGGGATGTATTCATGTGGTGAACGTATCACTGGAATGCCACACATGTCCTTGACCATGTGTTGTTGAAGAGATTTGAAAAGGAAATTAATCTCTTTGAATGTAAAGAGAAAATTAAAATTATATTAAATGTCATTGTATTTACATTACACTTTTACCATTCATTTAAATTTCATTCATTTTAAAGCATTATTTCGTTTTTGTCTCATCTCTGGCTTTTTATAGGAATTGTTCAAAATGTGAACATTTTGAGGTTATATCCCATTTATTTTCGCTTGCTCATTAATGTAGTCCATAAAACAAAGTGATGATGCTTACCCTTGAATCAATGTATTGTTATTAAGCCCTTCCACAACATTACGCCCGGCGCTAGCTTTACCCCTCGTTCCTACTCTCTGCTCCCCCAGATCAGTAACGGGCCGGTGACGGGCTCCCGCAAGCGACCGTCTGAGGGCAACTATGACAAGGACAAGGAGCACTGCATCGTCCTGTTTGACCAGTGGTCGGAGGCAGACCAGGTGGAGTTCGTGGAGCACCTGATCTCCCGCATGTGTCACTACCAGCACGGCCACATCAACTCCTACCTCAAACCCATGCTGCAGAGGGACTTCATCACAGCGCTGCCAGGTACACACGCATACACACACTCACACGGACGCACACAGACACGGGCACAGACACAGTAGGTGTGTCGTAGTCTAGTTATGCGGATGAGGAAACCGACCCGCACTGTATGGAGGTGCATCATGGAGGGGTCGTCACAGTTGGCATCGCAGCTCTACCCAGGGGTGATGCAACCACAACCAGGCGGCTAAAAATACAGGTGTGAGCGGGGTCTGAGCACACGTTCTGAGGCCACGTGTGTGTGTGTGTGTGTGTAATGTTTGTGGAGTCATCCAGTCATGGAACCACATTTCGGGACCCATATGTCACTCCGGGGGGCTGTTGCCGTGGAAACCACCACTCCACTCCGCTTGACTCATTGGAGAATGATGAATGTTATCGTAGATTGAAGCCGTGAGTCAGCGTGCAACGTTTTAATTTTGTTATGTTGTGCAAGCCCGAATGACACAACTACTAGGTTACTATCGTACAGCATCTAGGGGTAGTCAACCTGAGCCTGCCTGGGTTGACTGTTTGTCTGAAGGGTATGTAAAACTGTTAACAAGAAGCACATTTGACACCTTTTCATCGTGTATATTACATTTAGAAACTTATATTATTGGAAATATTACTCTTTTGAAATATTGCCTACCATTTTCATGCAAATATTGTTAGACTAGAAGTTTTGATGAATGCGCCTGGGCCAAATGTGGTGACGTGGTAATATTTTAGTTCACTTTGTTACTATTCTCTTCAAAGAGCTAGCTCTACAGTGATTGCCGACTGCATATACGCTAACTAAATTAATGAATCGTTAAATAAAATCAATTATTGCAGTGAAAGTAATTTCATCAGCAAAGGGGTAAGGGTTAGAGGTAAGGTTTGGGTACACTCTAACTAGGGCTGGGCGATATGGGCCAAAATGAATATCTCGATATTTTTTTACTATATCTCGATACACGATATATATCTCGATATATTTTGAATCTCCTCTAGAGCACATCATAAATGCTCGATTCAACCATGTCTGGCATAATGTTACGTCAGTAATAATTCTAGTATTACTGAAACATAAGTCTGCATGTAGATTACATGAAACAACATATTGTTTAAACTCATCAGTGCTTTCTATTGGAACAATTTAGAACTTGCACATAAGAAAAGGAAAATCACAGCAAGTTAGATTTACCAACACAGCATTTATTCAAACCGTTAATTATTTATTAACAGTTTGAATAATAATTATTATATATACACTGCCAGACGAAGGATCCAGTGCTATTCTTTTTCGAAACCAAATCCTCAGTTTCCATCCTTTTTTCTCTTTCTGGCTGTTGTCACTCACCAGTCGGAGGTACACGCACCTACAGCAGCGCGCCTTCCAGACTACGTCACAAACGCGCGTCCATGAGAATCTCGTGGACTCGCAATGGGCGGGGGGAGTGAGTTTAGAGAGCCACCGGAAATAGCGAGAGAAGGGAACGCTGTGCGTTAAACAAACCCCGAGAAGCCCAATCCCTATGAGAGCTCCCCACGCTACGGCCATCAGGAGGCGCACAGAGCTTTTATCCGTGATATTATATAACCAATTATATTATATTATATATTATTATATATAGAGCTCCGGGAGTCGCAAACGGCAACAATCACTTTCTCCTCCGTGCTGCAGTTCACCCCGGACTGCACTGCACCGAGTTTGACGGTTGAACGCTGGTTGGCTGTTACGTTACACATGTCACTCAGTGGCCACGCTGTTGAACGCTGATTGGCAGATACGCGTCTCTACGTTCACTTTGTATGAGATCTTGTCGCCCCGTCGCGTGAAAGCACAACGAGTATGCCGGCGGCGGCAAAAAGAAACATTGCGTCCCAATTTATATTCGATGTTCGCGATATGGGCATTTTATACATCCCCTGGAGAACATCTCGCGATACATCGCATATATTCGATATATCGCCCAGCCCTAACTCTAACCCTATTAATGTATATAATTTTAAGTTGGTAACATGGGTTCACCATTGGTAAACATGAACAACATTGGTAAACATTAACACCATTGGTAAACATCAACACTTTGTGAACGAGACATCATTAGTAAATAATTACTAGGCCATTAGTCAAGTTAATTAACTGTTGGCTTATTGTTAGTTAATGCTTGTTGCATTGACACGTTTTAATGAGTTTAATGAGTGAAAGCTTTACCACACAAACACGCCTCAAACTATCCCATCGCCTTCAGACTGAGAACATCGCCCTCTCTTCTCCCCCTCTGCAGCCCAGGGCCTGGACCACATAGCGGAGAACATCCTGTCCTTCCTGGACGCCCGCTCGCTGTGCTCTGCGGAGCTGGTGTGCAAGGAGTGGCAGCGGGTCATCTCGGAGGGCATGCTCTGGAAGAAGCTGATCGAACGCATGGTCCGCACCGACCCCCTGTGGAAGGGGCTGTCCGAGAGACACCAGTGGTGAGGATGGGGTCTGCCTGAGGGAGGGATGGAGGGAGGAAGAGGGAGAGGGGAGAGGCTCATTGTGACAGAGAACGGAGGATGTTTGTTTTACAGCGGGAGGCTTTGCAACATACTATGTTGCCGCTAGACTTGGGGTTGCTCAATACACAGAATGTAGCGCCTACTGTTTCTGAGCAGGCAAAGGTTGTTTCATTTGTGTGCTTGAAGTTGTTGCTCAACCCACAAAAGGATTCAGATGGGACTTTTTATGATCTAATTCAAGGAATTATTAAACTTTATAATCCTCCTGAAACATTCCTATCTGGGATCACTGGAAATGGGGCCTTAAATAACTACTGCAATATGGAATATAATATAGCAATATCTACAGTACAGCTTACAGTATATACGTATTGTATTTTATCAACATTAAAGACAGTTCTACCAAATATGTTCAGTTACTTCAAATTGTAAATTAGAGTAGATTCTATAAAACAAAATATATATTTAGCAGAATGACAATATTGCCAAAGGGTTGAACTAGATTAACAGTAATTACAGTCTTGGGCCTGTGAGGAGCCAGACCAAAAAATGAACAAAGGCAGAGCAAAGGGGATGGAGACAGAAATATTTAGTTTTCAGTCTGTTCTGAACTGTACCAGCGTTTCATAATAAGCCACCTCTCTCCTCCGTTGTTAAGATAAAGGGTCTTTGTGTTTCGTTTCGCTCCCTCTGCTTGTCTCAACCAATGTTGCGTTTGCCCTCACCCTGCAGGGAGAAGTACCTCTTCAAAAATCGCACTACAGAAGTCCCCCCCAACTCGTACTACCACTCCCTATACCCCAAGATCATCCAAGACATAGAGGTAAGCCACGCACATGGTGTCCTGGCTTGATGTCCTCCACCCACACTGAACCTACAGCCCTGTCGATTCCTCCACGCCAGCCCTCTTTATAGGGGGTAGAATCCTGGGGTTAACTGAGCAGCTCTGGGTGGATGGTGCTTAAGCCACCTCGGTTTGACTTCAAAGCATTTTAAACAGAAGCGATAGTTTCAGTGAAAAAGTAAGAACCAACCAGGTTGTGTGTTTTTAAGTACCAGTTGTTCCTGAATGGTAAATAGAGATATTTAGGTCATAGTGCTAGATCTTCTTGCATGGGAATCATCTTCCTAGAATCTGTTTTTTAAGCATTGCCTAACCGTAATAAAAAAAAAAAAAAAAAGACTAGCGTCTTCTTTTCTCTTTTAAACCGTTTTGTATTAAAAAAGAATACACTAAGGATTGGACCATAGATTTCACGAGCACAGCTGCTCCAACATCCAGTCGAAGGCTGACCCAACGGTCTGCTGTCCCAGTAGCCAGGCCTGCATTCCTGTTCCTTCAATGTGTCCTTACCGCTTACTCATGCAGCTTGATTACAGGCTATTAATAAATAAAGCCAAGTTATTAGCCCCCGCGATGAGTAATGCTATTCCAGTACTCCTGCAAACCCCCCCTACCTCACACGTGGCCCTGGGCCTTGCTTCCAACCGTCGACACCACCATATCCTGTCAATCACAGAGCCTTGCCGCAGGCTGCAACAGCACCACAATTCATCGCTCAGACACGGTACACTCACTGACTTCCCTTAAGTGCTGACTAATATTCTCCCCTCCCTCCCTCCCTCCCTGTCTCTCTCCCTCGCTCCCCAGACCATCGAGGCGAACTGGCGGTGCGGCAGACACAACCTGCAGAGGATCCAGTGTCGCTCCGAGAACAGTAAAGGGGTCTACTGCCTGCAGTACGATGACGACAAGATCATCAGCGGCCTTAGGGACAATTCCATCAAGGTACACCCTTCAGCAGCGCGACCTCTGATCTGTGGCTGCAGAGGACGGGGGGGGGAGAAAGTGATCACTTTGACGTTTATCGACCCGGGACTGAACGCACGTTTGGCTTGCGTTTATTCCCATTGCTGTGCACAGCCCTCCCCCCTCTCTCTCTTCTCTCTTTGTCTCAGTCTGTGGGCTGTGTTGCGTCTATTTCTCTGTTAAGTCCCAGGCCCAGCGTGGCTTATCGTCTGAGAGCTACTGCCGTGGGCGGCGCTGGGGTCAGTCTTGGTAGGGGGTTAAGACTACAGAGCGGGATTACCGGCGTTCAGTTGGACTTCATACCACCCAGACCTCCCTGTCTGGCGCCGGTCTCGGAAAGTCTCTTTGCACTGATTTTTAATAATAAAAGCTCAAGGTAGAAGTACGACAAAGCTACTCTATTACAGCTGTAACTACTCGGTTCATATTGAACCGAGCAGGACTGACTAATAGCCCGATGACGAGTACTTGGTCACGCTACCTGTACAGACTTGTTTGGCGGCATAACCCCCCTACTCCAGGCAAACAGAAGCAGAACAAGTGAAACAAGGGATGCCATTGTGTGGGAGGTAGGTCTAGGTAGGTGGGTCTGGTAAAGTAGGAGATCAGACGATAGGGGAGATGTGTTCGGGGGAGAATGTGGGGGGTGAGGGCGAGGTTGGCCAGGCTCTGATGCCTTGCCCAACATGCCCGTAGTGCTTTTGTGCGTGGATGTAATGCTCAGTGTAGCGGGCGAGGAGGCTAAATGAAGCGAGAGCATTGCATCGGTTAGAACATGCAGTGCGAGGAATGACCCCAATGTGATGTATGAACCTCAGAACCACTTTTAAAACCGCTCCCCTTCGTTTGCTTTGATCACTGTCCCATCCTACTTACTCCTCTTCCTCTCCCACAATATGTTAACCCTAATATAAAAACCCCATTTTAATATGTTAACTTTATGTTAACCCTTATATAATAACCCCTTTTTAATATGTTTACTTTATGTTATCCCTAATATCTTGATACCTTTTTAATATGTTCACTCCTCTCCATCCATGTTAACCCTAATATAATGACACCTTTAATATCTTCACTCCATGTTAACTCTAATTGAATAACGCCTTTAATATGTTCTCTCGCCACATGTGACCCTAAAATAATAACCCCTTTAATATCTTCACTCCTTCCCCCCACGTGTGAACCCTCGTATAATAACCCCTTTAACATGTGAACCCTAATACATAACCCCTTTAACATGTTCCCTCTGTCACTTCATATGTTAACCCTAATAAAATGACACCTTTAATATCTTCACCCTCTCACTCCATTTGTTAACCCTAATATAATGACGCCCTTAGTATCTTCACCATCTCACCCAATATGTGAACCCTAATGTAATAACACCTTTTATTCTGCTCACACTCTCACTCCATGTTAACCCTAATATAATAACACCTTCTGTTACGTCCCCTCCTCTCCACCTTGCAGATATGGGATAAGCAGTCCCTGGAGTGTCTGAAGATACTGACGGGACACACGGGCTCCGTCTTGTGCCTACAGTACGACGAGAGGGTCATCGTAACGGGCTCCTCGGACTCCACCGTCAGGTATGGACCAACGCGCCCCCCCCCCCCCCCCCCCCCCCATTATGAATGAGGCCTGGTCTAAACCACATGAGGACTCGTGGTTTGATGTACACACACTGAAGTGATCAGGCTGTGGTGTCACTCGTACCACGGGCCGACCATCGTAGGGGGAACGTCGTTAATGGATTGTACCGCTCGAATTCTCACTGGGAAATAATAGTCTGTGAGGGAGCAGGCAATACAAAGTGAGTGAGATGTAGCTCACCCTGCATATCTTTCCATGCTAATCATAAGGGTGTATGTTGTTTGTATTGGAAAGAAGCCAGATCTGTCGATGCGCAATTCTGGGACTCGAGTGGGTGAGCTTCTGCTTGGTTTGACCAGAATAAAGCTAATGCGGTAGCTCTCGCTGAGCGCTGGTTCCACAGACACAACGGCACGTTGTACCGTCCTTCCGTCAGAACATTTATTGAACTTCAATATAAAAAACAATATTTAACAAATAGTAAAAACAGGTGAGGTAGAACAAGTAAAAAAATAATAATAAAAAATAAACAAAATCGGCGAAAATCAGCCGCGTATCGGCCGATACCGATACACGTAAAAACCGCGAATATCGGCCGATATTATCGGCCGACCGATATATCGGTCGATCCCTAATACCAATACTATCCCACCAATACATAATGGTATGATCACATCAGATATGCACTTAGCATGGACGGACACTTCCCAGATCAACGGTTTACGTTGTTGAAGTACTGGACAGCCCATCATAAATGACTGTCCTTCTCATGGAGAGATAAGATTATGTACAAGCAAGAGGCTAAAGTGTTTCTTTGCCGTAATTGACGCTATGAATTTGTCCTTTCCACCCACTCTCTCAATCTTTGTTTTCCTCCTCTCCCTCCCCGTCCTCATCTTCTCCTCCTCCTCCTCCTCCCCCCAGGGTGTGGGAGGTGACGTCGGGGGAGGTGCTCAACACACTCATCCACCACAACGAGGCGGTGCTTCACCTGCGCTTCGCCAACGGCCTGATGGTCACGTGCTCCAAGGACCGCTCCATCGCCGTGTGGGACATGGCGTCGCCCACCGACATCAGCCTGCGCCGCGTGCTGGTTGGCCACCGCGCCGCCGTCAACGTGGTTGACTTCGACGACAAGTACATCGTGTCGGCCTCGGGGGACCGGACCATCAAGGTGAGGGGGGGGGGGGGGGGGCCGAGGGTGAGGGCCGGGGTCCAAAACAAACTCCTTAATGTTTTGACGTTTGGGTCAATAGACCAAACTCTGGAGGGGATTATTTTAGATGCTGTACCCAAGTGGAATCTCCACCGGCCAGGAGAGGGTTTTAATATGTTACCCTGAATTATTTAATCTGCCAAATAGTAAAAATCGGTCCACCATTAGCTGATGGCAGGGGTACCATTTCCTGAATCATTCAGTCCGTCTCTACCGGATGGATTTATGTTTCAGTCAGTTTGTTTGTTGGTCCGTTCTCCACATCACCCGGGCTCCCGTCAAGGTTGGTGTCGTCCGGTAGGGCGGTACGTTTGATAAACTTCATCATCGGGTTTCGGAGTCGTAAAATTAAAGATAAACCTGCCAATCAAGATCGACGCATTATCTGGTTGTAGCCGTGTCAGGATTAATGTTTCTTTGTTTAAGTAGTTCCTCTTATTCCAACAACAAGCGGCTCAACCACTTTCATTCGGAAGTCCACAGCCGTAATCTGATTGGCTGTCCCTGAGATCACACCTGTGATTCAACATGACACGTCCTCTCGCTGTCGCCGCGCCCTCATTCCATAGCGTGTGTGTGAATGACGTCGGCGTGTGACTCACGCTCGCGGCTCCTCTCGGTCTCTGTAGGTGTGGAGCACCAGCACCTGTGAGTTTGTGCGCACGCTCAACGGCCACAAGCGAGGGATCGCGTGTCTGCAGTACCGGGACCGGCTGGTGGTCAGCGGCTCGTCCGACAACACCATCAGGTAGGTCCGGAGCAGCGACCGCTGGGGTCGGGAGGAAGAGGATTTAGGAAACGGGAATATGAACGCGTGTGTGTGCTTAACGTCCTCCCCCTGTCCGTCCGTCACAGGTTATGGGACATCGAGTGCGGCGCGTGTTTGCGTGTGCTGGAGGGGCACGAAGAGCTGGTGCGCTGCATCCGCTTTGACAACAAGAGGATCGTCAGCGGAGCCTACGACGGGTACGTGGGTGGGGTCCCCCTTAGAGTCACCCCCTTAAAGCCAGTGCTAACCCAAAGGGCGGTCTCCAGGAACACTCTTGTATCAATTCAAAGTCAATCCAAAGGTTGAAAATAAATAAAGTACCTTCTTAATGAACCATAGATAGCTACTTGCCAAACACGATAATGGTTGGCAAGGCCAAGTTGGCAAAGTGTGTATCTCGTATTTCCTGAACAACACTCTTAATCTGCCACCTTGATTATAAGAAGTGATTAAAATTGCCATTTCCAACACTAGTGGCTGAATAGTGTACTGTACTTTTGGAGGCCTGATGTTGTAACAGGTGGAGGCCTAGTATATTAGTTGGATGCATAGTGTAGTAGTGGGAGGCCTGGTGTAGTAGAGGGAGGCCTGGTGTAGTAGTGGGAGGCCTGGTGTAGTAGTGGGAGGCCTGGTGTAGTAGTGGGAGGCCTGGTGTAGTAGTGGGAGGCCTGGTGTAGTAGTGGGAGGCCTGGTGTAGTAGTGGGAGGCCTGGTGTAGTAGTGGGAGGCCTGGTGTAGTAGCGGGAGGCCTGGTGTAGTAGCGGGAGGCCTGGGGTCGTAGTAGAGGGAGGCCTGGTGTCGTAGTAGAGGGAGGCCTGGTGTAGTAGTGGGAGGCCTGGGGTCGTAGTAGTGGGAGGCCTGGGGTCGTAGTAGAGGGAGGCCTGGTGTAGTAGTGGGAGGCCTGGGGTCGTAGTAGAGGGAGGCCTGGTGTAGTAGTGGGAGGCCTGGGGTCGTAGTGGGAGGCCTGGGGTCGTAGTGGGAGGCCTGGGGTCGTAGAGGGAGGCCTGGGGTCGTAGTGGGAGGCCTGGTGTAGTAGCGGGAGGCCTGGGGTCATAGCGGGAGGCCTGGGGTCGTAGCGGGAGGCCTGGGGTCGTAGCGGGAGGCCTGGTGTCGTAGTGGGAGGCCTGGTGTCGTAGTGGGAGGCCTGGGGTCATAGTGGGAGGCCTGGGGTCGTAGTGGGAGGCCTGGGGTCGTAGTGGGAGGCCTGGGGTAGTAGAGGGAGGCCTGGGGTCGTAGTGGGAGGCACAGTGTAATAGTTGGAGGTAGGGATGGGCGAAATGGCCTAAAATCCATATTGCGATATACATTGCAGCCTCTTGCGATAATGATATATTTCACGATATAAAAATCATAAAATAACGATTTTAGAAAAGGTTACATAGACCCTAAGGAAAGCCAAACTGCTAAATGTATTAAAAAAAAAAAAGAAATATAGTATGTCGTTTTGAGAACATTTATTGTGCAACACTGTAATCATTCAACATAATGTTGCGGATAAATAAAATTCAAGCACAATAGCTGCAGAGACTTTAACAAAGAAAAAGCGTAAAGTATTGGGTTTCTTTCCTTTAGTGCAAACCATTCTAAAAGGCACTACACTTAGTTTAAGTCCTTGGTTCTTAAATGCCACCCAAGATGCAGAGAACAGGAAAAACTGGTCTCTTTTTAGATAAGGAACAGACACTGTAATGACAATTAGGGATGGGTATGATTAATTGATGATCAATCATTGATTGTTAGGAATTTTGTCGTTCACGTGATATTTTTTATCCATCAAACGGAGGTTGTGTTCCATCGTGTGAAAGCGGAACAGCCAAGCCGTTGCTTGTCTATTTGATACAGATTTAGTCTTTTTGAATTGATTCCCGTGTTTAGTGCGCACTAAACGAGATCGGTCCCTTGGTGCAGACATTCTGGGCTGTTGCGAATACGAACCATGAAACTTGGGAACGGACCAAACTGCCGGTCCGAGACCCAGCCGGAGAGGTGGTCTCGGTTCGCTTCAAAACGAACCCTGGTGCGGTTCGCATGAGATGTGAAAGCGAACGCACCTCGGCCCGATCAAGTTCTAAAAATCATACGCCTCTTTGGACGTAACGGGCACCCGCTCGGCCGCGCGCATTATAAGAATTATTGGTTGATTAGCAGTAGCTCCAAGATTAGCAGAACGTTGTCGGACCGTCGGGTGAAAATGAGTCGTGGCTCAACATGGAGCAAAGAGGAGACGGAACGTCTATTGGATAGTTGGGTCCGATATCCAAAAGACATTCTGTCTCCTCTTTGCTCCATGTGAGCCACGACTCAATTTCACCTGACGGTCCGACAAAAGCAAATAAAAAGTATGCTGGAAAATATACATAAAAATGCAGATGCATTTAACACATTCTGAGTCAGGATGAGGGAGAAGGAGTTGGACCGGTCCGCAGATCATTGTTATCACGCTGGATATCCATGATTGTTAACTTTCACCGGCGCTTTCTCCCCCTTTTTATTTTTTTTACCTTTAATGCTTTACCCCGCCCCAGATTTAACATGATTTAACGTTCAATGATTTGACGTTCTTTGCACACATGCGGGTTTGTTGACAAATTCTGGCACTGTTGCGAAAATTGCAATGTGAAATGGAACCGTACCAAACCAAATTTTCTTTTTTTATTTTGGGTCATCAACATGCATTATCGTGATAGAGCGATAGAATTAAAATCACTATCATAGGCCATTTTTTTATCGTTCATATCGTATATCTTTTATATCGCGCATTACTAGTGGGAGGCCTGGTGTCGTAGTGGGAGGCCTGGTGTCGTAGTGGGAGGCCTGGTGTCGTAGTGGGAGGCCTGGTGTCGTAGTGGGAGGCCTGGTGTCGTAGTGGGTGGGGGCCTGGTGTCGTAGCGGGTGGGGGCCTGGTGTCGTAGCGGGTGGGGGCCTGGTGTCGTAGCGGGTGGGGGCCTTAAGGATGAAGGCCTTGTTGTGGATTCATTGTCTGACCCTGTTGTGTCTGTTCTTCCCTTAGTAAGATCAAAGTGTGGGACCTTCAGGCCGCCCTGGACCCCCGCGCCCCGGCCAGCACCCTCTGTCTGCGCACGCTAGTGGTGAGTGTCTGCATGTGGCCCCGCGTCGTAGCCCGCCGTGTTGCCGTGTACTGAGCCCCCCTCCCTCCCTCTGCTGTGTGTGGAACCAGGAGCACTCGGGCCGTGTGTTCCGCCTGCAGTTTGACGAGTTCCAGATCATCAGCAGTTCCCACGACGACACCATCCTGATCTGGGACTTCCTGAACGTCTCGACCAACGGACAGTCGGAGGGACGATCTCCCTCGCGTACCTACACGTACATCTCTAGATAGCAGGTGGGTGGCGCTGTGGAGCTACTGCTCAGTCCTGAACACGATCCACGCACCCACAGAGACGCAGCCTGCAAGGGTACAACGGCCTTACGTTCAGATGCACACAACGGGGCCTTATAGTGTCCGAGCCCCAAATAAAACAGACATGACACGAGTAGAAAAGGAAACCTTATCGTGATACGTAGTCTGCCCATTCACAAAAATGGGAAAAAGTCGTCAATATGTATCGGAACCGACTGAAAGGGGCCTTGTTTTATTGATATTATTGTGGCACAAGACACGCCACCGGTTTCCTGCCTGACGGTGATTGGATGGTGGGACCTCTGCAGCGACGTTGTTACAACTCGTGTACTCTCAGGTCCACAGAACAAAGCAGCAATCTGGGTTTAATTGTGTTGGTGACGCAGGTCTCTCGTGCACCAGAAGGTCATTTGATCTTCAAGAAAGAATGCTTGGATACAAAAATCCACAGAACGAGTCATTGTCCTATATATTGTTGCAGGTGAAAGGTGGGCAGGGGTTGTTGCTCTGGCATCCGGATGGTGACTAACCCCCCCCCCCCCCTCCCTCCCTCCTCCCTCCCTCCCTCCCTCCCTCCCTCCCTCCCTCTCCAGGTGCCACCAGCCATCGCACCCTTTCTATGAGGAGCCCTGGGCTGATGCTGACTGGTGCGTCTGTCGCGGAAAGGAGCTCACCTCCACTTCTCCTTCCTCCTTCTGCTCATCACTCTGTCGCCACCCAGCCACCTCCCCCCCCGACCGCCTCAGCCACCCCCACTGACTTGGGTTGGGGGGCGGGAGGGGGTGGAATCTTTCCCTTTGCCTGTTTCCAGTTTGCACGCACAAGACACACACACACACACACACACAAACACACACACACACTACTTCACACACACGTACACGCACAACCCGGAGAGCCAACCCCCCCCCCCCCCACTCCCCACCCCTCACAAACACACCGTTGTCATCGTGGTCCATATTTATCTCCAGCCAAGTACTCTTTTTAATGACAGTATTAACCGTTAAGACCCCCCCCCCCCCCCACATAACGGCAGAGGCCTTTTAATTTGGATTCTGCCACACACACATCCCCCCCCCCCTCTCCATGGACATCGCATCACAGATGACTATACATCCCAGATGATATGATCTATAGGTGTGTAGTCCTCACACACAAA
>NC_082391.1:14351336-14366332 GCF_031168955.1 Gadus macrocephalus | reverse complement strand
TCCTCCATCACTCCTCCATCACTCCTCCATCACTCCTCCATCACTCCTCCATCACTCATCAATTATTCAATCTTTTGAAATAAAATTGTCTTTTGATCTCAGCTTGTGTGTAGAAGAAAAAAGGCTGTTGGCCAGATATATGTCTGTGGTTAGTTAGTGGTTAATGTTGATCTAGGTAGGTAGGCGGGTCGTAGCTGAGTTCATTGAGGTAGGTTGGTAGTTCATATCGATAGGCAGGTAGGTGGATGACATGGTTAGATATATAGTGTATATATACATAGATAGTATAGTGGATCTCAACAGGTATTAACGTAGGTGGTAGCTATGCACATGTGAGAGACAGTGATGGGGTAGAGGCCCAGAAGACCGGACACACTTGCACGTTGGGTCAGGAATGTATGTAGAGAGGACTGCCATCTGGGAGAGGTACAGCCGACACAAAGTAAGAAAAATAAATCTCTTAACAGGACACACCTCAAACAGGCTGTATCCCTGCTCGGGTCTGCTCTTGGCACCACCATTTTCCCTTCCCTGATAAAGCCAGCGTTATTTGACTCACCTTCCGAAATATTTCTCCAGGGGAAAAATTTCTCTACGGGAAAATGCTCTCCTTTAAGACCGTCTGACCAGGCAAGCGGAGCAGAGAGTGCATAAGGTGGGGGTGATGGAGATGTTTATGGCAGCGTCCATGAGCTACACGGCCTGACGCTGAACCACTGACCCTAGACCGACAGCCGATCAAAACAGGGTCGTCCGTGGTATGTTTCCTATGGGGACTGATGAGGAGTAGTAGTGATGTCATGCAGTTAGGCACCACAGCCTCCCCCAGCCCCCCTCCTTAGTATAGCCCTCCCCCCCCCCCTCCCACACACACACACACACACACACACACACACACACACACACACACACACACACACACACACACACACACACACACACACACACACACACACACACACACACACACACACACACACCTGACACCCAACCATCATCCCAAAGAACGAAAGGTAAAGAGAGAAGTTAAGATACAATTTCCTATAAAAAAGTGAAATGGATTGTGTGAGAGTGACTTACAAGACAGCCAGCATGGGGAGCAGGGACCACATCGCTTCCCCCATCCACTAAGGACCTCGGCCCGGAGTCAGTCTCCGCGGCGCTCCGTCCGAGCCAGCCCGGCGCACCGGAGGGTTCCCGTGCGTGTAGTGAATCCGCTGGACGGTGTGCAGAGTCAATGAGTCAACGGCTACCGCTGTTGGCATCGGCGGTGCCTCGGCGTCCCCAGGCGGAGCGGTCGAACGGCGGACGGCGAGGGGCGAGGTGTCAGGCGGGGTGAATGTCACTGTGACCGCAGGGCAACCTCTCACAGCTGTCCGGCCCGCGAGAAAAAATAAGGGGCGGGGCCCAGGGGGAAAAGGTTAGGGCATCGGTTCGGCTGCTGCATGCGCGCCGCCGGCGAAACGATGAACAGGTGAAAGCGCGACCACGAGCGACACTGACAGACTGACAACTTTACTTGTTGGCCCCCACCTCTCTTGCGTTCTCTCAGTTCGGTCCCCTGGTGTAAAGTTTAGAATATTCCAAGTCAGGATGTGTTCCGTTGCAATAAAACAAAACGTAGCCGGATCGTCTCCGTGAGTGAGATGTTACTTGCAGCGCAACAAGAGGGTGCGTTGGCGTGTGTTAATAGTCCGATCTGGTGTGGAGAGGGTCGCACAGCGGGGTTCTAGTGCCCACCGCGAGGCGGGGTCGCGATCTGCTGTTGCACTGGCAGCCGGAAGGATCGGTGACCTGGAGACGGGGGGTCGGCGCGCGCCGCGTGCTGCAGGGTATTAGCCTCGGTCATGGCTACGACCCCTTCAGCTGGCGGTGGTCGGTGATCGGTGGAGGAGGTGTTGGTGGGTAGGAAGAGACCGATAAATGTCCGACAGAGAGGGTGGTGATAGTGATGATGGCGGTGTGAGCGCCAGGTCCAGCTTAGATGGGTAGAAGAAAAAGAAGAAGAGAGACTTAAATGAGAACCGCTGAGGAGTCGGTGTGGTTTAGGGGGAGATGGGGAGAGGGAGGGAGGGAGGGAGTAACGAGGGAGGGGTAGCAGGAGAGGAACAGCTGTGGGCTGTGTAGCAGGAGGCAGCCACCCGCGACAGAGCGCACGAGGGAAAAAACAAGATGACAGTCTCTCTTTGCACCTGATTTCCCGCACTCCTCCTAACCGCGGGTCGGCCGGCTGCAGCGGGGCTCCGCGCGCCCCCGGGTCACAATACCAGGCGAACCACCGCGCGATGACATCACCTCCCAAAACCTTCCTAGGTGGTGGGGGGAGGAGAGAAAATTGCAATCCGAGATTTTTATTTGTTTTCTAGCTTTTTTAAAGTTGAAGAATCACCCGAGAAAACTCCCCAGCTCCTCAGTTCTGGGAGGGTGGGTGGGACGGGAGGGGCGACGCGGTGCACGGGACTAAAGGAGGCTATACTTCCACACAATCAAAAGTTGGAGCCTTCCCATCCGGCGTGTTTACCTAATCACAGTGACAGATCGGCCCGGGACCTGCAGTCAGTCGCTCCTTGTGTTCAACAGCGGGCTGCTCGAGCAACACTCAGTCCCAATGAAAGCACGCAGAATAGCCCACAATGGAGCCGTTTGGATCAGATTGCTGCTGTAAAGTAGATCTTCACTTTGCAAAAAAAATTAAATTGCAAGGTTAGCTTCCGTCTGGACAAAGCTGCTTCAGGAGTTTGGGAGCTGCGCTCGAGACGCGCTTCGGCTCAAACCTAAAAGCTCTAAAGAAAAAAACAGAACAAGACTTTAACAGACGCGGATCAATCCTTCCTCCTTCCTCTCTCCCTCCTACCTCTCGCCCCCTCTGCTGCCGCCCCCCCCTTCGAATCTTTTCTCCCCGTCTCTCTCTCTCTCTCTCTCTCTCTCTCTCTCTCTCTCTCTCTCTCTCTCTCTCTCTCTCTCTCTCTCTCTCTCTCTCTCTCTCTCTCTCTCTCACACACGCGCGCGCATTTGCACGCACTTATTGGATCAAAACGGGATTAGTCAATATATTGCCCTGCGATGCCGACCAGTCGAGAGTTGAACACGTCGCAAATGTCATTGGTTGTGACAAGAGACACAGGTACTGAAGATTAATAACATAAAAACCACACGCCTCCCTTTCGGGCGCATTATTCTTGGAACATAAACCTACACTTTCTCTCTCCGTAATGGTGTTATCTCCCGTAGAGAAAATAAACGTTAGGGCTCCAATCCTATATTGCCCATACTCTTCTTCAATTGCACGCATAGGTGAAGGGCATTATCCACGCTGGCAGACCCTCAAAGTTCAGATCTGCCGTTTCCAGAGACGTATTCCGACTTCAGGTTTCATAACTTTTAGGTTAGAACCGTAGGAGAGAAAATGAAACGGAGTACGAGATACAGTGGGCTCGAGAAGCTGGAGAGCGGTATGTAAGCACGGACTCGGATCCAAAAGGAACATTTCTAAGGGATTTCTGCAGCAACGCCCGCTCTGCACTCCCAGCACTCGCTCTCACCGCCGCAGAACCGCAGACAGCCGGCCAAGCCAACACAACACTCCTGCCATACCTTTCATTCATACGCACGCACGGCATGTACGAACACACACACACACACACACACACACACACACACACACACACACACACATTTTGTGTGTGTGCGTGTGTGTATGTGCGTGTGTGTGTCTGTGTGTGTGTGTGTGTGTGTGTGTTTACGAGTAAGTGAGAGAGAAAGTTAGCTTGTGTGTGTGTGTGTGTGTGTGTGTGTGTGTGTGTGTGTGTGTGTGTGTGTGTGTATGTGTGTGCGTATCGGATTTGGCAGTAGGATTGTCTTCATACATTAGGGACCGTTATCTAGCCATAAGCTGTAGGTTAAGTCTTTTATTTTAGGATTTTTAGATCACACACAACACACACATAATCTCGCTCTCTCTCTCTCACACACACACACACACACACACACACACACACACACACACACACACACACACACACACACACACACACACACACACACACACACACACACACACAAATACATACACACACACGCATTCTCTCTCGCTTTCTCTCTTACACACACCCACACACACACACACAAATACACACACACATTCTCTCTCACTTTCTCTCTTACACACACACACACACACACACACACACACACACACACACACACACACACACACACACACACACACACACACACACACACACACACACACACACACACACACACACACACACACACACACACACACACTATCACAAAGACACACACAGTCTCTCTCTCACCATCTCTCAGACAGACGGACAGACACACACACAAAAACACAGGTACACGCATACTCTCTCGCTATATCTGCTAGACACACACACACACACACACACACACACACACACACACACACACACACACACACACACACACACACACACACACACACACACACACACACACACACACACCCAGGTTCCCCCTCTGCGCGGGGCTGAGTAAGGGGTCTGCGGTGGGCGTCCCGGTCGTGCTCCAGCGAGAGGCCGTGGCCCGCTCCCTCCCGGCGCTGGCTGGGCCCGCACGCCGCACCTGCGCCTGGGTGCTGCTCGCCGCCCACCGCACGCCGAGGGCCCAGGGTGTCAATGTTGTGGGGATGGATCTGAAGCACCCTCCGGCCCCGGGGTCTGGGGCCGGGGGCTGTGCCCGGCAGGCCCAGATGGAGGGCTGCAGACCAGCCAGAGGTTTCTTATTGTGGGTCCGGTGGTTGAAGCTGCTGGAACACTTATCAGGGTGTTCCTCTGAACACCTGGTGGAGAATGTGCGCTGTGTGCGTGTGTGTGTATGTGTGTGTATGCCTTTGTGTGCATTTGAGTGTGTGTGTGTGTGTGTGTGTGTGTGTGTGTGTGTGTGTGTGTGTGTGTGTGTGTGTGTGTGTGTGTGTGTGTGTGTGTGTGTGTGTGTGTGCGTTTGTGTGTGTGTACATGTGTGTTTTCCATCCAATGACATTGCATCGATTATAAAGTCATTTATTTGAGCCAAGATAAATTGGAACAACATTCAAGCCACAACTCTGAAGCCTAAGAGCACCTCTCAGAGCACGTTTTAAAAGAAATACATGAACTCGACTCTGAGGGAATGTGGTGTATTAAGTTTAGGTTCAATAATTTGTGGGTAGAGTTTAAATGCAAATATAAAACCATAAGGAGTTCACAGGTAGGGTCGGTGCCCTCTGTCATGTAAGATATTAATCGACTTAAACATGACTTAAAACATGAAATAATCTCATGTGTAGAAACACAGAATCTGAGCTCTTACTGCCTTATCCTCATCCCTCCAGTCATGCCATCTTACCTTCTGCCTTTCACTGCTACCTCCTGGCTCTCTCTCGTTCTCTCTCCATCTACCTCTCTCTCTCTCTCTCTCTCTCTCTCTCTCTCTCTCTCTCTCTCTCTCTCTCTCTCTCTCTCTCTCTCTCACTCTCTCTCTTTCTCTTCTCTCTCCATAATCTCTGGATCTTTTCACTACCCCCACCACCCCTTTGCCATTCACAGCCAGCGTATTGATTGCCCATGTCTTTGCCTCCACACCTCCTGCCTATTGATCACACACACACACACACACGCACGCACGCACGCACACACACACACACACACACACACACACACACACACACACACACACACACACACACACACACACACACACACACACACACACACACACACACACACACACACACACACACACACACACACACACACACACACACACACACACACACATAATTACCCACAGCACAAAGTTAAATGTGCATGCAT
Source organism: Gadus macrocephalus (assembly GCF_031168955.1). NCBI lineage: Eukaryota > Metazoa > Chordata > Actinopteri > Gadiformes > Gadidae > Gadus > Gadus macrocephalus. Next base: position 14,360,489 of record NC_082391.1, on the reverse strand, counting down.
AATATTGGCTTCCTCTGCTCTTTTATCTTCAGCCCAGAATCCCTATCATGCTTCGAGTCACTTCCAATGCTAGCCAACTGTGCCACACAAATGACTCATGAGCACACACACACACACACACACACACACACACACACACACACACACACACACACACACACACACACACACACACACACACACACACACACACACACACACACACACTCACACATACACACTGTGTTTGCAGTTACCTACATATGTGTGTGTATGCAAGTACAAATGATTGTTTGTGTGTATGCAAGTATCAATTGGTGTAATTGTGTGTGCGCGTGGGTGTTTGTTTCTGTATGCTGATATAGTTTGTGAGCAAGTCTCAACATGTTTTTACGCCGATATCTACATATATGGGTGTGTGTGTGTTTGCATGTAAGCCTGAATATGTGCAGGTGTTTATAAAAGCATCTTCATCTGTCAGTGTGTCTGTGTCTCTGTGTGTTAGGAGAGAGTAAAAATCTGTGAAAAAGGAGATTCCGAAAAAATTGGGGGTTAGGGTTAGGGTTAGGGTTAGGGTTAGGGTAATATAAAAATCGAAAAAAAGGAAGTATAGAAAAATTATGGAGGGAATAAAAAATCGAGAAAAGGGAAGTATAGAAATATGATGGAGAGAATTTTTTTTAGGAAAAATTAATTGCGACGGATGTAATCCCTGATGTTTGTGAGGTACCAGTCACCGCTGCAGGGTGGATGTTGTGCAGTGGGTAGTGTGTGTATGTCCTAGTGTGTAAGGGAATAAGTGTGTGTGTGTGTGTGATGGTGTGGTGGGGGGCTATTGATCAATGCAACCATTCTGTCTAGCAATTAACATCGATCAGCGCATGTCAATACCGCCCGCACCCAGACAAAGACCCAGGGTGCATTGCGCGTGCTTGCCCTTTTCTCCATCACCCTCCGACAAATCACAGAACACCACTCTCATTATGGGATGCCGTTGGGCCTGACCCCATAAGGTCAGTCCAAGGACCGGCGGAACACATAAGGCTTAGGAACCTCATCATATAGCCGCTCACCAGAACCCAGAGGGGGGCGGGGGGGGGGGGGGTGGAGCTGGGGGGGTGGGGGGGGGAAGAGGGTGAGGGGGGGGGGAGGGGGGTCATAGGTTAGACTAGTAAAGAAGTCAAGTTGGTAGCTCTTTTTTGGGGTGCTTTCTTTGCAAAAAGGTTAAAAGATTGAACACCGAATGTCCCCCCTCCTCCTGCTCATTCTTTGTGTGTGTGTGTGTGGTTGTGAGTGTGTGTATGTGTGTGTGTATGTGTGTCTGTGTATGTGTGTGAGCGTTTGTGTTTGCATGCTATGCTCGCACTAGTGTAGGTGTGAGTGTGGATGTTTGTGTGTTTGTGTGTTTTTTTGGGTTTGTTTGTGTCTCTGTACGTGTGTGTTTGTGTATGTTTGTGTGTTTGTGTGTGTATGTGTGTGTTGGTGCATGTTTGTGTGTTTGTGTATGTGTGTGTTGGTTTGTGTCTGTAAATGTGCGGCCCACTCTCACGACTTGGGGGGTAACATGAATGTGCTCCATCATGAATGTGATCTCTGGTAACACGATGTGCCGATCTCAGAGTTGTCTCCCAGATGTGTCGCCGATTGTCCCCAGTTAGTTTGGCCTGTGAGGAGCTGGTCTGTTAATCATTAAACACATGGGGGAGGCGTGATGCAGGCTAGTGATTAATACCTGGGTTTAAACACCCAAAGCCACCACGTCACGATATCAGCCACAAACACCGGTTTGTGGGACAGCCAACATTGCTCGGCCAACTTTAAACGTATGAGACACTCCATCAAAGTGCTTTGATGGCAGGGGGGTGGTGGCGGGGGTGGCATGGGGGCGGTTGTGGCGGGGGGTGGTGGGGTTGGGGGTGCGTACACTGGAGGAATGTGTTCAGTGTCTGGGGCTCTGGACTGGGGGAACCTGCTCGTGTCTGGGAGATGACAAGATCCACAGCTGGGGCCCGCGGAGGCAAGAGCGGGAATCAATTAGAGGGTGAGAGGAAGGGGGAGCGAGAGAGAGAGAGAGAGAGAGAGAGAGAGAGAGAGAGAGAGAGAGAGAGAGAGAAGATGTGGGGGGGGGGGGGGGGGGGGGGGAGAGAGGGTGTGGGAGAGAGGGAGGGAGAAAGAGAGAGAGCTAGAGGAGGGGAAAGGGAGAGAGAGAGAGAGAGAGAGAGAGGGGTGGAGAGCGAGAGCGAGCTAAATGTTGTTTTTATTAGTGGCTATGTTGGTGGTGCACGGCCTGCTCCTCTCCCTCCCAAAACCCTCCCCTTCCCTCCCCCAACCCCCGCCTCCTCTCTTGACAAGATGGAGGTTTTCTCTCTTCCTCTTCCAGGTATCTACTCTGCAGCTGCGGCCTCTAAACACAGCCTGACTCACAAACACAGCACTTTGACACTTTCAAGTCGAGGCGTTTTAATGCGTCCCTGCGCTCTCCTGTCAGGGTAATGATTCAGGCCCTCGAAGCTGTCACTGTGCGGGCCCCCGGGGCCACACAGAGGGCAGGCCTGCCCAGGTAGCAGGCCGGGGCTCAGGATACACCTGCCATCTCGCTGCACGGCAACCGTTTGTACCCAGGAAGTCACGGCGGGGCGGACTGCTCAGCGTTTAAAGGACGCGGGACCCTTGGTCGCCGGTCCGGAGAGGCTGCTGCAGGATACAGACCCGAAGGCTCAGCCTCAAGTCATCCTCGTTGACGTTGAATCCCACTCCTGTGAGACCCTCGTCTGTCTCAGAAGGCCGTTGAAAAGGGGGGAAAGTGGTGTGTGCAGTGGTGAAGTTTGGCCTATGGCAAAAGACAAAAAAAAAGAAGTCGGAGGCTGCCATCCTTACACACCTGGCTCATTTGTCAACATCTTGAAGAAGTATTTTGGTGCGGCGGGGCCAACTTTCCAAGGGGTTCGCTGTGTGCACCAGGTTTAGTGAGGGCTGCTGACTGTCACGATGTTGCTCCCCGTAATTACTTGTGCCACATGAAGCAACAAGACCTGGATAGAGATAAGTTTCAATGGACGGTGTGTCACCGGGCTTTAGAAAACCAACACTTATTTGATTTTGCGCACACGCAAAGAAAACAAGACAGAGAGCAGCAGCATTTTAAAGCAAACATCACAGACCCCTGTGATTAGGCTTAAGCATAAACTAACATAACAGGCAACTTAATGTTTATCCTGGACCGGGATGCTCAAGTTAAACGCCTTTAACCGCGGAGGTGGCACGTACACGCGGATCGCTTAGCGTCTAGGTGAATGTTTGTTTGACTACGGGTGCTTGTGGCTCTGTGTGTTTGGCGGAGTTTGTGAGTGTGGTTGTGTGTGTGTGTGTGTGTGTGTGTGTGTGTGGCTGCAGTAGCCTCTGGCAAAGGTGTGTTTGCTACTTTGTGTATCACACTCATGGCGAAGGCATTTCATGGGTTTTTGTCGGCGGCATGTTGTAATGCAGTTCTGTGGACGTGTGGCGCGGTGCTGCCGTGCATGTGTGTCCGTACATGTATATTCTTTGTGTGTGTGTGTGTGTGCGTGTGTGTGTGTGTACACTCTTGGTAATGTGAAAGCCAGCTGTGGTTTGTGTTGGACGTTGATGGGGCCTGCCTGTGTTTTTTTCTTCCTGTTTCATGTGCAGGTTGCTCGGCAGCGATGGAATCCATGAGCACGCTGGCCGTCAATACTGTCATCCTCTCTGTCTCTGTCGACCCCCAACTCACTGGGCGCCCCTCTACCTCTCTCTCAACCTCTATGTAACTCTCTCTCTCTACCTCTCGCACTACCTCTCTGTAGCTCTATCTCTCTACCTCTATCTCTGTCTGTACCTCCCTCTGTATCTCTCTCTACCTCCCTCTGTAGCTCTCTCTTTCTCTCTCTCTCTCTCTCTCTCTCTCTCTCTCTCTCTCTCTCTCTCTCTCTCTCTCTCTCTCTCTCTCTCTCTTCTCTCTCTCTCTCTCTCTCTCTCTCTCTCTCTCTCTCTCTCTGACTCTTTCTCTCTCTTCTCCCTCTCCTATCTCTCTCTTTCTCTCTCTCCTCTTTTTTCTCCCTCTGTCCCTCCTCCCTCTGTCTCTCTCTGTCTCTCTCTCTCTCTGTCTCTCTCTCTCCCTCTCTCTCCCTCTCTCTCTCTCTACCCCTCTTCCCAGGTGCTCCCCTTTGCCCCCTGTGCTGTCACTCGCGTCGTAACCACGTCCGTTCCTCTAAATCGCTCCTTTTTAATCCTCACTTTGCCTTCCCTTTTAGCCCTGCCACCGGGCAAAGGAGGAACAGTAATGTTTATGAAAGCCCTTTTTAATGTGCTATGTAATTACCCTGGCAACACTCCTGATCATTACTCACGGCTATAAAGCACCTCTCATTGACATGTCAGGGAGAGGGGAGGGCGAGAGAGGAGGTGGGAGAGAGGGAGACATAGACGGACAAAGAGGGAGGGAAAGAGGGAGAGAGGAAGGTAGGGATAGGAAGACAGGAGCATGTATGCATTCCTTCTCATTCATTCAATACTTTAATGGAAATCTTTTCTGTTCTCCTGGCTCCCCGCTGCCTTTCTTCGCTCTCCTCTCCATCTCTTTTCTCGTCTTTTCCATTTAGTCCGTCCATATATCCTCCTTTCCATTCCGCTAAATCCATCTCACTTTTCACTTGCCTTGGCCTGGCTGCCATGCACCCAGGTGGTAGGCCATTACAGGGAAAACTCTCTCTGCAGCCACCACGCTATTCCAGGACCCGGGTCACTCTGCCTCATTTGGGACTCCCACTTTATGTGTTGGAAATTGGGCAAGTGGCTTTGCCTTCCTGTCGGAGAAATGGGCTTGGGGGCCGAAAAAACCCATTTAACAAAATGACAAAATTGATTAAGTAGAAGAATACGTCCACGGCAGTGAGTCATATTCTTCTGCTCACTTGGCAAAGCAGTCTGCAGCGGCTTGCCAGCACGCCTTATCTATGCAAGCGGTTGAGGTTGTGGCATTTGTGCTCCTCTGTAGATGTCCATATGCAATTAACACTTGGTCCAGCATGCCCTGGTGCACCTCTCGCGCATGCAGAGATGCTAGCTGTGAGCCGCTAAAACCTCCCACAATGTGATCTCAGGCCTTGGCCCTTTCTCCTGTTAGCACTTATGCTAAGTCCCCCAGCTTTTCACTACCCGCGCCGCTAATGCAAACTACTTTTCGCAGCCTTCACCTGGGCTCTTGCCATAATGCCCCTCACCTATTCTCGTGCTTGACCGAAGATTTATCCCCGTCGTCGGGCTTTCTGTCCCAGCAAAACCCTCATTTGTAAGATAAATATTATAACAAATTAAGCAACAAAACATTGGGTGGCTGTCAGCCTGTGTTTCATTAGCGAGCGCTAGCCTAACGTGGACCATATGGAGACGCCTACAGGGGAGCCCCCTGTCGCCCAGCTCCAGCCCTTACACCGGCCCAACCTCTAGCCTCAGCTCCCTCCAGCCCTTACACCGGCCTCCAGCCTCTAGCCTCAGCTCCAGCGTCAGCTCCAGCCCTTACACCGGCCTCCAGCCTCCAGCCTCTAGCCTCTAGCCTCAGCTCCAGCCCTTACACCGGCCTCCAGCCTCCAGCCTCTAGCCTCAGCTCCAGCCCTTACACCGGCCTCCAGCCTCTAGCCTCAACTCGAGTGTCAGCTCCAGCCCTTACACAGGCCTCCAGCTCTAGCCTCAGCTCCAGCGTCAGATCCAGCCCTTACCCAAGCCTCCAGCCTCAGCTCCAGTGTCAGCTCCAGCCCTTACACAGGCCTCCAGCCTCGGCTCCAACCCTTACACCGGCCTCCAGCCTCTAGCCTCAGCTCCAGCCCTTACCCCAGCCTCAGTCCCAGCCTCAGTCCCAGCCTCAGTTCCAGCCCTGCCTCCAGCCCTTACCCCAGCTCCAGTGTCAGCTCCAACCCCTGCCTCCAGCCTCAGCTACAGCCCAGGGTCCAGCCCTTACCCCAGCCCCCAGCCTCAGCTCCAGCCCTTACCCCAGCCTCCGGTCTCAGCTCCAGCCCTTACCCCCAGCCTCCGGCCTCAGCTCCAGCCCAGCCCTTACCCCAGCCTCAGCTCTGGCCCTTACCCCAGCCTCCGGCCTCAGCTCCAGCCCAGCCCTTACCCCAGCGCAGCATGGCCCTGCTCGGATCAGCTCCCACAGCCGGGCCCCACCCCAGGTTTACGTCGGCCCCCATTTTGCACCCCAGTCGGGCCCCGCCATTATGTCATCTTTAATTTGGACTTGTCACACATCACCTGACACCTACCCCCGTCATGCTCTAACCTTTTGTCCCCTCGGAGCGAGGGGAGCACTCCCCTCCCTGTTTTCCCCTTTCTCTTCTTTCCGCTCTCTCTCTATGCTCTTCCTTTTCTTCGTCCCTCTCTCTGCTTTTTCTTCATTCTCTCCTTCCCTCTTTCTCTGTTTTTCCCTTCCTTTGTCTTTCTCTCTGTTAGTTTCCTTTCTCTCCCTCTATCTTGGTTTCCTGTCTCTCTACTCTCCCTTTCTTTCCCTCTATGCCCTTCTTTTCCGTTGTCTCTCCCTCAGCTCTTAATATCTCTCTCTCTCTCTCTCTCTCTCTCTCTCTCTCTCTCTCTCTCTCTCTCTCTCTCTCTCTCTCTCCCTTTCCCTCCTTTCTCCCTTTGCTCTTTTGTTGTTAGCCTAGCATTCTTTCTTACTCACATAAGCTATGCTTGGGCCCCTTCTCCGCACGACCAACCCTTCACCCCCCTATTCCAAGGCGAGTATCGGGTCAACAACTCTGAGAACGAGGGATGATAGAAAAGAAAAGGAGGAGCGAGGACGGGGGGACCTCCAATGACGCCTCTCCCCATCTCCTGACCTCCTCCGGGCAGCAGGGACCTTTTTGGCCCAACTGATCTGAGCAGATACAGCGTCAATGGGGGAAGACCCAGCACAGCCATCAGCCCAGGCAGGGATACTGTAGGGCCCCTGTAGGACTCTGTAGGACTCTGAGGGCCCGGGGCCAGAGTTGGGGACTTCTAGAGAGATGTGTCCACTTTGAGATGTGTCCACTTTGGGTGGAGAAGCACACACACACACACGCACGCACGCACGCACGCACGCACGCACGCACGCACGCACGCACGCACGCACGCACGCACGCACGCACGCACGCACGCACGCACGCACACACACACACACACACACACACACACACACACACACACACACACACACACACACAAACACACACACACACACACACACACACACACACACACACACATACACACACACACACACACAAAAACAAACGCGAGAGAAATGAGTCACCTTTTACCTAAATGGCATTTTCTATATCGGTGTAGGTAAAAAGTACCAAAATACAGTATTTACATTGTTTCCTGACGTACAGAACACATAATGGATGAGCTGACTTACTTGTACAACATGAATGTGCTGCACCATAACCTCCTAATGAATCCACCCTTGAAAGACGCCGATTATTCAGAATGTCAGTACAGTTTATAATAACACTGTTGCATGTAGAATACCCAGAGAGCGGCCAGACTTAATAAAATGATTACCGATTAGCAGATGCGTTGATTGATTAATGAAAGGCTGAATCCAAAGGCTGAAGCAAACAAATGAAAAGAGCTGAAAGACGTTCAACATCTGATATGCACATTATGGCTATCTTAATGATATTAATATGAATTCATATATTTAGACCCCATCCTCGTGACTTCAGTCAAACTGCCTCTCAGTTAAGCGATTCCAGTTCTCTGGATCAGCTCTTGACGACTTGTTTATTTGCGGGACCATAATAACATTAGCCAGCGGTATTTGGCTTGCTGACCACAAGTCAAGCAATATAACTGACAGTTTGGGTTGGTGACTGTGTGTGGGCGACACACTGGGTTTCATGTTTATTTGAACTGCTGGCATCAGAGAAACATGTTTCAACAGGCTTTATGGAGATGAAGTGGAGTCAAAAAGTAGGATATTTGTCTTTCAATTGTAATGGTCCAGTATCCAATGCCAAGTCGACATCCCTCTAAAGAAGTAAACACGAGTAAACACTGAATGACAGAGAATTGAATACTTGGGTCCAGTCCTTGTAGCGCTACTCAGTCTGATGGGTGAGTGGTCGGCCGTCTCAACTTGATCTTAATGTGATATGAATGTGGATGGGGCCCTTTGTTGTGTGTTTGTGTCCGTGGGTGTGTGTGTGCGTGAGTGTGTTTGGGAAGGCAGGCATGCCTGAATATCTGCAATTGAGTGTGTGTGTTTGAATGCATGCATTCCTGATTGTGTGTGTGTGTGTGTGTGTGTGTGTGTGTGTGTGTGTGTGTGTGTGTGTGTGTGTGTGTGTGTGTGTGTGTGTGTGTGTGTGTGTGTGTGTGTGTGTGTATGTGTGTTTGTGTACGTGCATTCCTGTCCGTGTGGTGTGTGTGTTGGTTTGTGTACAGTAAGTGCACATGTTCCTGGGAGTCTCTGGTAGCCGTCCATCATCACTGGTCTGCAGGTCTCTGCTTGGCTGGTTCCGAGCTGTCTCATTGTGCCCTTCTGTTCCTGATTCTGCCTGGTGTTCTCCTCAATGAACTCTTTATCATGGCTCCTTTTCTACTGTCTCTGATTCATACTCAAAGGCCAAGCTAAATGTGGAAACTAATTAGATTGAATGAATGCCAAATTAGAGGTGATATAGGACTGAAGAAATGAATAGCTAATTGAAGGAGAACATGCATATTCTATATACCGATCGTACTGTAGAACCACATCAGTTCAAAGATGCAGCCAGACAGCTGCATGATGAACCTCACTACGCAGTTCACTGTATAACAGATTGTTCTCTATTCTATGCTGGGAGACTTGAGGCCCTCTCGCTCTCCAGTGCAGTAGCGTGCCGTGAGCTCCTTAAGGCAGACGTGGGATCAGTCGCCTCTGCTAAGTGTTTCGTATGAAATGATAAATTGCTGTGAAGTCGAATCTGTCTCTATAGGCCCGCTGGCGGTATCATGTGGCGCGTATCGTGATGATGTCACACATGATCCATTTCAGCCCTACCGGCAACATACGACACCAGCCCACAGACTGCTATTGTATGCTACGCAGCCCGCGGGAAAGGGCAACTTTAGAATCCATCAAAATCGACACAAATCACGCTCACTATTGGTGCATGTATAGGGCTTCAGAGAAAC
>NC_082391.1:14316336-14323836 GCF_031168955.1 Gadus macrocephalus | reverse complement strand
GTGTGTGTGTGTGTGTATGCACTTGTATGTGTGTGTGTGTGTGTGTGTGTGTGTGTGTGTGTGTGTGTGTGAAGTGGGTTGTGTGTCTCTTTGTGTTGTGTGTTTCAACATGTCTGCAACTTGCGGGAATCTTATAATCTGGAGCTGGAATATGTGCTCATGTCTGTGTCTGTCTCGTCCTGCTCCACTCTTTCTTTCTTTCTTCTTCCCCCCCTGTCTCCCCCTCTCTCTCCCCCTCTCTCCCCCCCCTCTCCCTCTTTCCTTCCTTCTCTCTCCTCCCCTGCCATCCACCCCTTTCTCTCACTCCCTTAGTCTCTGACAGTTCTAATAGGTCCGGTGGATCAGGTTACATCCCTTGCCAATACAGGCAAACGTTCTCCCCCTTTTGCTCCGTCTCCCCCCTTTTCATTATTTGCTCCCCCCCTCCCCCCACGTCTGCCTTATTTCCCCCCTCGAAATAAAACAAAATACAGACACTACATGAGACTATGGGGCAGACAATCACACACACAGACGCACACACACACACACACACACACACACACACACACACACACACACACACACACACACATACATAGACCAACACACAAGCACACACACACAAACACACACAAACACACATAGGCGTATGCACACACAGACGAACACACATGCACACACACACACACACACACACACACACACACACACACACACACACACACACACACACACACACACACACACACACACACACACACACACACACACACACACACACACACACACACACACGTACTGTCTCTGTAGGCCTCTCAGGTTGCTGACATTTTCCATTTCTGCGCATATAAAGTAATAATAATAATATTAGCGGGTGTGACAGAGCAAGGGTCCACATGCCGCCTCTGCCAGCCTCCTATAAATATCCCCCATTTTTGGGGGAATCCGAGACGCAGCGCCGCAATTCAGTTTACACAGCTGAGGAGCATATGGATGAATCTCTCTCTCTCTCTCTCTCTCTCTCTCTCTCTCTCTCTCTCTCTCTCTCTCCCTCTCTCTCCTATTTGCACTCTTCCCTAATATCACTGGACGACCACTTGGACCACTAGCTTACCTCTTCTGTGTGTTTCTGTCCCCTTTCCTTTTCTTGTACCCCCCCTCCTTCCTCCTCTTTTCTTTTCCACCTCACCCTTCCTGCGTTCACTCCCTGCTGTGTGCCTGATTCTCTCTCTCTCGTCCCTGACAGACACAGCGGTGACCCCACCTTCTTCCACACTGAAGTGGGGCTCCATGAGAAGCGGCCAGGCAGACAGACAAACAGACAGACATACAGAGGTGGTGTAGGAGTGTCCACTCAGAATTGTTTTCTTTCCAGAATTTTCTTTTGCAGCATGCTGAACATTATTCAACACTTTCTCTCGCTGACTCTCTCTCTCTCTCTCTCTCTCTCTCTCTCTCTCTCTCTCTCTCTCTCTCTCTCTCTCTCTCTCTCTCTCTCTCTCTCTCTCTCTCTCTCTCTCTATATATATATATATATATATATATATATATATATATATATATATATATATATATATGTAATGTATATATATATATATATATATATATATATATATATATATATATTATATGTGTGTGTGTAAATGTCTCTGTTTCTCTCTCTCTGTATAGGTTCCCATGACTCTCTTTCTCCCACTCACTCGACTCACATCTGCAGTAGTATTCAGAAGTTATCTCCCCAAAGGGGGGCGCCACACAAACACAGGTGAAGATGCAGACTTGTCGAGGAGAGAGCGAGACACACACACACACACACACACACACACACACACACACACACACACACACACACACACACACACACACACACACACACACACACACACACACATTGGGACAGATAGGAATTCAAAACAGCATGGCGAGGGTTCTATCTGCCTGTTCTTAGTCTTGTCCGCCATCTAGTGGACCATCTGTGTCAATACAGCAAGACTCTAGAAGACATAGTTTTTCTTTTGTTTTCGTTCCAGGTGTGCATCGCACTATGGTTGCCTAGCAACATTCTGATTACATCACGCTTTGCCCTTTTTGCCAGCAACGAAATCCCCAGACTCAGAACACCAACACTGCACCTCCCCATGGCCTCACCCCGCGGTTCTTCCAGATGTGACGTCAGTCTTTTGTTCGGACGTGAGACCTCCGACAGACGACAAGGGGTAGTCGTTTCGTCTTTCTGCGTGTGTTATTATATTTGCTTTCTACATTTCTTATACAAAACAATGTTTTGAGGCGGACCTCATCATATATATAATCATAGATTATTTGACGCAATTTTCAACCTATAGGCCTACATGTAACGTCAATCGGTCGTATGCCCATATGTCGTGCAGGTGCGTCAATCAATTCGAAAACCTCTTTAGTAGGCTATAGTAGATAGGCCTAGTGAGTATATTAGACTGTATCACGCCAAATGACCTGGGTAAAACGGGCTACATTACAAAGAGTTGAAGACTAAACACGAAAGACGTAGCCTATACTATTTTATGTTAACAATAGGACGATATAGGCTAATTTCAATTCGGCAATCCGGCATTAACAATTTATTTAATTCCAGCATATGGCGCAATGACACCACAAACCAATCTGTCATTCTACCGGCCCTCAGGCGCACTACGACCCCAACCAAAGAAAAAAGTCAGGAATGATTTTGATGAATGCCACATAATTACCAGGATATTAAAGCATGTTTCAAAAATATTTCACAACACCTACACACATTGGACATCACTTCGATACAGCTTCATAAAAGGCCGTTGAAGTATTTGTCGAATTTGACTGAAATGGAGCGAGATCCTAAATAGTCCAAATCACCGACGTTGGGATATGTTAAAACCACACATCACTCATCCCAAAGCAAAACGATAGGCCTATTGAGTTGGGGGTCATAATAACATCCGTTTCTAAGAACTGGCCACTTCTGAGGCAATTGTAAACCAGTCAGTCTTCCGCCCGTATAGTCTACATGTGAATCAGTTTGCCCGCCTCTTAAACATAGGCCTAGCCTGTATAGCCTCCAATGACGTGCAAGCACGCTAGAGGACTGGCAACTGATCATAAAAAACTTTGAATCAACGTGTTCACGGCGCATTTCCGGGTAATACAGCCGGTGCATGTGACGTACGACTACCTTGTCTGTCAAGTTTAACTACTATACAGAGGCCTGCAATGTATAGCTTGGCGCTAGTTTAGCTCAGCGGCTACATCACACGATTGAAATCCTCAGCCCCTGCCTTTCGGTTGGGGCAGATCGAACCGCGGGCGCTGTCTAGCGTTTTATTTATTTATTTTATTTTTATTTTATTTTAATAATTAGAATTTATTTCGCAGAGGAACTCTGCCCAAAAGCAAAACGTTAAGCCTATTTATTTACCACGTATGGAAGTCAATCGTCAAACATTTATTGTTTCTAAATGTGTATCAAACTTCAACGTATACCTATCAAGACAATAATGGGTTGGGGTGAAGTTCAAATCTTAAAATCACCCCAAAGAGCCTGTGCCCCTTGTGATGTGTATGCACCAATATACAAGCCCCGACCTCAATGTACACAGTATAATGCAATCATCACACAGTGTGTGTGTGTGTGTGTGTGTGTGTGTGTGTGTGTGTGTGTGTGTGTGTGTGTGTGTGTGTGTGTGTGTGTGTGTGTGTGTGTGTGTGTGTGCGTGTGTGCGTGTGTGCGCGCGCGCGCGTGTTACTGTCTCTTACCAAGGGACATCTCAATAAAACATCCATTATATTTCCTTTCCAACCAACCCTCAGTAGAGTTTAAAATGGCCGCTAGATGGCAGCATCATACCACAGTTGAAACAGGATGAATGACGCCACGAGATTTTTACTCATACTCTCAATAAGTAAGTGATTGTAAAATGAACATCCCTACAGTAGGGTAAATATAATGGGTCTTAATACTATATAAACGTGTATAGTCAATGCTTGTCTACACAAATTGATATATATAAATATATATCAATAGATGCATACATATTAATAGTTAAATAATAAATAACTAATAATAGTTAAATTAAAAAAATCCTGAACCTTCCAGATTGAAACATTTGATAATCCAGACGTATTTTAAAAGCAGGAGCTCCCTTGTTTCCCACCCTATTTCCAATTGGTCTCCTTCGTATAGTCGCGCCAAGTTGCCAATAGATGGCAGCATAAGATCACAAACACAAGTGGAATCGGTCTTATCCGGTACCGAGTTAAATGAGTCACTTGTTACAGGGCAATCATGAACATGTTCATGATTAGGCTTAATGCATTTTCTTTCTTTTATCTTTCTTTCCTCCTTCCCTCCTTGGTTTATTTATTTTTATTGTTGTGGTGGTTGGTATGTCGGGTGTGGACCATGGAAAGTCGTGTTCAGGGCCCCACCATGGTGTCGAAGCACGGCGACAGAGACGGACGGGTCTCGGTTAATGCTCCGTGTAATGCAAGGAAACGTGACATGTATCGGCACAGCTGGGTGCTACATTCAACGAAATGCTTTGGGGATTATTTATCATTCTTCTGTCGGAGGACGGTTGATCCCGGATAGCTGCACACTAATCCTTTTCTACGTTAATTAAAAAAGACAGGGAACGCAACGGAATTGGTTGTGCGTGTGTGTGTGTGTGAGTGTGTTTTTTTTTAGAAATGTAATCATTCCGAAGAAGCTTAACCATCTGCTGGAGTTTAAGTCTGACAGCAAATCGTGTTTTCTGCTGTGTTTAAACCTGGAAATCGTACTTTTTTCTTAATGGTATGACTGGTGAATTGTGTTTGCAAGAGGTCGTTGCTTAAGAAACTGGGTTGGGAATCACATTATCGGACACCCCGTGAGGCTATGGCTGTCGTCAGCCTCAGGAAGGACACTTTCAGATTCCGAGCCACACGCTTTGATTAAAATGCGGCTCGTGTCCGTCTGACCGACGCGAGGTCGACTTGGTGAGGGGGAGTCGCTGCGGCGCGCCCCCCGCCTTCCTGCGGTTCAAGGATTGTCTGTGTGACTGACCGGGATTAGTTGGGGAAGATTAGATACGGACACACATGTGGCAGTCTCCTAAGAAACCAGGCTTTTTGGCTTCTCTCTCTTTCCAAACAATAACCGCTTCTCCCTGATCCACTGAGGTTATGTCGTAAACATACAACACATGATAAATATGATGGAAATGTTCAGCCCCCCCCCCCCCCCCACACACACACACACACACACACACACACACACACACACACACACACACACACGCACGCACGCACGCACGCACGCACGCACGCACGCACGCACGCACACACACACACACACACACACACACACACACACACACACACACACACACACACACACACACACACACACACACACACACACACACACACACACACACGTCACAACAGTAAATAACACACCTTTGTCATTTCCATTTAATTCAAACTAGAATGTGCGATTAAAGTCAAGCGCGATTACGGGTTTACAACGGCGCTTTTATGTTGATTGTGATGATACAGCACACATAACAATCAACGTACTCAGGGAAATCAAATTCGTGTAATGCGCCTCTGCTCGGGCCTATGTGTATAGGAGACTACATCTTCCACTTATGATAATCATCACTGATCATTTTCTAATCCTCAGAATGTATCATCAGCCCATTTAAAAGCCTAACAGTGACCCCATCTCGAATTATTTTCTAGAAAGCTAAAATCGACGCGCCATGATTAATGAATGGGCTGTTTGTGAGACGTAGGCATTTAGCTTCAAGCAGTCTCATTAAAAAGCTACGATCCCACGAGCGCACTGGCCACGGGCCAGCGTGGGCCAGTGTAGGAGGCCATAGGAGGAGAGAGCTGACATGTTTAGATTCATCGTTTTATGTTTTAGGAGAAAATGTTTCCAAAGAATTGGCATCACATGTGAGTCAAACTTTATCTCTTAAGTTTAACACATGAGTGGTGAAGGACGACTTTAAAGAGAAGCAGGGAACAGATTTGCTCTTTAATCTTGCCCCGGTGTCTGTGCCTTTGACTGGATCCGATACGGTCAGACGTGAAAGCGTTAAACGTGTACTGTAATTATAGTGGCCCATTCCGACGTCTGCCTCGTCCAATACGGAGCTGCTATAAGCCACGTCCATCCCCTTCTATTGCGCACACACGCACGAGCATGCCACACGCGCGCACGAAAGAAACACCTCCCCGCCAGCTTCCACTCTGGAAGAAATCAAACAGCGAGCCTTCCGCCGCTCACACACCACCGCGCCGCACGAGTAGAACAACAGAGGACACGGAGAAGAGAGACATAGAGCACAAGAGAGCTAGAGAGAGGGAGAGAAAGAGGGAGAGAGGGTGAAGGATCGAGAGAGAGAGAGAGAGAGAGAGAGAGAGAGGAGAGAGAGAGAGAGAGAGAGAGAGAGAGAGAGAGAGAGAGAGAGAGAGAGAGAGAGGGAGAGAGGGTGAAGGAGCGAGAGAAAGAGAGAGAGAGAAAGGAAGAGACATATTTATCGCCGTCTCCTCTCTTCAGTTCTCCATAACAAGAGAGTTGTTTGTTTTCAATTTGCCTACGACGAGTCGGCAAAGTTACATCTCTCCATTTCTAGACATTATCTGGCTCGATTTGGACACAGAGCAGGCTTATACACAAAGCCCACTTTTTTGTACGGCTAGTGATGTCAAGGAGATGCGTTTCTGGTTCCATTCATCGGTGAAGGCTTTTTACGCGCGGCTCTGAGATGGATCACAGGCGCGCAAGAGACAGTTGGGCTCCAGTCACGGGGATGGTGGTGTGTTTGCTGCTGTGTGCCTGTGTGGTGGACCTGGTTCTGGCGCAAATACGCTACTCTATTCCGGAGGAGTTGGACCATGGGGCTTTTGTGGGGAACATCGCGGAGGACCTGGGATTGGACGTGGCCAAGCTATCGGCGCGTCGGTTCCGTATAGTCTCGGGCGCTAAGAAGCAATATTTAGAAGTGAACTTGGAAAACGGCATTTTATTTGTCAACGAAAAAATAGACCGCGAGGATCTTTGCGAACGCAGCCCGAGCTGTTTTCTTCATCTACAAGTGGTGATTGAAAATCCACTAGAACTCTATAGGGTGGAAGTAGAGATTTTAGATGTAAATGACAACTCCCCGAGTTTTCCGTGGAGTGAGTTTAACATCGACATCACCGAGTCCCGCTGCGCCCGGTTCCGGTTCCCGTTAGAGAGCGCGCAGGACCTGGACGTGGGCACCAATTCTCTCCGCACATACCAGCTCAGTGCCAACCAGCACTTCGTGCTGAACATCCAAACGCGTAACGACGGGAGCAAGTTTGCAGAGCTCGTGCTGGACGTCCCGCTGGACCGGGAGCAGCAGAAGACGCACGAGATGGTGCTGACAGCCTTGGACGGAGGCTCGCCCGAACGCTCCGGGACAGCCAGAATAACCATCACCGTATTAGACGCCAATGATAACGTGCCTGTATTCGATCGATCCG
>NC_082391.1:14159158-14316236 GCF_031168955.1 Gadus macrocephalus | reverse complement strand
CACTCCCGTGACTACGTACTGAGAACATTTGAGGTCACGGCAATTGTTACCCCCGCGGCTAGATCCCTCCAGGGGGGACGTTCTTGATGTTAATTGCCTCCTTGGGACGGCCCAGCAGTGTATCTAAGGATCCTCCATCCTCCCATAAGTCTCGTTGAGACTCTTAACAGCAATAACCAGGTCTCCAATAGCACATGCAGTGCAAGGCTACTACACGTGCGCGTGGATCTTAGCCTGCACGCAGATCATGACATGCGCGTGGATGATGGCCTGCCCGTGTAAGCCAAATGCGTGGAAGTGTAACTTCCAGAAGTTCCAAGTGAGCTGTCCTACTTTGTGCCAGAAAAAGCTGTAAGGACTACAAACTTGAGGCAGCCCTCGTGTGACTTTTAATTAAAAAGCTTGCTCGAGGAGCATAAAGCAAATATTAATGGAAGAATGATGCATAAATTCCACAAAACAATTACGTGGATACTTTTCTTAATTTCCTCCTTGGCACGCTTTCCTTTGAAGATTAAAATCGTGTTTCGTTTCATCCCGGTGGGGTTTTAATTGGTTTTTGTGCGTAGCTGGCGAGGAACGTATTTAGAATACCGATGCTAATAATACGCTTACATCGCATTCTCCGTGTTAACAACTCTAAGTAAATTAATAGAGCGTGAAATACATATGAGACACAAACCGGAATTAATTCCACTCGATAACTCTATTTCACCCCCCGTGTGACACAGCCCTCCCTGGTGCACCGTGTGTGGTGACTGGTATCCACTCCAACGGCTCCAGGTTGAAACCAGTTAAACCTGTAATATGGCAGCCATCCACGGGGAGCAATGGCTTTCTCGGAATCCGTTAGAACGCGAATTAGCAACGATTCACTGGTGATAAACATGAAGAACCCAGCTCTATTACATTTCCCTCCTTAATGGTCCTAGGTTGCAGATTAGAAAACTTAAAAGTAAAAATTGAATGCTTTAATTGAGTCATGTTTCAAGTATGATGCGGGGAACTAAACTCGTTTTATTCTTTTCTTTTTTCAGCTCAAGCAGCCAAACACAGACTGGACGTTGACGAAAAATCAAAACTCCAATTCGATTAAAAGGTATACCACCAAAATGATATTGTTTAATTGTGCCAAAGTTAGGGTACCATGTGAACCAAGGCTAATGATGTGTATTCCCCTACAGCTATAACTCTATAAACATGGACGGCACGCTGATGCGCAAGGCCATGCATGCCGACCCTGAGAACTATGTGAGCTCCATGGCCCCTGGGCAGTACTGGACCTGGGGAAACCACATGAGGGGCGGAGGGAAAGGTACGCGAGGCCAGATCTCCCCACCAGCAAACAACCTCTGGGTGTAACCCCACCACCCATCCTCAATTAAGAGGAAAGCCTGTGTACCGACTGTAATGTTTCCCAGTGTTAGAAAAACAATCTATTTTGTGTCATCCCATCTTGTTAAACACACCAAAATATATTTTGATGATATCCTGCACATTTTCTATTTCCTTTTCTATTTGATATTGATTTAACATCGCCGGTGTCCCATGCTGTACTTGCCCCGCACTGTACTAAAGTAAAGTTAGAAGGTCCAAAGACCCCCTTAAAGCGCCGCCGTCCCCCTGGAAGTCCCAGAGAAGCCATGAGTGACCCTGCTTCTTCTGCCCCCTCCCCCGCTAACTCCGACACTCATCTCCCAAAACAGACAACAAGATGTCCGCCGCCGTGCCCGCCGTCCCCGCCCGCTCCTGGACCCCCCGCTGCACCCCGCCACCCCAGCAGCAGCAGCCCTCCCTGCCCCCCCTCCCCCCGCACCCCCACCCCCACCCGCACCCGCACCCCCACCCGCCTCCCGACTACCAGCACAACGTGTACATCCCCGGCACGCCCTCCGGGTTCTGCACCCTGAGGCCCGTGGTGCACCGCAGCGAGCTGGACGTGCGCAACGCCTTCTCCACCTTCGGCAAGAAGAGGCGGCTTCAGATGTCCCCGCAGGGCGAGGCCGCCATCATCAACAACGACCTGTACAACGATTAAACTACGGGCTTGGCTGTTGAACGCGCGCACAGCCCCAGGGCTGAGGCAGACCGGGGTGCGGTGGGGTGATCCATCTGGTTTCTGCAACCTTCAAGAAAGGAGGATGAAGAAGGAGACATGAGAAGGAAAGATGCTGGCTTTTTCTGACATTGGTTCGGTGTTGGTGGACTCATGAAGCGAGCAAACGAAAGACGTTTCAGACAGTTTGTGAAGGGGGAGCTGGACAATGAACTCCTGCAGAGATGGAGAAACAAATGGTGACGCCATTTTTATATGGTTGGCATTCATGTACATCTTAGTCTTTTCGTCCTCCTCTTGTAATTATTATTATTTAGACAATCACGTTGAAGCGGTTATTGATTCATCCAAAAGGTGTGGAAGTGTGTAGTGAACAGTGAAGGAAGACTTTTTGCACATCTTCATGAATTTATATTTTTTATAAAAACACGAACGGAAATGTTTTCTTTTGATTTGATTGAATATGCTTCAGGAGGTGTGCATATTAAAGGGCATCATATAATCATATGTAATATGCAAGATGCCGTTGACACATGCAGTTTTAACGGGGTGGGGAGGTAATCATCAACAGCCATGTACTGGAACCATTTTCTGAAAATAAAGTATTTTTTTCTCAAATGTAGATTTAATCCACTGGCATGCACGAACACACACACGCACACACACACACACACACACACACACACACACACACACACACACACACACACACACACACACACACACACACACACACACACACACACACACACACACACACGCACACGTGCACACACTCACACACGGTAGTCCTATGTCTATATACATTTAACTGCAAGTTCACTAAATCCATATTTTATAATCTTGAGTCAATAATTTAAGGCCAACAAAACTTAGTTTCATCAGTTATTTTGCCTTCGTAAGCTGTTTTCCGTGTTGAGGAATAAATATTGCAAAATGCTAAGATATGCTAATTGGACCGCGCGCATTTCCATTTGCCCAGAGAGAATACAGAGGGTTCATTAACTGAACAAACAGAGCCTTCTCTCCTGAAATATCACTTTAATTAAAACCATGAGAATGAATCCTAGCAGTCAGGTGGGGGAGGGGGGGGGGGGGGGGGGGGTGCTCAGTTAAAATGCCACACCTGGATGCCATTTTGGGCATATGGCCCCTTTCTCTGTGACCTTTCACGTTGAAGAATGAGAGAGAGGGAAAAAAACTGATTATAATCAAGTGAGGTAGCCTAATTAGGTTGTGCGCATGAATCACATTGACGATTATTCTGTTAATAACCAAATGGCTCCCCTCAGAGAGAAGGGAGCCACTTGTTCTCTGAGTGAAGGCGGATCCATAGGGAGCTGTAGGAGGATGAAGGAGCAGGATTTCTAGGCAAGTCCACTTACTTTCAGACGAGCAAGGGTATTCGACTAGCTATTTCCTTTCAGGGACACTATGAGGCATATAATATGCCCAGTTCTGTGTGGAACCTGAAACTGATTAGCCTCTTCTATTTTTCATGAATATGCCTATAGGCATAATGTTAACGTTCTTTCATCAAGAAATGGTGGTGTCTTAGAAAAATAGGTTCAAATGTAGGTCGTCAATTTAATTTCAGACAAGTGCACAACAGATAGGAACCAATCCTGTCAATTGTCCACGACAAAACATTACGCGGTGGGAGCTCGCCATCCCCCTGGTGCTGAAAATGTCGGAACACTGACCAGCCATTTGTACTGCAATTTATACGTTCAACCACCAGGCGGCGACTGTAGAACGTGTGTATTACATTGGTTATACATTATAATGCAGGAAACTAATGCCTTATACGTGCAGATATTAAATGCACAAAAAAAGATAAAATTGCATTAAATATTCCGAGAAGCCCCATAATGAAAAGGAATGTGACTCCAATAATGTCTGGAGGTGCCCAATCAAAATAGGCTACATTTCTAACCTTAATCATTTCCTTAAATTGTAATCGTCGTTAAACTGGGTGAAAAAATATATATTTTTGTTTTAATGCTATTATAGTCATTAATATAAATGTAGGCATGGTAAACAAACATTATGATAACGTCAGAGAAGGAATCAAATTATATATCGTCAGCAGAGGGCGTCAGTGAGTCATAATATAAAAGTGTTGGATATGCTGTACATTGCCATGACCAATGTGTGTACTTTCAAACATTTGTTACCTTTATCATCTTTAGATAATTACCGTAATTCATAATGCCAATTTATGTATATATCTGTTGGCCTATTACACGATGGTCAATAGAAAATATATAACGCAAAAAAGTGTGTCATGGACGTCAATCACACACTTAAATTACATTTTGTTGTGGTTGTTTTACTTTATTTGAAATGCAAAGATTCAATAAGGAATAGGCTATAACAAATCAATATACGTTAATCTAAACAATGTGGCATCATAAGATCCATATGTAATCTTAAAGGTCCCATGACATGCTATTTTATGTATTCTTTAATATAGGTATTAGTGGGCAACTAACACAGTATTCAAAGACGTTCCCTAAATTCAGCCATGGTGCAGAGTTACAGCCACTCCGAGCCAGTCGCACATTGAGCTTCCCCCAAATGCGCTGTTTCGGTGGGCGTGTCAAGGAGGAGGGTGGGGGTGTGGCCCTGAGCAGCTTGCAGCCACCATGCGCTCTGTTTACAGTGGATGTATCGCAATGGCGAGGCGCACACAGCCTTTAGCCGTGTTCTGTAAATATTCTAGAACACACGGGAGTCCTGGAGCTCTATATCTAAATATTATCATATAGCCTACACAGATATCTATATCATATAATATATATTATCACGGTCAAAAGCTGTGTGAGCCGATATTATGAATCTCAAACGACCGCGTTGGGTTCTGGTTGAGAAGGAATTGGGGGAAAGGAACTGTGGTTTGACTCGCTGAAGTACATGAACTGCGACATGCCGCCGGTTGCCGCGAGGCACCATCGCCCGGCAGCGGGCAGCGGGCAGCAGGCAGCGCGCGGTTCAGTCGACTTCAGGTTGATGTGAAAGTGGAAGAACCAGAGACGTCGCAGAACCCGACAAAGTCGTTTGTGATTCATAATATCGTCTGGAGGCGCACACAATATGTTATATGATATAGATATCTATGTATATGATATTATTTAGATATAGAGCTCCAGGACTGTAACGCAAGTGTTGTACACTTCCTTGTTATTTGGATAACCGTTCTGCTGTTGGTGTGATGGCGCATAACACGTCGGACTCTCGTATCTGGTATTTCTACAACGAGACTCGTATTGGGGGTTATCTCAGCCAAGGTTGAGAATGAATTGGGGGGAAGGAACTTTGGCTTTGACTCCCTCAAGAACATGAACCACGACATGGAGGAGAAAGGGATTGTTGGCGGCGAATGTCTCCCGCTTGAGCCCCGCTGAGGGACCACCGCCGGAGGCGGAGGTGCATAAGCGCTGCCCGGCAAAGATCCCTTTCTCCTCCTTGTCGTGGTTCATGTTCTTGAGGGAGTCAAAGCCAAAGTTCCTTCCCCCCAATTCATTCTCAACCTTGGCTGAGATAACCCCCAATACGAGTCTCGTTGTAGAAATACCAGATACGAGAGTCCGACGTGTTATGCGCCATCACACCAACAGCAGAACGGTTATCCAAATAACAAGGAAGTGTACAACACTTGCGTTACAGTCCTGGAGCTCTATATCTAAATAATATCATATAATACATAGATATCTATATCATATAACATATTGTGTGTGCCTCCAGACGATATTATGAATCACAAACGACTTTGTCGGGTTCTGCGACGTCTCTGGTTCTTCCACTTTCACATCAACCTGAAGTCGACTGAACCGCGCGCTGCCTGCGGCCGGCTGCCCGCTGCCGGGCGATGGTGCCTCGCGGCAACCGGCGGCATGTCGCAGTTCATGTACTTCAGCGAGTCAAACCAAAGTTCCTTTCCCCCAATTCCTTCTCAGCCATGGCTTAGAGATGACCCCCACGACAGTCTCGTTGTGGAAATACAAGACACGTCAAAGAACCGACAAGAAACACTTGCGTTACAGTGTGTGTATTCACACACACACACATGTGGCGCTCGTACGGTCGAGTCTCATTGGCGGGCCAACGTCTCTGGGCGGGCCAGGCAGAGTAAGGGGAGGAGCTGAGATTACTGATGACGTCATGAGCACAGACATTCCAAATCAGCGCGCTTGAGCCTCCGTTTTTTCAAAGGCGAGCAGAACAGCTAGTGCTAGTTTTACACCAAACGCAAGTTTTAGCCACTGGGGGACCATAGGCAGGCTAGGGGAACTCATATTTATGTTAGAAAACCTCCCAAAGTGAGATTTTCATGTCATGGGACCTTTAAGGGATAAACACAAGATGGACATTGTTTGTACATTGTCCATCTTCGGAGGAATGTACAACAATCCTCAGAGGAATCATTTTGCATTAAAAGGTTAGGGTTAGGGTTAGAGGTTAAGGGTGGATAACTGAGAAGATTTTTAGAAAAATAAACCTTTTTACCTTGTTCACTTAACCATTATTTATATTTGAATAATCTATTATTCAGTCACTAGTGTGAAATCAGTTGTCAAGGGCAAAGAAGAGAACATTCTCTTCTACTGTTTAGGCTTCCCAAAGACAAGCTCAGAAAAACGAATTTACAAAGCCTAGATTTCCTACATGAGGAAATAAGATAATAAACACAATCATGACCAACAGGGAATATGCACTATAGTAGGCCTATAAACATTTGCACATATTGGGCATGAATTTCAGGAACGCAATATTATTCTTAATCTGTTAATATCTCCCCAAGAAACTTTACTTACACAAACGCCCACAGTGTGTCAACGTCTTGGTCTATGCTCGGGGCTCTGTGCTGTCTTTGGACCAGCCGCCCCCAGCCCTGAGGCCCATCATGGTGGGCTGCCCTGCATGGGGCCGGACTAGGCCATCAGAGAGGGAGGGGCATGTACCGCCTCCCTGCTGAACGAGAGACGATGGGGAAATAGAAGAATGGAGCAGGAGCACTCAGACTATCACAAAAGGTGTATGAGGGAAAGCCTAGCACTTGTTGAATAATTATCCTACCCTTAGAAGGATTATAGTCATTGTCTTGCCTTATATTCTTTATTTAGAAGAGATAAATGTCATTCTTTGGTGAGTCTTCTGAAGAGACTCTTGTTTCTTAAAAATATTGTCTGATGTTCTGTGCCATATGTACGAATATTTCTTGTACAATATAATTATTCGGATGTGGTTGAGACAACCTAAAAGTTCAAAGTTGTTGTGAAAGGAATGGATAAGGGAGGTGAGGTTAGAGGACGAGGGGACCTGGGTGTTCCCTGATAGATAAGGGGAGGTGAAGTTAAAGGAGTAGAAAACTGGTTGAAAGTTTTGCCACGTGGCTAACCAAGTTGTCCTTGAAGACCATGAACATAGCGGTAAGAAAGGGAAGTTGGTTGATGTTGAAGCCATGCACGGGAATTGTTTGAGATCCACCCTTGGAGGTTATGGTTATGGGGGGAATCACAGAGCAAGACTATATAAACTGTTTTGCCGAAGCTGGAAAAGCAGTTGTTCTGCAGACCAGCCCGGCTTTTGCATTGCCATGTTAAAGTTCTTAATAAAAGTCTTAAACTTTATTCAGTGTTTTCCTGATGTCTTTCCTAGTTAGGGTTGAAGTGTTGTATTTTCCAAAACACATTTCACTTCATCCAACAGTGCAGCCATTTACAACCTCTCAATTACACTAATAGGAGGGTCTCTACATCTGCTCAACTTTTACATCTTAGCTTCGAAAAGATCAATGAAAGCAAAGGCTCCTAGCATGACTGCTCCTAGCTCCCTATGTTGGAACTATTGAGTGGTTCCGTGGTCCACCATTTTCTGTAAAATAATTGGTCTGATGGAGTGAAAGAGATGGTGCAACTCTCTCTCTCTCTCTGGGGCTTTGGACTAGAAGTACCAGCCATCACTAACCTTGATCCACTCCTATAATTGCTTCATTAGGTAAGGTTTTGTTTCATAAGCCATTTATGAATGACGATAAGATGTTTCAGGTTTTGTTTTTGAGTAAAGACCTTAAAAGGTGCTGCAGGTAAGATTTAAGATCTATCATTTTATTGTGAGAAATTAGAATATCTCTTTTGAAGTTCATGCTTTATTTAGATCTCCATTTAGATTTAGACCATCCCAGTCTCCTTTCTGACCAATCAGAGAATCTTTGCTCGTTCTGGGAATACATCTTGCGGTGAAGTCCGTCCAAGGTGTATGAAAGCAACACTTCAGATGGTTCATGGGCAGAGAAGTAAATTACTTGTTTATGTTGTTCCTGTTTCATTTTGAAATCGTACCTTCTTGCTCTTTTATGCTCACGTTACATCGCCAGAATAGTACAAGCATCACCTTTAATACATTTATTAAAATAACTTTAATTCATTTTCAGGTGAAAGGCATGCCTTTGAAAAGTTTGATTTAATGTGTCAGTCCCCTCACCATGTGCACATCTTTGACCAGACAACTGTGAGGACGTCACAACAATGAAAATAATACTGAAAGAGAAGCACCCATGTAGCAATGAGAAGAAAAGGAAAAGGCGGTTTATGTTCATATTGCAACGCGGTGCCAAAATTAAACGTCCTTATTTATCTTTTCCTGACATCACCCTTGTTTGTTTGAGTGTAAGTACAGTCACATGGTGTCACTGTTCACCACTAAATCAACCAGATTCATGTTGCTTTCGAAGACACACCCATTCAAACAGGCAATGGAACGGCACGCACACAATACAGCGATGCTATATCTTTTTTACGTTTGGTTTAAAAGGTAGTCTGCCGGCCTGCTATATGCAAACAGGAAGAAACGTTTCAAGTCGGTGGTGCAATTAAAACAACGGCTTTCGGAAAGAATATCCCTTTCGTAAGGATGCAAAAGGGAAGGATTTCGCCAGCTTTCTTCGCAGTCTTTGTCCTAAGTGGAATATGGCCCGCTGCACTGGGCGTGACGAGGTACTCTATACCGGAGGAGCTGGAGAGAGGCTGGGTTGTAGCAAATATTGCGGCAGACTTGGGACTGGAGGCTGGAGGTCTGGCCCAACGGGAGGTAAAACTTGATATTTTCCACAATAAAAAATATTTAGATGTTAACAAAAATACAGGAGAGCTCTATATCATTGAGAAAATGGACAGGGAAAACCTTTGTCCAACTAAGACCACGACCTCTTGTTTTCTTAAGCTGGATGTGATAATAGAGAGTCCGTTACGCATTTTTAACATCGAACTGGAGATAAAAGACATAAACGATAACGCTCCCCACTTCAGACGGGACCGGGTAGAATTGGATGTGTCCGAGTCGGCCACACCAGGAGAGAGATTCTCGCTGCCCAATGCAGTCGACCCAGACGTTGACGTAAACACTATAAAGACATACAAACTCAGCGTCAGCGAGCAATTCACGATAGAAATACAAACGGGTAGCGACGGAACCAAGTACGTGGACTTGGTGCTGACCAAAGCTTTAGACAGAGAGCAGCGCGCCGTTCACCACCTCGTCCTGACCGCAGTGGACGGCGGAGTCCCGGTGCGCTCAGGCACAGCTAACATCATAGTTCGGGTACAAGACACAAACGATAACGCCCCACATTTCGACAAGCCGATGTATACGATCAACATGACAGAAAATACACCCATTGGTACCCGGGTGATTAAATTAAACGCAACGGATCTCGACGAAGGTGCGAATGCGGACATAATCTACTCCTTTACCCTGTACACGTCGGAGAAAACACAAGATGTATTTTCATTGAACCCGAGCACCGGGGAGGTAACGGTGAGGGGAACTATTGATTATGAGGACATGAAGTTCTATGAGATGCACGTTGAGGCCAAAGACAAGGGCCTGCATCCGTTACAGGGGCAGTGTCGAGTGGTCGTCCATGTGACAGATATGAATGACAATCATCCGGTGATCACCATGCAGTCGGTTAAGAGCACGGTCAGTGAGAATACACCAGTAGGCACAGTAATAGCCCTTGTGGGAATAAGCGACAAAGACACGGGAGATAATGGCAAAGTAAGCCTAGCTATCCGTCAACCGCATCATCCTTTTATTCTCAATATGTCATCAGAAAGCCCCTACCATTACGAGCTCATAGTATCAGAACCTTTAGACCGCGAACGTCTCGCCGAATATGACGTCACGTTAATTGTAACGGATTCTGGGTCGCCCGCATTATCCGATAATGAAACGATATCAGTTCATTTACTCGATATCAATGACAACGAGCCACAGTTCCCCCAGTCGTTTTACACTATACGAGTAATGGAGAATAATGCACCTGGATCGTTGTTGAGTTCCCTCACTGCAGTTGACCCAGACCTCCATGAAAACCAGTATCTAGTGTATTTTATCATAGAGAGGGAGATAGCCAACACCTCCATGTCCATGCTGTTCTCCATTAGCCCAGAGAATGGTAAACTCTTTGCTCTGAAGACGTTTGACTATGAGATTGAGAAGGAGTTTCTTTTCCACATTGAGGCCAGAGACTCTGGTGTTCCTCCACTCAGCAGTAATGTGACTGTCCACATCATTATTGTCGACCAGAATGACAACACTCCAGTCATAGTGTCCCCATGGCGCGCTCACGGCTCAGTTGTGGAGGAGAAGATCCCCAGATCCACCGACAAAGGCTCTCTGGTTTCCAAGGTGATTGCTATCGACGGCGACTCTGTGTTGAACTCAAGGATTACCTACCAGTTTCTACAGGTGACGGACGCCACCTTGTTCAGTCTGGACCAGTACAACGGAGAGATCCGGACCATGAGAATGTTCAGTTACAGAGACCCCCGTCTCCAACGGCTTGTTGTGGTTGCCAAGGACAACGGAGAGCCCGCTCTCTCTGCTACCGTTACCATCAAGCTGTCCACAGTGGAGACCGCGGTCAAGGCCTACTCAGACATGAGCGAAGTGCCCCTAGAGTACGACATCTTTTCAGACTTAAATCTGTATCTGGTCATCGGCCTGGGCTCGGTGTCCTTCCTCTTGTTGATCACCATATTGGTCACCATCGTTCTCAAGTGTCAGAAACCCAAGTCCAGCAAAGCTGCTCCTCCCTGCAGGAACAGTGTGGTCAGTGAGAGGAACTCTTTTGCAGATTCCACTCTGGTGTCCAACGATGCCTACTGGTACAGCATGTTTCTAGCGGAGACCAGGAAAGGGAAGCTGGTGGTTAGACAGCCAGCGCCAAAGGGCTCCAGGTACATAGTGTCCAGTTTACCACGGAGCACTGGCCTCACAGAGACGAGCGGCTCAGCACCCTCCACGCTGCAGGTGAGGACTGCGACAAACAATTCATGTGTTCATCTGGTGATTTCTAAAATATATTCTAGCAAAACATTTTATTGATCTTGTTTGGAAATTAATCAATTCCATTGATTTTATTTCCACCATTGTGTCGTTTACATGCAAAACGTTACTTAATTTTTTAGCAATTCAAAATAATTGGCACTAAAGCATACGACTCTTACAGTTAAATACATGCTCTATTTTTTATCAAACCATTATTGACAAATAATCATCCGTTGTTGGACAAATGATTGTGAAAGTGTGACTTTGAAATCAAGTGAAGGTTTGTCGAATACATAGGCTACATCAAATTACGATTTCCAGTAATATCTGCCAGGATGTACATGCTTGTTCTTTGCGAATAGAGTCGCTGTTCACCACTCGAACACGTCTTATGAGGTCACAGTGACCACTGCGCTCAGAGTCGACGCCACGATCTGCGCAATTAAACAGCTCCCGGTGGTAGAATTGGGTTGTGGATTATTAGATTGTTTTGTGCAAGATATCTGGCGTAGATTGGAGGATTATTTTGTGTATCGAAACGTTGCATCAACGAGGACATTAATGAGGACTGCACAATACAATTAATTGTATTATTATGATTAATTGCAATAGATTATTATCATACATATTTTTTAGTTGTAGCCTACTCTGCAGATGAGAACTTCAATGGCGGAGTCTCTTTTATTTTCCCTAATATGAATCCATCGTAATTTAAAAAAGAAAAATCCTTGATTTATATTTAATTCATAATAGTGTTAGCCTGTGACATTTATTTTTTGAGGACGAAGTGGCTGATGTAGTACGCCATGTGGCACTGTTGTCTCATCCAAGGGCTTGAGTAGCCTGTCCTTGCATTCTCAATTAGTCAGCCCCTTCGACCGCAGCGATGCTTGCAGGGTTGGCAGAAAGACGGGACACATTGTGATTGCTCCTTTTTCCGCAGATTCATTGTATTTGGACAAACAACGCAAACAAACTGTAAAACGGGGAAATTATTTTTGCTATTAATTTAAATATATGTCGATCAAGCTGGATTTTCATAGGCCTACAACAATGAGAAAAAGGTATGTCTGGAAATCTATACTTTTGTTCGCTCTTTGGCAATTATCAAATGCAGCGACTCATTATTCTATATCCGAAGAATTGAAAGAAGGATCCGTTGTTGCCAATCTGGCCGCAGATCTAGACTGGGATGTAGAAACGCTCAGTGAAAGAAAGATGCGCCTGGATATTGTGGCGAACAAAAAATATTTGGACGTGAACAAAGAGACGGGCGAGCTGTATATTGTGGAGAAAATCGACAGGGAACACATCTGCCCATCCAAGACATCTATTCTCTGCTATCTAAAACTAGAGGTCATACTTGAAAATCCGTTACGAATGTTTAACATCGAATTGGAGATTTTGGATATAAATGACAATGCCCCACAATTTAGAAGAGACGCAATACGTTTGGACATAGCCGAGTCGACGTCAGCAGGGGAAAGGTTTTCCCTGAGCAATGCAGTAGACCCCGATATTGGATCGAACTCAGTCAATACGTACTACTTAAGTGAAAGCGAACATTTTAATATTGAAGTACAAACTGGGAGGGATGGGTCAAAGTTTGCTGACTTAATCTTGAAAAAGGTTTTGGATCGAGAGAAGCAGGCCGTTCATCATTTAGTTCTCAGCGCGGTTGACGGCGGTACACCGACCCGCTCCGGTACAGCCAGCGTGATTGTTCATGTCCTGGACATTAACGACAACACTCCTACCTTCGACAAGGAGGAATATAACATTAAGGTTATTGAAAACTCTCCGATTGGAAGCCTCGTCGTTCAACTGAATGCCACAGACATAGACGAGGGTTCAAACGCTGACATAACGTACTCTTATAGTCTCTACACCTCAGAGAAAACCCAAGAAACATTTAGTATAAATCCATCTAACGGAGAGCTTACTGTAAAAGGCATATTAAACTATGAGGATTTCAGGATTTATGACATGGAAATCTTAGCCATGGATAAAGGGGCAAACTCCTTATCAGGACAATGCAAAATAAGAATTTTAGTTGAGGACATGAACGACAATCACCCAGAAATATCAATTAAATCCTTTCAGAGTCCTATCAAGGAGAATGCTGAATTAGGCACTGTGATAGCAGTTGTTAGTATCAGTGATAAGGATTCTGGTGATAATGGTCAAATTGATCTTACAATTCCAACAAATTTACCGTTTAAACTAAAGGAATCGTCAGGTAATTTCTTTGAGTTAATTGTTTCTGAATCGCTGGACAGAGAAAAAGCTCCTGAATACGAAATAACATTCACAGTTACAGACAGAGGTTCTCCTCCATTATCTGATAATGAAACCATGACCTTAGAGCTACTGGATGTTAATGATAATGTCCCCCAGTTCCCTCAGTCTTTCTATACTATTCGTGTAATGGAGAATAATGCTCCTGGAGCCTTGCTAGATACTCTTACTGCTTATGACCCAGATCTGCATGAAAACCAGTATCTAGTGTATTTCATCATAGAGAGGGAGATAGCCAACACCTCCATGTCCATGCTGTTCTCCATTAGCCCAGAGAATGGTAAACTCTATGCTCTGAAGACGTTTGACCATGAGATTGAGAAGGAGTTTCTTTTCCACATTGAGGCCAGAGACTCTGGTGTTCCTCCACTCAGCAGTAATGTGACTGTCCACATCATTATTGTGGACCAGAATGACAACACTCCAGTCATAGTGTCCCCATGGCGCGCTCACGGCTCAGTGGTGGAGGAGAAGATCCCCAGATCCACCGACAAAGGCTCTCTGGTTTCCAAGGTGATTGCCATCGACGGCGACTCTGTGTTGAACTCAAGGATTACCTACCAGTTTCTACAGGTGACGGACGCCACCTTGTTCAGTCTGGACCAGTACAACGGAGAGATCCGGACCATGAGAATGTTCAGTTACAGAGACCCCCGTCTCCAACGGCTTGTTGTGGTTGCCAAGGACAACGGAGAGCCTGCTCTCTCTGCTACCGTTACTATCAAGCTGTCCACAGTGGAGACCGCGGTGAAGGCCTACTCGGACCTGACCGAAGTGCCCCTGGAGTACGACATCTTTTCAGACTTAAATCTGTATCTGGTCATCGGCCTGGGCTCGGTGTCCTTCCTCTTGTTGATCACCATATTGGTCACCATCGTTCTCAAGTGTCAGAAACCCAAGTCCAGCAAAGCTGCTCCTCCCTGCAGGAACAGTGTGGTCAGTGAGAGGAACTCTTTTGCAGATTCCACTCTGGTGTCCAACGATGCCTACTGGTACAGCATGTTTCTAGCGGAGACCAGGAAAGGGAAGCTGGTGGTTAGACAGCCAGCGCCAAAGGGCTCCAGGTACATAGTGTCCAGTTTACCACGGAGCACTGGCCTCACAGAGACGAGCGGCTCAGCACCCTCCACGCTGCAGGTGAGGACTGCGGCAAACGATTCATGTGTTCATCTGGTGATTTCTAACATATATTCTGGCTCTGCAAACTATTTGATCCTTTTCGGTTGGAAATGTATCGATTTCATTGAATAGTTTTATCCATCATTGTGACATCTGATCATGCAAAACATAACTTAATTTTTAGTTGTTCAAAATAACTGACTTTATAGTAAACAAATCAGTACTGTTAAATATGCACTCTTTTTTTAACTAAACATTATTTCTTGTTGATCATCATTTCCTTTTGCTTTGTTGGATGAATCATTGGGAAAGTGTGACTTTGAAATCAAGTGAGGTTTTGTTGAAAATAGTAATCCAAATACAATTTACAGTAATATCTGTGAGGATTTACTTACGTGTTCCTTGCGAAAGGAGTCGGTGTTCACAATTTTGAACGTATTATGAGGTCACAGTCACCACTGCACTACCTCAGAGTGCGCAAGTGAACAGCTCCCGGTGCTAGAATTTGAACGTGGACTGTTCTGTTGCTTTGTGTCAGATCTCTGGCTTAGTTTGGAGAATTATGTTATGTAGGCCTACGCATCAATGTGGCCATCGCTACTATGGGCCAATGTGCAAAGGTTACAGGAGATAATCTGTTTCTTAAAACGATGGAAAATCAAGACCTGGACTCAGTATGTGTTGATTTGTATTTAATTTGCTTCATTGAAATCCATAGATGCAGTGACTCATCGTCTATTCAATAGACGATGGATTGGAGGAAAGTACTGGTCACTAATTTGGCTTCTGATCTGGGCCTCAACGTTATTCTGTGTTTCAGATAATCACATGTTATCTATGCAAAAATAGTTACCAGGATTTGCTTGGCCATGTGTTTGATTTGCAATTCAGCCGTAGTGTGGTGCTGTTCTCTCGTTTAAACACTCGGGTGTCAGAAGTCGTTTATGTGCAGTCAGCCTGGATGTCTGGGAGAAGGAGGGTGTATTCGGCGAAATATTGCCCTGCACGCGTTTTTGATTCGTCCTCATACAACAATTTATATCTATAGCAAAACAAACGTTGGATCTGGGACCTTGGAAATTAAAAAGTATATGCATTGTATCGGGAAAAATGGATTATCCCACAATGGATTCAGATACACTACGGCTAGGAAAAAGGTGCGTCAGGAGCTCCATTGTTTTCATCGCTCTTTTACACTTTTCATCTGGCGTATCGCATTATTCAATTCCTGAAGAAATGAAAGAAGGATCCGTTGTTGCCAATCTGGCCGCAGATTTGGACCTGGATGTGGAAACGCTCAGTGAAAGAAAGATGCGCCTGGATATTGTGGCGAGCAAAAAATATTTGGAGATGAACAAAGAGACTGGCGAACTGTATATTGTGGAGAAAATCGACAGGGAACATATTTGCAACACAAAATCGTCTATTTCATGCTATTTAAAGCTAGAAATCATACTTGAAAATCCCGTACGAATATTTAATATTGAATTGGAAATTTTGGATATAAACGACAATGCCCCTCAATTCCGTCGAGACTCAATACGTTTGGACATAACCGAGTCGACGACAGCAGGGGAAAGATTCTCTTTGAGCAATGCAGTAGACCCCGATGTTGGAACGAACTCAGTCAAAACGTACTATTTAAGTGAAAGCGAACATTTTAATATCGAGGTACAAACTGGTAGGGATGGGTCAAAGTTTGCAGAATTAATCTTAAAAAAGGCTTTGGACCGAGAGAAGCAGGCCGTTCATCATTTAGTTCTCAGCGCGGTTGACGGCGGTACACCGACCCGCTCCGGTACTGCCAGCGTGATTGTTCACGTCCTGGACATTAACGACAACACTCCTACATTCCACAAGGAGGAATATAACATAAAAGTCATGGAAAACTCTCCGATTGGAAGCCTCGTCGTTCAACTGAATGCAACCGATTTAGACGAGGGTTCAAACGCTGACATAACGTACTCGTATAGTCTGTACACCTCAGAGAAAACGCAAGAAATGTTTAATATAAATCCATCTAACGGAGAGCTCACTGTAAAAGGCATGTTAAACTATGAGGATTTCAGGATTTATGACATGGAAATCATAGCTATGGATAAAGGGGCAAACGCACTATCAGGACAGTGCAAAATAAAAATGTTAGTAGAAGACATGAACGACAATCACCCAGAGATATCTATTAAATCCTTTCAGAGTCCCATCAAGGAGAATGCTGAATTAGGCACTGTAATAGCAGTTGTTAGTATAAGTGATAAGGATTCTGGTGATAATGGTCAAGTTGATCTTACAGTTCAAGCTAATTTACCGTTTAAACTAAAGGAGTCGTCAGGTAATTTCTTTGAGTTAGTTGTCTCTGAAGCGCTAGACAGAGAAAAGGCTCCTGAATATGAAATAACATTCACAGTTACAGACAGAGGTTCTCCTCCATTATCTGATAATGAAACCATGACTTTAGAGCTACTGGATGTTAATGATAATGTCCCCCAGTTCCCTCAGTCTTTCTATACTATACGTGTGATGGAGAATAATGCTCCTGGAGCCTTGCTAGATACTCTTACTGCGTACGACCCAGACCTCCATGAAAACCAGTATCTAGTGTATTTTATCATAGAGAGGGAGATAGCCAACACCTCCATGTCAATGCTGTTCTCCATTAGCCCAGAGAATGGTAAACTCTATGCTCTCAAAACGTTTGACCATGAGATTGAGAAGGAGTTTCTTTTCCACATTGAGGCCAGAGACTCTGGTGTTCCTCCACTCTGCAGTAATGTGACTGTCCACATCATTATTGTGGACCAGAATGACAACACTCCAGTCATAGTGTCCCCATGGCGCGCTCACGGCTCAGTGGTGGAGGAGAAGATCCCCAGATCCACCGACAAAGGCTCTCTGGTTTCCAAGGTGATTGCTATCGACGGCGACTCTGTGTTGAACTCAAGGATTACCTACCAGTTTCTACAGGTGACGGACGCCACCTTGTTCAGTCTGGACCAGTACAACGGAGAGATCCGGACCATGAGAATGTTCAGTTACAGAGACCCCCGTCTCCAACGGCTTGTTGTGGTTGCCAAGGACAACGGAGAGCCCGCTCTCTCTGCTACCGTTACCATCAAGCTGTCCACAGTGGAGACCGCGGTCAAGGCCTACTCAGACCTGACCGAAGTGCCCCTGGAGTACGACATCTTTTCAGACTTAAATCTGTATCTGGTCATCGGCCTGGGCTCGGTGTCCTTCCTCTTGTTGATCACCATATTGGTCACCATCGTTCTCAAGTGTCAGAAACCCAAGTCCAGCAAAGCTGCTCCTCCCTGCAGGAACAGTGTGGTCAGTGAGAGGAACTCTTTTGCAGATTCCACTCTGGTGTCCAACGATGCCTACTGGTACAGCATGTTTCTAGCGGAGACCAGGAAAGGGAAGCTGGTGGTTAGACAGCCAGCGCCAAAGGGCTCCAGGTACATAGTGTCCAGTTTACCACGGAGCACTGGCCTCACAGAGACGAGCGGCTCAGCACCCTCCACGCTGCAGGTGAGGACTGCGGCAAACAATTCATGTGTTCATCGGGGGATTCTAGCTCTTTAAACCATTTTATCCGTTTCATTTTTGAGAATAATCAATGTCATTGACTTGTTTTTATCCATGATTTTAACATATGCACATGCAAAACTAAACAGTTTTTAGTAGTTCAAAATAAATTACACTAATGAGAAAAAGCCTCGGTACAATCACATGCTTTAATCGAGGAAGCAACTATTTTTTGATAACATTATTATTTCCGCTTGCTTTGCTTAACGAATATATGGGAAAGTGTGACTTTGAAATCAAGTGAGATTTCTTTGAAAACGATTTCGAGTAGAATATTTGAGGATGTAAATGCGTGCTCTTTGCGTCTTGAGTCGCTGTTCACCATATGAACACGTCTCATGAGGTCACAGACAGTCACCTCTACACTTCTTCAGAGTGGACGCCACGAGCTGCGCAAGTGAACAGCTCAGGTGCTAGAATTGGAATGTGGACTATTTGTTATTTTCAGCAAGATCTTCGGCTTAAATTGGAGGATTTTTTTGTAGACGCATTGCGTTGCATCAACGAGGACATCAATGAGGGCTGCATCAAGTAATTCAATGTATTATTCTGATGAATTGTAATAGTTTTTTTTAATTATACTCAGCAGGTAAGAAACTCAATTGCCAAGTCTTTTCCAATTCCACTCATATTAATCCATTTTAATTAAAAAGAAAAAAAATCCTTGATTTATTTTGAATTCATAATATTGTTATATTACAGGGATAGGTATTTATTGAGGGTGAAGTGGCTGATGTAGTACGCCATGTGGCACTGTGGTCTCGTTCAAGGGCTCGAGTAGCCTCTCCTTGCATTTTAAAATTGTCAGCCCCTTCGACCGCAGCGATGCTTGCAGGTTTGGCAGAAAGACGGAACATATTGTGATTACTGCTTACATTGTATTTGGACAAACAACGAACACGAACGGTAAAAGGGGGAAATTGTTTTTGTCTTGAAATAATACCTATATTCAAGAAATGGATTCGAATAGGGCTACAACAATGAGACAAAGGTATGTCTGGAACCATATACTTTTTTTCGCTCTATGGCAATTTTCAAATGCAGTGACTCATTATTCTATATCCGAAGAATTGAAAGAAGGATCCGTCGTTGCTAATTTGGCCGCAGATCTGGACTTGGATGTGGAAACGCTCAGTAAAAGAAAGATGCGCCTGGATATTGTAGCGAACAAAAAATATTTTGACGTGAACAAAGAGACGGGCGAGCTGTACATTGTGGAGAAAATCGATCGGGAACACATCTGCCCAACCAAAACATCTATTCTGTGCTATCTTAAACTAGAGGTCATACTTGAAAATCCCGTACGAATATTTAATATTGAATTGGAAATTTTAGATATAAACGACAATGCCCCACAATTCCGACGAGACTCAATACGTTTGGACATAGCCGAGTCGACGTCAGCAGGGGAACGGTTTTCCCTTAGTAATGCAGTAGACCCCGATGTTGGAACGAACTCAGTCAAAACGTACTATTTAAGTGAAAGCGAACATTTTAATATCGAATTACAAACTGGGAGAGATGGGTCAAAGTTTGCTGAATTAATCTTGAAAAAGGCTTTGGACAGAGAGCAGCAAGCCGTTCATCATTTAGTTCTCAGCGCGGTTGACGGCGGTACACCGACCCGCTCCGGTACTGCCAGCGTGATTGTTCATGTCCTGGACATTAACGACAACACTCCTACATTCGACAAGGAGGAATATAACATTGAGGTCATGGAAAACTCTCCGATTGGAAGCCTCGTCCTTCAACTGAATGCTACAGACTCAGACGAGGGTTCAAACGCTGACATAACGTACTCGTATAGTCTCTACACCTCAGAGAAAACGCAAGAAATGTTTAATATAAATCCATCAAACGGAGAGCTTACTGTGAAAGGCATGTTAAACTATGAGGATTTCAGGATTTATGATATGGAAATCATAGCCATGGATAAAGGGGAAAACGCTTTATCAGGACAGTGCAAAATAAGCATTTTAGTCGAAGACATGAACGACAATCATCCAGAGATATCTATTAAATCCTTTCAGAGTCCCATCAAGGAAAATGCTGAATTAGGCACTGTAATAGCTGTTGTTAGTATCAGTGATAAGGATTCTGGTGAAAATGGTAAAATTGATCTTACAATTCCAGGAAATTTACCGTTTAAACTAAAGGAATCGTCAGGTAATTTCTTTGAGTTAGTTGTCTCTGAATTGCTGGACAGAGAAAAAGCTCCTGAATACGAAATAACATTTACAGTTACAGACAGAGGTTCTCCTCCATTATCTGATAATGAAACCATGACTTTAGAGCTACTGGATGTTAATGATAATGTCCCCCAGTTCCCTCAGTCTTTCTATACTATACGTGTGATGGAGAATAATGCTCCTGGAGCCTTGCTAGATACTCTTACTGCGTACGACCCAGACCTCCATGAAAACCAGTATCTAGTGTATTTTATCATAGAGAGGGAGATAGCCAACACCTCCATGTCCATGCTGTTCTCCATTAGCCCAGAGAATGGTAAACTCTATGCTCTCAAAACGTTTGACCATGAGATTGAGAAGGAGTTTCTTTTCCACATTGAGGCCAGAGACTCTGGTGTTCCTCCACTCAGCAGTAATGTGACTGTCCACATCATTATTGTGGACCAGAATGACAACACTCCAGTCATAGTGTCCCCATGGCGCGCTCACGGCTCAGTGGTGGAGGAGAAGATCCCCAGATCCACCGACAAAGGCTCTCTGGTTTCCAAGGTGATTGCTATCGACGGCGACTCTGTGTTGAACTCAAGGATTACCTACCAGTTTCTACAGGTGACGGACGCCACCTTGTTCAGTCTGGACCAGTACAACGGAGAGATCCGGACCATTAGAATGTTCAGTTACAGAGATCCCCGTCTCCAACGGCTTGTTGTGGTTGCCAAGGACAACGGAGAGCCCGCTCTCTCTGCTACCGTTACCATCAAGCTGTCCACAGTGGAGACCGCGGTCAAGGCCTACTCGGACATGACCGAAGTGCCCCTGGAGTACGACATCTTTTCAGACTTAAATCTGTATCTGGTCATCGGCCTGGGCTCGGTGTCCTTCCTCTTGTTGATCACCATATTGGTCACCATCGTTCTCAAGTGTCAGAAACCCAAGTCCAGCAAAGCTGCTCCTCCCTGCAGGAACAGTGTGGTCAGTGAGAGGAACTCTTTTGCAGATTCCACTCTGGTGTCCAACGATGCCTACTGGTACAGCATGTTTCTAGCGGAGACCAGGAAAGGGAAGCTGGTGGTTAGACAGCCAGCGCCAAAGGGCTCCAGGTACATAGTGTCCAGTTTACCACGGAGCACTGGCCTCACAGAGACGAGCGGCTCAGCACCCTCCACGCTGCAGGTGAGGACTGTGTCTAACGATTCATGTGTTCATCTGGGGATTTCTAACATATATTCTAGCTCTGCAAACTATTTGATCCTTTTCGTTTGGAAATAATCTACTTCATTGAATAGTTTTATCTATCATTGTGACATGGGATCATGCAAAACCTCACCCTCTATTTTTTTAGTTGTTCAAAATGATTAACACTAAATTAAACAAATCACTACTCTTAAATATACACGCTCTTTTTTTAACCAACCATTATTTCTTGTTGATCAGCATTTCCTTTTGCTTTGCTGGACGAAACATTCGGAAAGTGTGACTTTGAAATCAAGTGAGGTTTTGTTGAAAATAGTCATCTAAATATGATTTGCACTGCAGTAATATCTGTGAGGATTTACCTATGTTACGATGGTCAAGCATCAGGGAGACGGAGGCGAAACTGTTGAATTTTCTTACTTTTATTTTCCTTTAGAAAATAAATCAAAACATTGCTATCAGGCTTTGGTGTACACATACAGCATCAGATCAAAAGCATAGGCTTCTCTGATCGAGTAGGAAAGCAGCACAGGACTAAACGCAACAGATCTGCAGTACACCATATGGCCACGGGTGGCTCCCATTCACACTTATTAAACAAGGCAGTTTTATTTTGGCGAAAATCCTATACAATAATACACTACATTTTGAACTCTGTTAAACTTACATGCGTGTTCCTTGCGAGAGGAGTCGGTGTTCACATTTTGAACGTATTATGAGGTCACAGTCACCACTGCACTACCTCAGAGTGCGCAAGTGAACAGCTCCCGGTGCTAGAATTTGAATGCGGACTGTTTTGTTGTTTTGTTTCAGACCTCTGGC
The DNA here is from genome assembly GCF_031168955.1 of Gadus macrocephalus. Classification (NCBI taxonomy): domain Eukaryota; kingdom Metazoa; phylum Chordata; class Actinopteri; order Gadiformes; family Gadidae; genus Gadus; species Gadus macrocephalus. Next base: position 14,293,637 of record NC_082391.1, on the reverse strand, counting down.
TTAGTTTGGAGGATTATTTTGTTTACGCATCACGTTGTATCACAGCGGCCATCGCTACTATGGGCCAATGTGCAAAGGTTACAGGAGATAATCTGTTTCCTAAAACGATGGAGGTGAAACGTAAAATCAGGAGCTGGACTCACTATGTGTTGATTTGTATTTAATTTGCTTCATTGAAATCCGTAGATGCAGTGACTCACTATTCAATAGACGAGGGAATGGAGGAAAGTAGTGGTCACTAATTTGGCTTCTGATCTGGGCCTCAACGTTATTCTGTTTTTCAGATAATCATTTCTAATGCATGCAAAACAAGTTACCAGGATGTGCTTGGCCATGTGTTGGTTTTGCAATTCAGCCAAAGTGTGGTGCTGTTCTCTCGTTTAAACACTCGGGTGTCAGAAGTCGTTTATGTGCAGTCAGCCTGGATGTCTGGGAGAAGGAGGGTGTATTCTGCGAAATATTGGCCTGCACGCGTTTTTGATTCGTCCTCATACAACAATTTAGAAATATAACAAAACAAACGTTTGATCTGGGACCTTGGAAATTAAAAAGTATATACATTGTATCGGGAAAAATGGATTATCACACAATGGATTCAGATACAGTACGGCTAGGAAAATGGTACGTCAGGAGCTCCATTGTTTTCATCGCTCTTTTACACTTGTCATCTGGCGCATCGCATTATTCAATTCCTGAAGAAATGAAAGAAGGATCCGTTGTTGCCAATCTGGCCGAAGATCTGGATTTGGATGTAGAAACGCTCAGTGAAAGAAAGATGCGCCTGGATATTGTGGCGAACAAAAAATATTTGGATGTGAACAAAGAGACTGGCGAGCTGTATATTGTGGAGAAAATCGACAGGGAACATATTTGCACCACAAAATCGACTAGTTCTTGTTATTTGAAGCTAGAGGTCATACTTGAAAATCCCTTACGAATTTTTAATATTGAATTGGAAATTTTAGATATGAATGACAATGCACCTCAATTCCGACGAGACGCAATACATTTGGACATAGCCGAGTCGACGTCAGCAGGGGAAAGATTTTCGCTGAGCAATGCAGTCGATCCCGATATTGGAACGAACTCAGTCAAAACGTACCATTTAAGTGAAAGCGAACATTTTAATATCGAGGTACAAACTGGGAGAGATGGATCAAAGTTTGCTGACTTAATATTGAAAAAGGCTTTGGACCGAGAGATGCAGGCCGTTCATCATTTAGTTCTCAGCGCGGTGGACGGCGGTACACCGACCCGCTCCGGTACTGCCAGCGTGATTGTTCATGTCCTGGACATTAACGACAACACTCCTACTTTCTACAAGGAGGAATATAACATTAAGGTTATGGAAAACTCTCCGATTGGAAGCCTCGTCCTTCAACTGAATGCTACAGACTCAGACGAGGGTTCAAACGCTGACATAACGTACTCGTATAGTCTCTACACCTCAGAGAAAACCCAAGAAATGTTTAATATAAATCCTTCCAACGGAGAGCTTACTGTAAAAGGCATGTTAAACTATGAGGATTTCAGGATTTATGATATGGAAATCATAGCCATGGATAAAGGGGCAAACGCTTTATCAGGACAATGCAAAATAAGAATTTTAGTCGAAGACATGAACGACAATCACCCAGAGATATCTATAAAATCATTTCTGAGTCCCATCAAGGAGAATGCTGAATTAGGCACTGTAATAGCAGTTGTTAGTATAAGTGATAAGGATTCTGGTGATAATGGTCAAATTGATATTACAATTCAAGCTAATTTACCATTTAAACTAAAGGAATCGGCTGGGAATTTTTTTGAGTTAGTTGTCTCTGAATCGCTGGACAGAGAAAAGGCTCCTGAATACGAAATAACATTTACAGTTACAGACAGAGGTTCTCCTTCATTATCTGATAATGAAACCATGACCTTAGAGCTACTGGATGTTAATGATAATGTCCCCCAGTTCCCTCAGTCTTTCTATACTATACGTGTGATGGAGAATAATGCTCCTGGAGCTTTGCTAGAATCTCTCACTGCGTACGACCCAGACCTCCATGAAAACCAGTATCTAGTGTATTTCATCATAGAGAGGGAGATAGCCAACACCTCCATGTCCATGCTGTTCTCCATTAGCCCAGAGAATGGTAAACTCTATGCTCTGAAGACGTTTGACCATGAGATTGAGGAGGAGTTTCTTTTGCACATTGAGGCCAGAGACTCTGGTGTTCCTCCACTCAGCAGTAATGTGACTGTCCACATCATTATTGTGGACCAGAATGACAACACTCCAGTCATAGTGTCCCCATGGTGCGCTCACGGCTCAGTGGTGGAGGAGAAGATCCCCAGATCCACCGACAAAGGCTCTCTGGTTTCCAAGGTGATTGCTATCGACGGCGACTCTGTGTTGAACTCAAGGATTACCTACCAGTTTCTACAGGTGACGGACGCCACCTTGTTCAGTCTGGACCAGTACAACGGAGAGATCCGTACCATGAGAATGTTCAGTTACAGAGATCCCCGTCTCCAACGGCTTGTTGTGGTTGCCAAGGACAACGGAGAGCCCGCTCTCTCTGCTACCGTTACCATCAAGCTGTCCACAGTGGAGACCGCGGTCAAGGCCTACTCGGACCTGACCGAAGTGCCCCTGGAGTACGACATCTTTTCAGACTTGAATCTGTATCTGGTCATCGGCCTGGGCTCGGTGTCCTTCCTCTTGTTGATCACCATATTGGTCACCATCGTTCTCAAGTGTCAGAAACCCAAGTCCAGCAAAGCTGCTCCTCCCTGCAGGAACAGTGTGGTCAGTGAGAGGAACTCTTTTGCAGATTCCACTCTGGTGTCCAACGATGCCTACTGGTACAGCATGTTTCTAGCGGAGACCAGGAAAGGGAAGCTGGTGGTTAGACAGCCAGCGCCAAAGGGCTCCAGGTACATAGTGTCCAGTTTACCACGGAGCACTGGCCTCACAGAGACGAGCGGCTCAGCACCCTCCACGCTGCAGGTGAGGACTGGGGCAAACGATTCATGTTTTCATCTTGTGATTGCTAAATTTTTTTCTTTCTCTGTTTAAGATTTAATCCATTTTGGTTTGGAAATTAATCGATTTCATTGAATTGTTTTATCCATCTTTGTGGCATGTGTACATGCAAAACGTAACTACATTTTTAGTCATTCAGAATAAGTGGCACAAAAAGACTACAATTATGTGCACTATTTTTTTAACAAACCATTATTTATTGCTAGTCATTTTTTCCATTTGCTTTCTTGGATGAATGATTGGGAAAGTGTGACTTTGAAATGAAGTGAGTTTTTTTTGAAGATATTGATCAAAATACGTTTTCCAGTATTATCTTCGAGGAAGTACATGCATGTTCTTTGCGTACAGAGTCGCTTTTCACCATTTGAACACGTCTTATGAGGTCACAGTCATCACTGCACATCCTCAGGCTGGACCTCACGAGCTGCGCAAGTGAACAGCTCACGGTGCTAGAATTGGGATTTGGACTATTTTCTTGTTTTGTGTAAGGTCCATTGCTTAGATTGGAGGATCCTTGGTGTAGGCCTATGCATAACGTTGTATCAACGAGGATATTAATGAGGACTGCATCAAACAATTCATTGTATTATTCTTATTAATTTTAATAGATAATTACGATGCACTATTTAAAATTTCACTTTGCAGGTGAGAACTTAAATTGCAAAGTCTCTTTCAATTCCACCCATAAGAATCCCTTGTAGGGGAATGTGTAAGAATGGCTATCACAACATAATTAAAAAAAAGAGAAATCCTTGATTTACATTTGATTCATAATATTTGTATACTATAGTGATAGGTATTTATGGAGGGCGAAGTGGCTGATGTCGTACGACATGTGGTGCTGTTGTCTCGTCCAAGGGCTCGAGTAGCATATCGTCTCATTTTCATATTGTCAGCCCCTTCGACCGCAGCAATGCTTGCAGGTTTAGCAGAAAGACTGGACATAGGCCTACTGTGATGACTCATTTTTCAGCAGATGCATTATATTCGAACAAACAACGAACATAAACGGTAAAACAGGTATATTGTTTTTGCTTTTAAGTGAAATATACCTTGATTCAAGAAATGGATTCGCATTGGCTTAAAACAATGGGACAAAGGTTTGTCTGGAAATCTATACTTATGTTCGCTCTTTGGCAATTATCAAATGCAGCGACTCATTATTCTATATCCGAAGAATTGAAAGAAGGATCCGTTGTTGCGAATCTGGCCGCAGATCTGGACTTGGATGTGGAAACGCTCAATGAAAGAAAGATGCGCCTGGATATTGTGGCGAACAAAAAATATTTTGACGTGAACAAAGAGACGGGCGAGCTGTATATTGTGGAGAAAATCGACCGGGAACACATCTGCCAAGCAAAAACATCTCCTTGCTATCTTAAACTAGAGGTCATACTTGAAAGTCCGTTACGAATGTTTAATATAGAATTGGAAATTTTGGATATAAACGACAATGCCCCACAATTCCGAAGAGACGCAATACGTTTGGACATAGCTGAGTCGACGTCAGCAGGGGAAAGATTTTCCCTGAGTAATGCAGTAGACCCCGATGTTGGAACGAACTCAGTCAAAACGTATTATTTAAGTGAAAGTGAACATTTTAATATAGAGGTACAAACTGGGAGGGATGGGTCAAAGTCTGCTGACTTAATCTTGAAAAAGACTTTGGACCGAGAGAAGACCGCCGTTCATCATTTAGTTCTCAGCGCGGTGGACGGCGGAACACCGACCCGCTCCGGCACTGCCAGCGTGATTGTTCATGTCCTGGACATTAACGACAACACCCCTACATTCGACAAGGAGGAATATGACCTTAAGGTTATGGAAAACTCTCCGATCGGAAGCCTCGTCCTTCAACTGAATGCAACAGACTTAGACGAGGGATCAAACGCTGACATAAAGTACTCGTATAGTCTCTATACCTCCGAGAAAACCCAAGAAATGTTTAATTTAAATCCATCAAACGGAGAGCTCACTGTGAAAGGCATGTTAAACTATGAGGATTTCAGGATTTATGACATGGAAATCAGAGCTATAGATAAAGGGGCAAACGCCTTATCAGGACAGTGCAAAATAAGAATATTAGTCGAAGACATGAACGACAATCACCCAGAGATATCTATTAAATCCTTTCAGAGTCCCATCAAGGAGAATGCTGAATTAGGCACTGTAATAGCAGTTGTTAGTGTCAGTGATAAGGATTCTGGTGATAATGGTAAAATTGATCTTACAATTCCAGCTAATTTACCGTTTAAACTAAAGGAATCGTCAGGTAATTTCTTTGAGTTAGTTGTCTCTGAATCACTGGACAGAGAAAAAGCTCCTGAATACGAAATAACATTTACAGTTACAGACCGCGGTTCTCCTCCATTATCTGATAATGAAACCATGACTTTAGAGCTACTGGATGTTAATGATAATGTCCCCCAGTTCCCACAGTCTTTCTATACTATTCGTGTGATGGAGAATAATGCTCCTGGAGCCTTGCTAGATACTCTTACTGCTTACGACCCAGATCTCCATGAAAACCAGTATCTAGTGTATTTCATCATAGAGAGGGAGATAGCCAACACCTCCATGTCCATGCTGTTCTCCATTAGCCCAGAGAATGGTAAACTCTATGCTCTGAAGACGTTTGACCATGAGATTGAGAAGGAGTTTCTTTTCCACATTGAGGCCAGAGACTCTGGTGTTCCTCCACTCAGCAGTAATGTGACTGTCCACATCATTATTGTGGACCAGAATGACAACACTCCAGTCATCGTGTCCCCATGGCGCGCTCACGGCTCAGTGGTGGAGGAGAAGATCCCCAGATCCACCGACAAAGGCTCTCTGGTTTCCAAGGTGATTGCTATCGACGGTGACTCTGTGTTGAACTCAAGGATTACCTACCAGTTTCTACAGGTGACGGACGCCACCTTGTTCAGTCTGGACCAGTACAACGGAGAGATCCGGACCATGAGAATGTTCAGTTACAGAGACCCCCGTCTCCAACGGCTTGTTGTGGTTGCCAAGGACAACGGAGAGCCCGCTCTCTCTGCTACCGTTACCATCAAGCTGTCCACAGTGGAGACCGCGGTCAAGGCCTACTCAGACATGACCGAAGTGCCCCTAGAGTACGACATCTTTTCAGACTTGAATCTGTATCTGGTCATCGGCCTGGGCTCGGTGTCCTTCCTCTTGTTGATCACCATATTGGTCACCATCGTTCTCAAGTGTCAGAAACCCAAGTCCAGCAAAGCTGCTCCTCCCTGCAGGAACAGTGTGGTCAGTGAGAGGAACTCTTTTGCAGATTCCACTCTGGTGTCCAACGATGCCTACTGGTACAGCATGTTTCTAGCGGAGACCAGGAAAGGGAAGCTGGTGGTTAGACAGCCAGCGCCAAAGGGCTCCAGGTACATAGTGTCCAGTTTACCACGGAGCACTGGCCTCACAGAGACGAGCGGCTCAGCACCCTCCACGCTGCAGGTGAGGACTGCGACAAACAATTCATGTGTTCATCTGGTGATTTCTACCTCTTTAAACCATTTTATTCATTTCATTTTTGAGAATAATCAATGTCATTGACTTGTATTTATCCATCAATTTGACAGGCGCAAAGGCAAAAAAAAACATTTTTTAGTGGTTCCAAATAAATTACACTAAAGAGGCAGCCTCAGTAGGCCTACAGTCACATGCTATAATTTAGGAAAACAATATTTAATGATAATATCATTATTTCTGTTTGCTTTGTTGGACGATTGTATGGGAAAGTGTGACTTTGAAATCAAGTGAGGTTTCATTGAATACAAGAACGGAAATACGATTTCCAGTAGAATATGTGAGGATGTAAGAGGCGTGCTTTTTGCGTACAGAGTCGCTTTTCACCATTTGAACACGTCTTATGAGGCCACAACCACTGCAGTGCTAGCTCAGAGTGGAAGCCACGAGCTGCACAAGTGAACAGCTCCCGGTGCTAGATTTGGGATGTGGACTATTTGGTTATTTTCAGCAAGATCCTTGGCCTTGGATGGAGGATTATTTTGTAAACATGTTACGTTGTATGAACGAGGACATCATTTATTACTGCAAACATTGTATTATTCTGATGAATTGTAATAGGAAAATATATATATTTTTATTGTACTCAGCAGGTAAGAAATTAAATTGCAAAGACTCTTTCAATTCCACTCATATTAATCTATTTTAATTGAAAAAATAAAATACCTTGATTTATATTTAATTCATAATATTGTTAGACTACATTGATTGTTATTTATTGAGGGCGGAGTGGCTGATGTCGTAGGCCAGGGCCTACGCCATGTGGCGCTATTGTCTCGTTCAAAGGCTCGAGTAGCCTGGCCTTGCATTTTGAAATTGTCAGCCCCATCGACCGAAGCGATGCTTGCAGGTTTGGCAGAAAGACGGGACATATTGTGATTACTCCTTTTTCAGCAGATACATTGTAGGCCTATTTGGACAAACAACGAACACAAACTGTTAAACAGGGATTTTCTTTTTGTCTTGAAGTAATAGGCTATAGGCCTAAACCTCGATTCAAGAAATGGATTCGCATAGGCCTATAACATTGAGACAAAGGTATGTCTCGAACCCTATACTTTTGTTCGCTCTTTGGCAATTATCACATGCAGTGACTCATTATTCTATGTCCGAAGAATTAAAAGAAGGATCCGTTGTTGCTAATTTGGCCGCAGATCTGGAATTGGATGTGGAAACGCTCAGTGAAAGGAAGATGCGCCTGGATATTGTGGCGAACAAAAAATATTTTGACGTGAACAAAGAGACTGGCGAGCTGTATATTTTGGAGAAAATCGACCGGGAACACATCTGCCCAACCAAAACATCTATTCTGTGCTATCTAAAACTAGAGGTTATACTTGAGAATCCCTTACGAATGTTTAACATAGAATTGGAAATTTTGGATATAAACGACAATGCCCCTCAATTCCGACGGGACGCAATACATTTAGACGTAGCAGAGTCAACGTCAGCAGGGGAACGGTTTTCCCTTAGTAATGCAGTAGACCCCGATATTGGAACGAATACAGTCAAAACGTACTATTTAAGTGAGAGTGAACATTTTAATATCGAAGTACAAACTGGGAGGGATGGGTCAAAGTTTGCTGAATTAATCTTGAACAAGGCTTTGGACCGAGAGAAGCAGGCCGTTCATCATTTAGTTCTCAGCGCGGTTGACGGCGGTACACCGACCCGCTCCGGTACTGCCAGCGTGATTGTTCATGTCCTGGACATTAACGACAACACTCCTACCTTCGACAAGGAGGAATATAACATTAAGGTCATGGAAAACTCTCCGATTGGAAGCCTGGTCGTTCAACTGAATGCAACAGACTTGGACGAGGGATCAAACGCTGACATAAAGTACTCGTATAGTCTCTACACCTCAGAGAAAACGCAAGAAATGTTTAATATAAATCCATCAAACGGAGAGCTTACTGTAAAAGGCATGTTAAACTATGAGGATTTCAGGATTTATGATATGGAAATCATAGCCATGGATAAAGGGGCAAACGCTTTATCAGGACAGTGCAAAATAAGAATTTTAGTAGACGACATGAACGACAATCACCCAGAAATATCTATTAAATCCTTTCAGAGTCCCATCAAGGAGAATGCTGAATTAGGCACTGTAATAGCAATTGTAAGTATTAGTGATAAGGATTCTGGTGATAATGGTCAAATTGATCTTTCAATTCCAGCTAATTTACCATTTAGACTGAAAGAATCATCAGGCAATCTCTTTGAGCTAGTTGTCTTTGATTCACTAGACAGAGAAAAAGCTCCTGAATATGAAATAACATTTACAGTTCGAGACAGAGGTTCACCTCCATTATCTGATAATGAAACCATGACCTTAGAGCTACTGGATGTAAATGATAATGTCCCCCAGTTTCCTCAGTCTTTCTATACTATTCGTGTGATGGAGAATAATGCTCCTGGAGCCTTACTAGATACTCTTACTGCTTACGACCCAGATCTGCATGAAAACCAGTATCTAGTGTATTTCATCATAGAGAGGGAGATAGCCAACACCTCCATGTCCATGCTGTTCTCCATCAGCCCAGAGAATGGGAAACTCTATGCTCTGAAGACGTTTGACCATGAGATTGAGAAGGAGTTTCTTTTCCACATTGAGGCCAGAGACTCTGGTGTTCCTCCACTCAGTAGTAATGTGACTGTCCACATCATTATTGTGGACCAGAATGACAACACTCCAGTCATAGTATCCCCATGGCGCGCTCACGGCTCAGTGGTGGAGGAGAAGATCCCCAGATCCACCGACAAAGGCTCTCTGGTTTCCAAGGTGATTGCTATCGACGGCGACTCTGTGTTGAACTCAAGGATTACCTACCAGTTTCTACAGGTGACGGACGCCACCTTGTTCAGTCTGGACCAGTACAACGGAGAGATCCGGACCATGAGAATGTTCAGTTACAGAGATCCCCGTCTCCAACGGCTTGTTGTGGTTGCCAAGGACAACGGAGAGCCCGCTCTCTCTGCTACCGTTACCATCAAGCTGTCCACAGTGGAGACCGCGGTCAAGGCCTACTCAGACATGAGCGAAGTGCCCCTGGAGTACGACATCTTTTCAGACTTAAATCTGTATCTGGTCATCGGCCTGGGCTCGGTGTCCTTCCTCTTGTTGATCACCATATTGGTCACCATCGTTCTCAAGTGTCAGAAACCCAAGTCCAGCAAAGCTGCTCCTCCCTGCAGGAACAGTGTGGTCAGTGAGAGGAACTCTTTTGCAGATTCCACTCTGGTGTCCAACGATGCCTACTGGTACAGCATGTTTCTAGCGGAGACCAGGAAAGGGAAGCTGGTGGTTAGACAGCCAGCGCCAAAGGGCTCCAGGTACATAGTGTCCAGTTTACCACGGAGCACTGGCCTCACAGAGACGAGCGGCTCAGCACCCTCCACGCTGCAGGTGAGGACCGCGGCAAACAATTCATGTGTTCATCTGGTGATTTCTAGCTTATGTTCTGGCTCTTTAAACCATTTCATCCATTTTGTTTTTAAAATTTATGAATTTCATTGAATGGTATTTATCCATCATCGTGGTGGAAATGCAAAACGCTTCAGTTTTAGTAATTCATAATAAGTGGCACTAAAGGAAACGGCTCAGCACTGTTAAATATATGCTGTACTATTTAACAAACAATTATTTATTGATATTCATTATTTCCGTTTACTTTGTTGTACGAATTGATGGGAAATAGTAGCTCTTTCAACCATTATCTTCATTTAATTTGCACTGAATTGCGGTCATGCTTTATCATGACGTGTGCATTCACAATGCAACTTAATTATTTTTAAATTTTAAATAAAATATACCTGAATTACATACATTTTACAATATATAATATATCATAACGATTAAATTAACAAGAGATTACATGCTGAATATACCAGTATATTCCTGAGTTTAGTTCAATGAATGTATGAGATATTATGTCTTCGAAATGAAGTGTCGTTTTGTTGAATACATTCACCAAAAAGAGATTCAGGGTAGAATCTGTGAGGATGTACATGCGTGTTCCTTGCATATAGAGCCGCTGTTCACCATTTGAACACGTCTTATGAGGTCAAAGCCACCGCTACACTTCCTCAGAGTGGACGCGACGAGCTGCGCAAGTGAACAGTTCCCGGTGCTAGAATTTGGATGTGGACAATGTGGTTGTTTTGTGCAAGATCTTTGGCGTAGATTGGAGGATTATTTTGCACGTTTTACGTTGTATAAACGAGGACATCGCTACAATGGGCCAATGTGCAAGGGTTACAGGAGATAAACAGATTGCTAAAACGATGGAGGCGAAATGTTATATCCAGAGCTGGACTCGGTATGTGTTGATTTGTATTTTATTTGCTTCATGGAAATCAGCAGATGCAGTGACTCATTATTCAATAGACGAGGAAATGGAGGAAGGTTCAGTGGTCGCTAATTTGGCTTCTGATCTGGGCCTTGACGTTAAGATGCTTTCGGAACGGATGATTCGACTCGAAATCGTAGCGAACAGGAAATATCTGGACGTGAACAAAGAGACCGGGGACCTGTATATTGTCGAGACGATTGACCGGGAATATCTTTGCACGTCAAAAACCTCAACGTGTTTCTTACGATTGGAAGCCATTGTAGAAAATCCGAAACGTATATTCTTTATTGAAGTAGAGATAATCGATATAAATGATAATACCCCTCATTTTAGGAGAGACGCTAATGAATTGGACATTTCAGAGGCAACTCAGGCCGGAGAACGATTCTCTGTCAACAATGCAGTTGATCCTGATGTTGGTTCTAACTCCGTGAAAACATATCATTTGAGCACTAGTGACCATTTCGACATCGAAATTCAAACGGGAAGAGATGGTGCAAAGTTTGCTGATCTAATTCTTCAAAAGGCTCTGGACCGTGAACAGCAGGCCGTTCATAATCTAATTCTCACCGCTGTAGATGGCGGGACACCGTCGCGCACCGGCACAGCGAGCATTACGGTGCGGGTGTTAGACACTAATGACAACGCCCCACAGTTTGACAAAGAGCACTATACAATTAAAATAATGGAAAACTCTCCAATAGGAAGCCTCGTGCTTAAACCTAATGCAACAGACTTAGATGATGGATCTAATGCAGAAATAGAATACATGTATAGTTTATATACTTCAGAAATGACCCAAAACACATTCAATGTCAACCCTCGCACGGGAGAGATAACAGTGAAAGGAGTACTGAACTACGAGGATTTTAAGCTTTATGACATGGAAGTGATAGCAACGGATAAAGGTGTGCCGGCCTTATCCGGGCAATGCAAAGTAACGGTAGTCGTGGAGGACATGAATGACAACCATCCTGGGATTTCAATCAAGTCCTTTCAAAGTCCCGTCAAGGAAAACATAGAAGTAGACACTGTCATAGCTGTGGTGAGCGTTAGTGATAAAGACTCAGGGGATAATGGAGTCGTTGACATCCGGATTCCTGAAAATATGCCTTTCAAATTAAGGGAATCTTCTGGTAATTATTTTGAGCTTGTTGTTTCAGAACCTTTAGACCGAGAGAAGGTTCCAGAATATGACATCACGTTCACAGTTACAGACAGAGGTTCTCCTCCACTATCTGATAATGAAACCATGACTTTAGAGCTACTGGATGTTAATGATAATGTCCCCCAGTTCCCTCAGTCTTTCTATACTATTCGTGTGATGGAGAATAATGCTCCTGGAGCCTTGCTAGATTCTCTCACTGCGTACGACCCAGACCTCCATGAAAACCAGTATCTAGTGTATTTCATCATAGAGAGGGAGATAGCAAACACCTCCATGTCCATGCTGTTCTCCATTAGCCCAGAGAATGGGAAACTATATGCTCTGAAGACGTTTGACCATGAGATTGAGAAGGAGTTTCTTTTCCACATTGAGGCCAGAGACTCTGGTGTTCCTCCACTCAGCAGTAATGTGACTGTCCACATCATTATTGTAGACCAGAATGACAACACTCCAGTCATAGTGTCCCCATGGCGCGCTCACGGCTCAGTGGTGGAGGAGAAGATCCCCAGATCCACCGACAAAGGCTCTCTGGTTTCCAAGGTGATTGCTATCGACGGCGACTCTGTGTTGAACTCAAGGATTACCTACCAGTTTCTACAGGTGACGGACGCCACCTTGTTCACTCTGGACCAGTACAACGGAGAGATCCGGACCATGAGAATGTTCAGTTACAGAGACCCCCGTCTCCAACGGCTTGTTGTGGTTGCCAAGGACAACGGAGAGCCCGCTCTCTCTGCTACCGTTACCATCAAGCTGTCCACAGTGGAGACCGCGGTCAAGGCCTACTCGGACATGACCGAAGTGCCCCTGGAGTACGACATCTTTTCAGACTTGAATCTGTATCTGGTCATCGGCCTGGGCTCGGTGTCCTTCCTCTTGTTGATCACCATATTGGTCACCATCGTTCTCAAGTGTCAGAAACCCAAGTCCAGCAAAGCTGCTCCTCCCTGCAGGAACAGTGTGGTCAGTGAGAGGAACTCTTTTGCAGATTCCACTCTGGTGTCCAACGATGCCTACTGGTACAGCATGTTTCTAGCGGAGACCAGGAAAGGGAAGCTGGTGGTTAGACAGCCAGCGCCAAAGGGCTCCAGGTACATAGTGTCCAGTTTACCACGGAGCACTGGCCTCACAGAGACGAGCGGCTCAGCACCCTCCACGCTGCAGGTGAGGACCGCGGCAAACAATTCATGTGTTCATCTGGTGATTGCTAAATTTTTTTCTTTCTCTGTTTAAGATTTAATCCATTTTGGTTTGGAAATTAATCGATTTCATTGAATTGTTTTATCCATCTTTGTGGCATGTGTACATGCAAAACGTAACTACATTTTTAGTCATTCAGAATAAGTGGCACAAAAAGACTACAATTATGTGCACTATTTTTTTAACAAACCATTATTTATTGCTAGTCATTTTTTCCATTTGCTTTCTTGGATGAATGATTGGGAAAGTGTGACTTTGAAATGAAGTGAGTTTTTTTTGAAGATATTGATCAAAATACGTTTTCCAGTATTATCTTCGAGGAAGTACATGCATGTTCTTTGCGTACAGAGTCGCTTTTCACCATTTGAACACGTCTTATGAGGTCACAGTCATCACTGCACATCCTCAGGCTGGACCTCACGAGCTGCGCAAGTGAACAGCTCACGGTGCTAGAATTGGGATTTGGACTATTTTCTTGTTTTGTGTAAGGTCCATTGCTTAGATTGGAGGATCCTTGGTGTAGGCCTATGCATAACGTTGTATCAACGAGGATATTAATGAGGACTGCATCAAACAATTCATTGTATTATTCTTATTAATTTTAATAGATAATTACGATACACTTTTTAAAATTTCACTTTGCAGGTGAGAACTTAAATTGCAAAGTCTCTTTCAATTCCACCCATAAGAATCCCTTGTAGGGGAATGTGTAAGAATGGCTATCACAACATAATTAAAAAAAAGAGAAATCCTTGATTTACATTTGATTCATAATATTTGCATACTATAGTGATAGGTATTTATGGAGGGCGAAGTGGCTGATGTCGTACGACATGTGGCGCTGTTGTCTCGTCCAAGGGCTCGAGTAGCATATCGTCTCATTTTCATATTGTCAGCCCCTTCGACCGCAGCAATGCTTGCAGGTTTAGCAGAAAGACTGGACATAGGCCTACTGTGATGACTCATTTTTCAGCAGATGCATTATATTCGAACAAACAACGAACATAAACGGTAAAACGGGTATATTGTTTTTGCTTTTAAGTGAAATATACCTTGATTCAAGAAATGGATTCGCATTGGCTTAAAACAATGGGACAAAGGTTTGTCTGGAAATCTATACTTATGTTCGCTCTTTGGCAATTATCAAATGCAGCGACTCATTATTCTATATCCGAAGAATTGAAAGAAGGATCCGTTGTTGCGAATCTGGCCGCAGATCTGGACTTGGATGTGGAAACGCTCAATGAAAGAAAGATGCGCCTGGATATTGTGGCGAACAAAAAATATTTTGACGTGAACAAAGAGACGGGCGAGCTGTATATTGTGGAGAAAATCGACCGGGAACACATCTGCCAAGCAAAAACATCTCCTTGCTATCTTAAACTAGAGGTCATACTTGAAAGTCCGTTACGAATGTTTAATATAGAATTGGAAATTTTGGATATAAACGACAATGCCCCACAATTCCGAAGAGACGCAATACGTTTGGACATAGCTGAGTCGACGTCAGCAGGGGAAAGATTTTCCCTGAGTAATGCAGTAGACCCCGATGTTGGAACGAACTCAGTCAAAACGTATTATTTAAGTGAAAGTGAACATTTTAATATAGAGGTACAAACTGGGAGGGATGGGTCAAAGTCTGCTGACTTAATCTTGAAAAAGACTTTGGACCGAGAGAAGACCGCCGTTCATCATTTAGTTCTCAGCGCGGTGGACGGCGGAACACCGACCCGCTCCGGCACTGCCAGCGTGATTGTTCATGTCCTGGACATTAACGACAACACCCCTACATTCGACAAGGAGGAATATGACCTTAAGGTTATGGAAAACTCTCCGATCGGAAGCCTCGTCCTTCAACTGAATGCAACAGACTTAGACGAGGGATCAAACGCTGACATAAAGTACTCGTATAGTCTCTATACCTCCGAGAAAACCCAAGAAATGTTTAATTTAAATCCATCAAACGGAGAGCTCACTGTGAAAGGCATGTTAAACTATGAGGATTTCAGGATTTATGACATGGAAATCAGAGCTATAGATAAAGGGGCAAACGCCTTATCAGGACAGTGCAAAATAAGAATATTAGTCGAAGACATGAACGACAATCACCCAGAGATATCTATTAAATCATTTCAGAGTCCCATCAAGGAGAATGCTGAATTAGGCACTGTAATAGCAGTTGTTAGTGTCAGTGATAAGGATTCTGGTGATAATGGTAAAATTGATCTTACAATTCCAGCTAATTTACCGTTTAAACTAAAGGAATCGTCAGGTAATTTCTTTGAGTTAGTTGTCTCTGAATCACTGGACAGAGAAAAAGCTCCTGAATACGAAATAACATTTACAGTTACAGACCGCGGTTCTCCTCCATTATCTGATAATGAAACCATGACTTTAGAGCTACTGGATGTTAATGATAATGTCCCCCAGTTCCCTCAGTCTTTCTATACTATTCGTGTGATGGAGAATAATGCTCCTGGAGCCTTGCTAGATACTCTTACTGCTTACGACCCAGATCTCCATGAAAACCAGTATCTAGTGTATTTCATCATAGAGAGGGAGATAGCCAACACCTCCATGTCCATGCTGTTCTCCATTAGCCCAGAGAATGGTAAACTCTATGCTCTGAAGACGTTTGACCATGAGATTGAGAAGGAGTTTCTTTTCCACATTGAGGCCAGAGACTCTGGTGTTCCTCCACTCAGCAGTAATGTGACTGTCCACATCATTATTGTGGACCAGAATGACAACACTCCAGTCATAGTGTCCCCATGGCGCGCTCACGGCTCAG
Organism: Gadus macrocephalus; assembly: GCF_031168955.1. NCBI lineage: Eukaryota > Metazoa > Chordata > Actinopteri > Gadiformes > Gadidae > Gadus > Gadus macrocephalus. The sequence continues at coordinate 14,277,555 of NC_082391.1, read as the reverse complement.
TGGTGGAGGAGAAGATCCCCAGATCCACCGACAAAGGCTCTCTGGTTTCCAAGGTGATTGCTATCGACGGCGACTCTGTGTTGAACTCAAGGATTACCTACCAGTTTCTACAGGTGACGGACGCCACCTTGTTCAGTCTGGACCAGTACAACGGAGAGATCCGGACCATGAGAATGTTCAGTTACAGAGATCCCCGTCTCCAACGGCTTGTTGTGGTTGCCAAGGACAACGGAGAGCCTGCTCTCTCTGCTACCGTTACCATCAAGCTGTCCACAGTGGAGACCGCGGTCAAGGCCTACTCGGACATGACCGAAGTGCCCCTGGAGTACGACATCTTTTCAGACTTGAATCTGTATCTGGTCATCGGCCTGGGCTCGGTGTCCTTCCTCTTGTTGATCACCATATTGGTCACCATCGTTCTCAAGTGTCAGAAACCCAAGTCCAGCAAAGCTGCTCCTCCCTGCAGGAACAGTGTGGTCAGTGAGAGGAACTCTTTTGCAGATTCCACTCTGGTGTCCAACGATGCCTACTGGTACAGCATGTTTCTAGCGGAGACCAGGAAAGGGAAGCTGGTGGTTAGACAGCCAGCGCCAAAGGGCTCCAGGTACATAGTGTCCAGTTTACCACGGAGCACTGGCCTCACAGAGACGAGCGGCTCAGCACCCTCCACGCTGCAGGTGAGGACTGCGTCTAACGATTCATGTGTTCATCTGGGGATTTCTAACATATATTCAAGCTCTGCAAACTATTTGATCCTTTTCGGTTGGAAATGTATCGATTTCATTGAATAGTTTTATCCATCATTGTGACATCTGATCATGCAAAACATAACTTAATTTTTAGTTGTTCAAAATAACTGACTTTATAGTAAACAAATCAGTACTGTTAAATATGCACTCTTTTTTTAACTAAACATTATTTTTTGATGATCATCATTTCCTTTTGCTTTGTTGGATGAATCATTGGGAAAGTGTGACTTTGAAATCAAGTGAGGTTTTGTTGAAAATAGTAATCCAAATACAATTTACAGTAATATCTGTGAGGATTTACTTACGTGTTCCTTGCGAAAGGAGTCGGTGTTCACAATTTTGAACGTATTATGAGGTCACAGTCACCACTGCACTACCTCAGAGTGCGCAAGTGAACAGCTCCCGGTGCTAGAATTTGAACGTGGACTGTTCTGTTGCTTTGTGTCAGATCTCTGGCTTAGTTTGGAGAATTATGTTATGTAGGCCTACGCATCAATGTGGCCATCGCTACTATGGGCCAATGTGCAAAGGTTACAGGAGATAATCTGTTTCTTAAAACGATGGAAAATCAAGACCTGGACTCAGTATGTGTTGATTTGTATTTAATTTGCTTCATTGAAATCCATAGATGCAGTGACTCATCGTCTATTCAATAGACGAAGGATTGGAGGAAAGTAGTGGTCACTAATTTGGCTTCTGATCTGGGCCTCAACGTTATTCTGTGTTTCAGATAATCACATGTTATCTATGCAAAAATAGTTACCAGGATTTGCTTGGCCATGTGTTTGATTTGCAATTCAGCCGTAGTGTGGTGCTGTTCTCTCGTTTAAACACTCGGGTGTCAGAAGTCGTTTATGTGCAGTCAGCCTGGATGTCTGGGAGAAGGAGGGTGTATTCGGCGAAATATTGCCCTGCACGCGTTTTTGATTCGTCCTCATACAACAATTTATATCTATAGCAAAACAAACGTTGGATCTGGGACCTTGGAAATTAAAAAGTATATGCATTGTATCGGGAAAAATGGATTATCCCACAATGGATTCAGATACACTACGGCTAGGAAAAAGGTACGTCAGGAGCTCCATTGTTTTCATCGCTCTTTTACACTTTTCATCTGGCGTATCGCATTATTCAATTCCTGAAGAAATGAAAGAAGGATCCGTTGTTGCCAATCTGGCCGCAGATTTGGACCTGGATGTGGAAACGCTCAGTGAAAGAAAGATGCGCCTGGATATTGTGGCGAACAAAAAATATTTGGAGATGAACAAAGAGACTGGCGAACTGTATATTGTGGAGAAAATCGACAGGGAACATATTTGCAACACAAAATCGTCTATTTCATGCTATTTAAAGCTAGAAATCATACTTGAAAATCCCGTACGAATATTTAATATTGAATTGGAAATTTTGGATATAAACGACAATGCCCCTCAATTCCGTCGAGACTCAATACGTTTGGACATAACCGAGTCGACGACAGCAGGGGAAAGATTCTCTTTGAGCAATGCAGTAGACCCCGATGTTGGAACGAACTCAGTCAAAACGTACTATTTAAGTGAAAGCGAACATTTTAATATCGAGGTACAAACTGGTAGGGATGGGTCAAAGTTTGCAGAATTAATCTTAAAAAAGGCTTTGGACCGAGAGAAGCAGGCCGTTCATCATTTAGTTCTCAGCGCGGTTGACGGCGGTACACCGACCCGCTCCGGTACTGCCAGCGTGATTGTTCACGTCCTGGACATTAACGACAACACTCCTACATTCCACAAGGAGGAATATAACATAAAAGTCATGGAAAACTCTCCGATTGGAAGCCTCGTCGTTCAACTGAATGCAACCGATTTAGACGAGGGTTCAAACGCTGACATAACGTACTCGTATAGTCTGTACACCTCAGAGAAAACGCAAGAAATGTTTAATATAAATCCATCTAACGGAGAGCTCACTGTAAAAGGCATGTTAAACTATGAGGATTTCAGGATTTATGACATGGAAATCATAGCTATGGATAAAGGGGCAAACGCACTATCAGGACAGTGCAAAATAAAAATGTTAGTAGAAGACATGAACGACAATCACCCAGAGATATCTATTAAATCCTTTCAGAGTCCCATCAAGGAGAATGCTGAATTAGGCACTGTAATAGCAGTTGTTAGTATAAGTGATAAGGATTCTGGTGATAATGGTCAAGTTGATCTTACAATTCAAGCTAATTTACCGTTTAAACTAAAGGAGTCGTCAGGTAATTTCTTTGAGTTAGTTGTCTCTGAAGCGCTAGACAGAGAAAAGGCTCCTGAATATGAAATAACATTCACAGTTACAGACAGAGGTTCTCCTCCATTATCTGATAATGAAACCATGACCTTAGAGCTACTGGATGTTAATGATAATGTCCCCCAGTTCCCTCAGTCTTTCTATACCATACGTGTGATGGAGAATAATGCTCCTGGAGCCTTGCTAGATTCTCTCACTGCGTACGACCCAGACCTCCATGAAAACCAGTATCTAGTGTACTTCATCATAGAGAGGGAGATAGCCAACGCCTCCATGTCCATGCTGTTCTCCATTAGCCCAGAGAATGGTAAACTCTATGCTCTGAAAACATTTGACCATGAGATTGAGAAGGAGTTTCTCTTCCACATTGAGGCCAGAGACTCTGGTGTTCCTCCACTCAGCAGTAATGTGACTGTCCACATCATTATTGTGGACCAGAATGACAACACTCCAGTCATAGTGTCCCCATGGCGCGCTCACGGCTCAGTGGTGGAGGAGAAGATCCCCAGATCCACTGACAAAGGCTTTCTGGTTTCCAAGGTGATTGCTATCGACGGCGACTCTGTGTTGAACTCAAGGATTACCTACCAGTTTCTACAGGTGACGGACGCCACCTTGTTCAGTCTGGACCAGTACAACGGAGAGATCCGGACCATGAGAATGTTCAGTTACAGAGATCCCCGTCTCCAACGGCTTGTTGTGGTTGCCAAGGACAACGGAGAGCCCGCTCTCTCTGCTACCGTTACCATCAAGCTGTCCACAGTGGAGACCGCGGTCAAGGCCTACTCAGACATGAGCGAAGTGCCCCTAGAGTACGACATCTTTTCAGACTTAAATCTGTATCTGGTCATCGGCCTGGGCTCGGTGTCCTTCCTCTTGTTGATCACCATATTGGTCACCATCGTTCTCAAGTGTCAGAAACCCAAGTCCAGCAAAGCTGCTCCTCCCTGCAGGAACAGTGTGGTCAGTGAGAGGAACTCTTTTGCAGATTCCACTCTGGTGTCCAACGATGCCTACTGGTACAGCATGTTTCTAGCGGAGACCAGGAAAGGGAAGCTGGTGGTTAGACAGCCAGCGCCAAAGGGCTCCAGGTACATAGTGTCCAGTTTACCACGGAGCACTGGCCTCACAGAGACGAGCGGCTCAGCACCCTCCACGCTGCAGGTGAGGACCGCGGCAAACGATTCATGTGTTCATCTGGGGATTTCTAGCATATGTTCTGGCTCTTTAAACCATTTCATACATTTTGTTTTTAAAATTGATGAATTTCATTGAATGGTATTTATCCATCATCGTGGTGGAAAATGCAAAACGCTTCAGTTTTAGTAATTCATAATAAGTGGCACTAAAGGAAACGGCTCAGCACTGTTAAATATATGCTATACTATTTAACAAACAATTATTTATTGATATTCATTATTTCCGTTTACTTTGTTGTACGAATTGATGGGAAATAGTAGCTCTTTCAACCATTATCTTCATTTAATTTGCACTGAATTGCGGTCATGCTTTATCATGACGTGTGCATTCACAATGCAACTTAATTATTTTTAAATTTTAAATAAAATATACCTGAATTACATACATTTTACAATATATAATATATCATAACGATTAAATTAACAAGAGATTACATGCTGAATATACCAGTATATTCCTGAGTTTAGTTCAATGAATGTATGAGATATTATGTCTTCGAAATGAAGTGTCGTTTTGTTGAATACATTCACCAAAAAGAGATTCAGGGTAGAATCTGTGAGGATGTACATGCGTGTTCCTTGCATATAGAGCCGCTGTTCACCATTTGAACACGTCTTATGAGGTCAAAGCCACCGCTACACTTCCTCAGAGTGGACGCGACGAGCTGCGCAAGTGAACAGTTCCCGGTGCTAGAATTTGGATGTGGACAATGTGGTTGTTTTGTGCAAGATCTTTGGCGTAGATTGGAGGATTATTTTGCACGTTTTACGTTGTATAAACGAGGACATCGCTACAATGGGCCAATGTGCAAGGGTTACAGGAGATAAACAGATTGCTAAAACGATGGAGGCGAAATGTTATATCCAGAGCTGGACTCGGTATGTGTTGATTTGTATTTTATTTGCTTCATGGAAATCAGCAGATGCAGTGACTCATTATTCAATAGACGAGGAAATGGAGGAAGGTTCAGTGGTCGCTAATTTGGCTTCTGATCTGGGCCTTGACGTTAAGATGCTTTCGGAACGGATGATTCGACTCGAAATCGTAGCGAACAGGAAATATCTGGACGTGAACAAAGAGACCGGGGACCTGTATATTGTCGAGAGGATTGACCGGGAATATCTTTGCACGTCAAAAACCTCAACGTGTTTCTTACGATTGGAAGCCATTGTAGAAAATCCGAAACGTATATTCTTTATTGAAGTAGAGATAATCGATATAAATGATAATACCCCTCATTTTAGGAGAGACGCTAATGAATTGGACATTTCAGAGGCAACTCAGGCCGGAGAACGATTCTCTGTCAACAATGCAGTTGATCCTGATGTTGGTTCTAACTCCGTGAAAACATATCATTTGAGCACTAGTGACCATTTCGACATCGAAATTCAAACGGGAAGAGATGGTGCAAAGTTTGCTGATCTAATTCTTCAAAAGGCTCTGGACCGTGAACAGCAGGCCGTTCATAATCTAATTCTCACCGCTGTAGATGGCGGGACACCGTCGCGCACCGGCACAGCGAGCATTACGGTGCGGGTGTTAGACACTAATGACAACGCCCCACAGTTTGACAAAGAGCACTATACAATTAAAATAATGGAAAACTCTCCAATAGGAAGCCTCGTGCTTAAACCTAATGCAACAGACTTAGATGATGGATCTAATGCAGAAATAGAATACATGTATAGTTTATATACTTCAGAAATGACCCAAAACACATTCAATGTCAACCCTCGCACGGGAGAGATAACAGTGAAAGGAGTACTGAACTACGAGGATTTTAAGCTTTATGACATGGAAGTGATAGCAACGGATAAAGGTGTGCCGGCCTTATCCGGGCAATGCAAAGTAACGGTAGTCGTGGAGGACATGAATGACAACCATCCTGGGATTTCAATCAAGTCCTTTCAAAGTCCCGTCAAGGAAAACATAGAAGTAGACACTGTCATAGCTGTGGTGAGCGTTAGTGATAAAGACTCAGGGGATAATGGAGTCGTTGACATCCGGATTCCTGAAAATATGCCTTTCAAATTAAGGGAATCTTCTGGTAATTATTTTGAGCTTGTTGTTTCAGAACCTTTAGACCGAGAGAAGGTTCCAGAATATGACATCACGTTCACAGTTACAGACAGAGGTTCTCCTCCACTATCTGATAATGAAACCATGACTTTAGAGCTACTGGATGTTAATGATAATGTCCCCCAGTTCCCTCAGTCTTTCTATACTATTCGTGTGATGGAGAATAATGCTCCTGGAGCCTTGCTAGATTCTCTCACTGCGTACGACCCAGACCTCCATGAAAACCAGTATCTAGTGTATTTCATCATAGAGAGGGAGATAGCAAACACCTCCATGTCCATGCTGTTCTCCATTAGCCCAGAGAATGGGAAACTATATGCTCTGAAGACGTTTGACCATGAGATTGAGAAGGAGTTTATTTTCCACATTGAGGCCAGAGACTCTGGTGTTCCTCCACTCAGCAGTAATGTGACAGTCCACATCATTATTGTGGACCAGAATGACAACACTCCAGTCATCGTGTCCCCATGGCGCGCTCACGGCTCAGTGGTGGAGGAGAAGATCCCCAGATCCACCGACAAAGGCTCTCTGGTTTCCAAGGTGATTGCTATCGACGGCGACTCTGTGTTGAACTCAAGGATTACCTACCAGTTTCTACAGGTGACGGACGCCACCTTGTTCAGTCTGGACCAGTACAACGGAGAGATCCGGACCATGAGAATGTTCAGTTACAGAGACCCCCGTCTCCAACGGCTTGTTGTGGTTGCCAAGGACAACGGAGAGCCTGCTCTCTCTGCTACCGTTACCATCAAGCTGTCCACAGTGGAGACCGCGGTCAAGGCCTACTCAGACATGACCGAAGTGCCCCTAGAGTACGACATCTTTTCAGACTTAAATCTGTATCTGGTCATCGGCCTGGGCTCGGTGTCCTTCCTCTTGTTGATCACCATATTGGTCACCATCGTTCTCAAGTGTCAGAAACCCAAGTCCAGCAAAGCTGCTCCTCCCTGCAGGAACAGTGTGGTCAGTGAGAGGAACTCTTTTGCAGATTCCACTCTGGTGTCCAACGATGCCTACTGGTACAGCATGTTTCTAGCGGAGACCAGGAAAGGGAAGCTGGTGGTTAGACAGCCAGCGCCAAAGGGCTCCAGGTACATAGTGTCCAGTTTACCACGGAGCACTGGCCTCACAGAGACGAGCGGCTCAGCACCCTCCACGCTGCAGGTGAGGACTGCGGCAAACGATTCATGTGTTCACCTGGTGAATTCTAATGCATACGTTGGCTCCTTATATAATTTAATGCTATCCATTTAATCTTTGAAGTTCATCTGTTTACTCTCCACTCTGCAGGTGAGACTCCTCCTAATTTCTTATGTAGTCTCAGTTCTTTAGAACATCTGATGAACGTTGGTTTGGTGGATCAACCAGGTAGTGTGTTTATATGTAAGCAGCTTTGATTCCACCCTGTGGTCTTTGCTACATTTAGTAACTCCTTACCTCGATTGCTGTGTACACACTTGCCTTGTCCGTAAGAAAACGTGACCAAAGCGATGTATATTTTTTAGCAGTCATTTTCCAAATATATTTCATCCAAAGGGAATTGCAAGGCTGATTACTATCATAGCAGACAATCATCAGATCAACTACACAGCATGTATTCACAACCCGGTATCTAAAAAAACAAAAGGGCAGACTATCTATAGGAATCAGATCACAAGGTTAGGTGGATTGTTGAGGTAGACAGTTCCGTAGTTGTCAGTGTATTGCGTATAGATTCTCAATTCTACACAAGCGCTATCATAAAGAACATTGGACGAGGTGATCCAGGGAGAGATGGGTGTTAAGATGTTTTTTTTTAAGAAAAAGGTCTGCATTGTGAATCGGTCCCCTGAAGTGACGGAGGTTAAGTGCTGGCCTGCACCTATGTGATCCTCTGAAGGTAGTGACTGAATAGTGGTTGGAGGTTGGTTGCAGATTATATTACCAACCCTATGGATTTTAGCTTGTCACAGGTGGCTACAGGGATCCAGGGGAGAGACATGTAGAGGGCTGTGAAGTGCCGAGGTTAGTTTAACCATAAGTTCAGTGCTGCTTTCTGAAGGGTGTGATGTGGAGAATCACTCGCTGGTAGTGACCCATGACCCAAGCAGAGCCTGGAACAAAGGTTGAGTGTTTCACCTTGAAAATGGATTTATTATGTAAGCATGTTATTTTTGAAAACGCACGCAGGTCCCTAAGCCTTCCATTAAAAAAAAACAACAGCATTCCTCTACTTTGGTTATAACGCCTGATAATCATTTACCTGTAATTTAATTGAATCTGTTTTTACTTTCATCTTCAAATGTTTACAATTGAAGATGTTTATCAGCATTTAATAAGTAATTTGTAGTCAACGTGCAGTGTAGTGAAGAAGTCACGACGTGGTATGATGTTCTTTGAGGGTTTATAACCCCGCCCCCCACACTGGCATTGTGTGCTGTTACCTAGTGCTGAGTTCTGTCAGGGTCCGGACGGCTCTGGAGAACCTGTGTGACCTCCGCTGTCTGCTGTCTGCTGCTCCTCTCCAGATGTGAGCTTTTCCTTTGTTTACTTTGGAAAGGAAACCAACTAACTATCCTTACTCACCCCATCAGTAGGTGGGATTAGGAAGTGGTAAGATGCAAATTTGCCATAATGTAAAACAGCAGAAAAAGAAAAGAATGAGAGAGTGAAGAACACAGAGGCTGTTGATTGAACAATAATGTCAATGTAAACGAACAGACACACACACACACCCAGATCCCCCCCACACACACACACACACACACACACACACACACACACACACACACACACACACACACACACACACACACACACACACACACACACACACACACACACACACACACACACACACACACACACACACAGTGAGATTTGATGCCAAGCTATATGTCCATTTATCGTTGTATTTACAGATTTTGAAGACACAACCCATATCGCAGTGGATGTAGGCTATGTGATATCGTGAGTTTATATAGCCATGGTCTCCGTCAATACACATTATTCTTCTCCCCTCTCACGAGACGCAAGACCCACGTGTCACGTTGCTCGCTTTCAAGTATGCATCGATGATGTCATCATCGTTGTGACCATTTCCTGTGGGCAGGTAGGGGGATATTCTGTGGGTTGGTTTAATTTGGACGGCTCGTAATTTAAGGAGAGTTCTTAAAGGTAAGACGACGTGTTCACGTCGCGACAGGTTGGGTATTAGCGGTCTCCCACTGGAAGAGTCATACTATCTGATTACCATGACGCGCCATGAGATTCTGTCATTTTGGTTACGGTACGTGTCAACGTTTATGCTTCTGGTTGCCACAATAGACATCGCCTCTGCTGTTACGCATTATTCCATTCCTGAGGAAATGGAGGAACACGCAGTAGTTGCCAGTTTGGCTTCTGATTTGGGGTTAGATGTCAGATCGCTCTATAAGAGGAAAATGCGAATAGATGGGGCGGCCAACAAAAAGTATATCGATATCAACAAGGAAACGGGCGAGCTTTACATTTTGGAAAAGATTGATAGGGAATTGTTGTGCCCATTGAGAACATCATCGTGTTTTCTTAAATTGGATGCAGCGATAGAAGACCCCATACGTATGTTTAATATTGAGGTAGAAATATTGGATATTAACGACAATGCCCCTCATTTTCGAAGGGAAACCATGCATTTGGATATATCTGAATCCAGCCCGATTGGTGAACGGTTTTCTTTGAATAACGCAGTGGACCCTGACGTGGGGGCGAATTCCGTTAAGGATTATCACTTAAGCTCGAGTGAACATTTCGCGATTGAAATTCAAACGGGGAGAGATGGGTCCAAGTTTGCGGACTTGATTCTTAAAAAGACTTTGGATCGGGAGGCCCAAGCCGTCCATCGTCTGGTTCTCACTGCGGTGGACGGCGGTGTCCCTGCGCGCTCTGGAACGGCCAATATCGTTGTTCGTGTCCTGGACGTCAACGACAACGCCCCGTCATTTCACAAGGAAAACTACCAAATTGAGCTGATGGAAAACTCACCGATTGGAAGTTTAGTACTCAAGATGAACGCCACTGATCGAGACGAAGGCTCCAACGCAGAAATAATGTACTCTTATAGTCTGTATACATCAGAGAAAACGCAAAATACGTTCAGTTTGAATCCAGATTCAGGTGAGATTCGAGTAAAGGAGATGATTAACTATGAAGACTTCAAAATATATGATATGGAGATAATTGCCACAGACAAAAGTCCTAATCCATTGTCTGGACTGTGTAAAGTGACAATATTAGTAACAGATATGAATGATAATCACCCAGAAATCTCTATAAAGTCTTTTCAGAGTCCAATTAAAGAAAATGCTCCAATAGACATGGTAATAGCAGTTATAAGTGTGAGCGATAAGGATTCAGGTGATAATGGCTTTGTTAACCTAACGATTCCTGCTTCTATGCCATTTAAACTTCGAGAATCCTCTGATAACTACTTTGAATTGTTAATATCAGAACCTTTAGACCGTGAGAAGGTTCCAGAATACGACATCACATTTACAGTAACAGACAGAGGTTCTCCTCCATTATCTGATAATGAAACCATGACTTTAGAGCTATTGGATGTTAATGATAATGTCCCCCAGTTCCCTCAGTCTTTCTATACTATACGTGTGATGGAGAATAATGCTCCTGGAGCCTTGCTAGATTCTCTCACTGCGTACGACCCAGACCTCCATGAAAACCAGTATCTAGTGTACTTCATCATAGAGAGGGAGATAGCCAACACTTCCATGTCCATGCTGTTCTCCATTAACCCAGAGAATGGTAAACTCTATGCTCTGAAGACGTTTGACCATGAGATTGAGAAGGAGTTTCTTTTCCACATTGAGGCCAGAGACTCTGGTGTTCCTCCACTCAGCAGTAATGTGACAGTCCACATCATTATTGTGGACCAGAATGACAACACTCCAGTCATCGTGTCCCCATGGCGCGCTCACGGCTCAGTGGTGGAGGAGAAGATCCCCAGATCCACCGACAAAGGCTCTCTGGTTTCCAAGGTGATTGCTATCGACGGCGACTCTGTGTTGAACTCAAGGATTACCTACCAGTTTCTACAGGTGACGGACGCCACCTTGTTCAGTCTGGACCAGTACAACGGAGAGATCCGGACCATGAGAATGTTCAGTTACAGAGATCCCCGTCTCCAACGGCTTGTTGTGGTTGCCAAGGACAACGGAGAGCCTGCTCTCTCTGCTACCATTACCATCAAGCTGTCCACAGTGGAGACCGCGGTGAAGGCCTACTCGGACATGACCGAAGTGCCCCTAGAGTACGACATCTTTTCAGACTTGAATCTGTATCTGGTCATCGGCCTGGGCTCGGTGTCCTTCCTCTTGTTGATCACCATATTGGTCACCATCGTTCTCAAGTGTCAGAAACCCAAGTCCAGCAAAGCTGCTCCTCCCTGCAGGAACAGTGTGGTCAGTGAGAGGAACTCTTTTGCAGATTCCACTCTGGTGTCCAACGATGCCTACTGGTACAGCATGTTTCTAGCGGAGACCAGGAAAGGGAAGCTGGTGGTTAGACAGCCAGCGCCAAAGGGCTCCAGGTACATAGTGTCCAGTTTACCACGGAGCACTGGCCTCACAGAGACGAGCGGCTCAGCACCCTCCACGCTGCAGGTGAGGACCGCGGCAAACGATTTGTGTGTTGATTTGGGAAATTGTAACATATTCTAGCGCTTTGAACCATAACATATTTTGATGTTACTGATCTCCAGTCAGTAACAGTAACAACTCACACAAACAGTGTGATTTGTGCAGAAATATAAAGTCGTAATACACCTATAAAATAAGCTCCAGCCTATTTAAGCTTTGACCGCTTGGCTAGAATATGTGCCGGATGGTTTTCTTCCTCTACTGCTCTCTCACTCGCCTGTCATGTGAGTGCAGGGTAGCGTCGTGTACACGTTCAGCCCTATGTCAGCCCTGGCCTCACAGAGACTAACTCTCTATTCTGCTCCCACCTAAAGAGAACCACTATATAAATAAGATTTGAAGTGATGTGAGCTATAATGTGTCTGATCAAATGTAAATACAGTAATGCTTGACATTTGACTAGGCCTGTCCTTTGTCTGAACCCTTAGACTAACATGATTTATAAGACTCATATGATTGAATCCAAATCCCTTGCAATTCAGTTCCGACATCATATTACTACAGTTATGAGGTGAGAGCTACTAGGTTACAACAATGTGAGGGGGTTTATGTAACTTGATTTAATGATGGTATTATCTTTATCCATCACTCATACCTTCCATTTACCTCATGGTTGTTTACCGTGGTTCTTCTCTCTTTTATGGCTTTGAAGCATCTGAATAAAACAACGCGGCCTTGCAACCTCATAATTAAGGAAAATTAGTAATTGGCAGCATTTTGTGGTTTGGTTTAAACAATAACTTTCTTGCTATCTAGCTTATTATTTTCAGCCAGTCCATCCCTGCAGTGTAGTTTATGCCTATGACTTATTTTCTACTCCTCCAGTATGCCAGGTGTATACACAGAAAACGTGTTTTCACTCTGAAAACGTGCTTATTTGGTGCTTATACATTTGGCCTCTATCCTGTTCCCAGTAATTATTATATTTCACTTCATATGATGCGGAAATTGTAGAGCAAATGAATGACCTGCGGATAATTATCTTGTCTGCTTTTTTGTAATCGATCTGAAACCTACATTGTTGGTAAACGTTCTTGTCTTGAAGCAAACCGGTGACGGTACATGAAACAGCATTGCTCGGTCTTTGCTGACCATAGAGCGGAGAGGCAGGGATTGTGCTTTGCTATTGGGAACTAATTCCTCTTCTGGCACACTGCAGCGAACACTGCAGAGGCCCTCTCCCCCCCTCTCTCCCCATCGCTCAGCTGTGAGGGAGAGGGCAGGCCTGCAGCCTGGAACAGTGTGTGTACTAACAGGATGCTAGCTGTTTCCTCTTATAAATCAGGGTACTTGGGAAATTGTCAAGGTCTTTCAAGGTGAATGGTAGAACATCATATTTTCTCACCTGTCTTCTAACTTTGCTTTTTTTTTTTCTATCAAAGGTGGTTAGGAGGGTAAGTATAGAAGAACATTGTTTTCTTTTTCTGGCAAAAATGCTTTTATCTAACGTGATACTAACTGTCTTGCCTTTACAGAAGGATTTGCAAAGTCCAACCTGCTACATAATAGCAGGTCGCTAGTGTGGAGTTCAACTAGCCTATGTTTGGTTTAAACGCACGGGGGACTCCCGGTCCAGCATGACATGTACTGGAGAGGGTTTCCAAAATATAAACCATTGAGAATAAGACTAACTAAGTTTGATCTTGTTCCATAGAATAGTCTCCACAAGCTATAGTCCAAACCTGTCATGTGTAGTCCATAGTAAAATATACACCATATAGCCTGCCATTTAACCAATCAGAGAGTCCCCTTTATGACTTAAAATAAACTGCCCAGTAAATTGCTTTGTTCTTTTTTTGTTTCTAAAGTATCCTAAGTGAAGGACATCGGCTCTGCAGCTGGAGGTAGGTTGAACCTTTCTCGGGCCCTACTGACTTATTCCTTTGATACTCAATCTAACTTGTGCTAAAATAAAAGCTCCCTGACACACAAGTTTCCTTTCTAACAAACCATGCCTGCTGTGATTTGTATAAAGTGCTGTATTAGGTGAATAACTATACACTGCAATAAAACACTCAAAGCATGAAACACCCAATGCATGTGATACAATTCCAACCAAGGTATTTAAGTATGTCTGTGACTAGTCAGCGTGTTTATTGTGGCTGGACAGTAATGGCATGCTGTGTTCTTAAAACACCTCTGCGAGTTCAATCAGGGTTGCCCATTGGCAGCTGTGATTTGTGACCCTTGGGCTGCGCATAGAGGAATCGCAGAGCCAATCACACTCATTCAGCAACCACACACGCACGCTCACTCAGTTCCTCCCCCATCTCCCACATACACATGGAGCAGCAGGCCACGGCTACAAGAGGCATGTATTAATAGATACTGCAGTATAACCATTTCCCTTCTGGTGTCGTCTTTCTCTGCAGGCGTCCACCACCAGCAGTAACAGTTCCACGTGAAGCCCCCCCGGTTATGCCGAGCGGACCACCGGAGAGAGCGAGAGAGAGGATGGAGGACCCTGCAGCCCTCAAACCTTATCCCCCACCCTCCCCCAGAGGGTCTTGTAAATACATGACAAAAATACTTGCGTGATTGTCCAATCCCAAGCTTGATCGCTCCTAGCCGCCCTGCTTGTGTGACATCGGTCTCCCTCCGTTTTCTAGCCCTCCATCGTTGGCCTTCCTGAGCCCCCCCCCCCCCCCCCCCGATATGTTCTCTATAAGCACATGCTGAACCAATCAACGTCAACATGCATGATAACGAGCGCCATGGCCATATAAGACTGCGTAAAACCCTGCCGGAAATGGGACTTTACAGGACGCTGCATCAAGCCACAACGTGGACTCATAGTGTAGGTCCGCAGAAGATCCTACAGGAAACCTTTTCCCCATCGTGTGTATGACTCACTCCTGTATTATAGCACTTATAGAAAAATGCTCAACAGTAAATAGCATAGGCATCAACAAAATGATATATATGTGTAAGTTATTGGAAGGTATAGTTATTGGTGTTGTGTCGCTGTGATCGATTTGGGATTGCTCTATATTTGATGTTGTTTACGTGTGTGTAGGCTCTGATGGTTTAGTGTTGAAGCTGTCTGCCTTTTTGAAATACATCAGCCAACAAATATGGAGGCGTTTTCTTTTTTTATGAATAAGTGATGACAGTCATGCCATGCATGTGGTTTTTAAGTGCTTTTGTAACTTTATTTTGGGACCCGTTCCATTTCATACAAGTCTGGTGCGGTGTGATAGTTAAGATGCAGTGAGTTTTTGAATTTGATTGGAGCACAACAAGAAGTTAATTTGGAATACAAGAGACCCAAAGGACTTAACAGTAAAAGTATTGTGGAAAGTTTAATAGTAAAGGTATTCTGAAAAGTTCAATAGTTCTTATGGAATAGCCTACGACTACAAGTGTTTACGTATTATGATCCTATTGACTCGACATAATAACAACGGTAAACAAAGGAAGCAATGCCATTAATATATCTGACTCACTGCCAAATTTACCTTTTTTTGTGCCTACTATGATGTTTAAAATGAGCACAATGGTGTTGATTAGTTTCCAGTGGCATTATAAATTATTGTTGGGATGATGTAGAAACCAAATAAATTCTGAACAATGGTACTAAAACAAATAGGCAACTCACAGAACCGTTCATCTCCTACTGGGTATATGCTCTGTGTTATGAATTCATGTATCTAACTTCAAAAATTACTCATGTGTTTACGTTATACCAAACATTGAAATTATTGTGCAATGAAATGACTGGTAGCTGTATTTACAACCTCATGTTCTTAAATCAGTTGGCTAACCCCCTGAAGTGAACCCCTAAGTGATTTATATTAAATTCATTGCACAATAAGACGCTGTATTCTGTTTAACAACAGATACGTGCTTTTGTACATTGTCATTTTTAATGGTACAATATCTAGTACTTATAGAGTGTGATCATATTGTATGCTATGGTAATCACATTATTATATACAGAAAACCAGACAATTATTGAAACGGTGCATTTTGTGTCATATAGGTACAAACAGGTTCATGTCAATCTTGTGCGAAATACTCTGAATTATGCCATTAAACCCATGCTGAGATCCTTGTGTAAATGTTGTCATTCCATGTTTTAAACATTTAGGCTAAATCATCTTGGCAGAAGGTTTTTATATAACCCTAACCACTGCCTGCATAATGGTCACCTCTGTTGTTTCCATTCCTGTTTGGTACATCAGGACTTGGAGGATAGATCACCTACAATTTACCGTGTCCATTCAAAGGAGGATATTCAGTCATAACTGTAGTCTGCTATTAAATTGTATGATTAGGAGAGAAAGGTTAGAGCCTGTGATTTAATTTGACCATTGACTCTTTTCTCTCACACAATCTGTTCTGCTGTTTACTAGTTTATGGCAAACTGCAAAGACAACAGATGTTAGTTAAACAGTTTGTCACATTCTGTCTGTTCCCAGACTTAGTACCAATTCACAGGCTAATTGAACAGCCTTAATTAGGTCACAAAGCTACAATAATGATACATACTAATAAGACATGGCAGCGTGACTGATAATTTAACTATAATGATTACTTATTATTGGCCACATTCTATGTTTAGGGCCAGCATTAGACAAACAGGTAATGTATTTGCCAGGCAAACAGTTTAACCTTTTAACAGCCACACATTATTATTCACGGTCTGATCGTTGCCCGTGCGTGTTGCCCTTTACTCTATAACTTGATACAGCAACAGATATTTATTAATATGTCTGAAGGAAGAGAGAAAGAGAAAGATACAAGGCCCGTGTCTTATGTAGCTTATCAAATGTCCTTCCTTTCTGGTTTGACCACTGTTTCAGCATAGTGGGCAGTAAACATGGAGTGTTTACCCAATGGTTATATACTGTGGTTTGCAGTTTCCTAGAGGCTTGCAAAATGCTCATTCTCCTCCTCCTTCATCTGACCCAGATAAAAAGACTGCATCCCCTGAGCTACTCTGAGCCAGGGAGAGGCTGATTCACTGGTTCCTAGCACAGTGGAGCAGCACCTCCCAGCAGCTCAGTAACACAAGCACCAGCTGGTCATAACAAGCAGCCAGCCACCATGACACCGGGGCTGAGGAGGCATCGACTGCTGCCTCTCTGGGCATGGGCAGCATTTTATTTGATTATGAGGAAATAAAGATCGATTTTTTTTTGTATTGCTATGAATTAATTATATGCATGTCAATACCTTAATAAAGCTTTCATATCAACACATTGGTTTGCTGATGGGAAATATAAATAGGATAAAGGTATAGTATGAATGGATAACAATATAAATTGGTAATACAGCGATAAAAGCTTTGATTTACATGTGTATGCTAAAGGATATAGCATCCATTAGAATTAAAAAATGGCGATTGCACATGTGCAGTTTGAACAATGGATGAGGCTGATTTGGTATATTAGAAACAGCCGTGTACCCCTCCCTTTGCCTCCCCTTCCTTGCTTTCAGCACCATGGAGAGGGGCCTGCCTCTCGAGCGCCGTTGCCAAGGAAACAAAACGTCTGCTCGCTGCAATCCGTGGCGTGGTCTGAAGCAGCCTGTCATTGGATATTCTGACAAGGGACAGAGCACAAGCCCGACACTGTATATCCTGGTGTTTGCTAATAAGAGTATAACCATTGATTAATGTACACATGCACACTACAAATGTAGGCCAATCACACTATTTTTGGAAGAATTAGACTTAGCCATATTTTGATAAAGCATTCTATTTGTTTGTATTTATCAATGACATATTGATGAAATATTGATAAAAATGTCTTTATTATTATTCAATAAAATATTTGGAATATTACGCTGCGCTTTCATTGCTGTGCCTTAGCCCACACACAAGGGGCAGTGCTTCGCATAGACCGCTGATTTGTTTTGCTAAAAAAAAGAGACGAAGAAAAAAGATCTACGTCATCTTACACAAGGATAGTTATTCACCATTTATTCGCATGATGTCGCTGTCCACTCTTGCAAAGAGGCAAAGGCATGGAGAGCTCTGACAACCAACCCGATCGTTAACAAGGCAAAGGGTTCTTCTTGCCAGCCACTTTGCAGATAGATGTGTGTACTATAATAATACATGACATAATATAACACAATAAAATATAATGTAACATAAGAAACTATTTGTGGGTGTCAAGCAACGAAGTTGCGAGACAACCTATTGTTTTCGTACTGTTTCTTATTATTATACCTCCATGGGAGTCTATGGCAACCCATAGAACACCTTGGTGAAAAGTTGTGAAATTTGGCACCCTGGTTCAGGACAGTCCCATTAGCCCATTAAGCAAATTTGAGGTATCTAGCTCATCAGCTCTAGCGCCACCAACAGGTCAAAGCTGGACATGCATTCATGTTTATAACTTTCGACCCATTCATCCAATATTCACAAACAAGGTATCATTGGAATCCTTGGTCCAAGCCGAGTTCAACGGCTTTGACCCTTGACGCGGATGGATTTTCCGCCATCTTGGTTTATGTCAAAAACCTTTAAATTGCTACTCCTATCACATATTTTGTCCAATCATCTCGAAACTTGGCACACATGATCGTCAGGCCATGCTTGATAGAAAACAACGAGATATCTTTCAAATTCACAACCCTTTGGCCGCTACAGCCAATCAAATTCGACCGTGAAGTCGCCAAACAGGAAGTAAGCCAATATCTCAGCAGCCCTTTGACAGATCATAACCGAACTTTGCATAGACCCATGACATCATCATGGTGACACTCAATGAATTTGGTGAAAATTGACCTCTAGGGGGTGCTATAATTAACAAAGACCTGTTTGAACTCCTCTCTCATCACATGAGTATATTTCAAACTTATTTTCAGTGTTTTGTGATACTGTCAGACTGCCCCATGTAGCTAACAAAATATTTCCCATGGCAACATCAGAAATTCGCCGCCATGTTGAAAGTTCTCAAAATCAATATTATATATCCACAGTCCACAGATTATGTCCAATCATAATAAAACTTGCCATATTTGGTCTTCAGACCAAACTGAACAAACCTGCCAAACAGCTTTTTCTAATTCCAAACCGTTTGGCCAAGACAGCCAATCAAATTTGACGGCAAACCCGCCTAACAGGAAGTAAGCCTGTTCTCAGCAACTCTTAAACATATCATAGCCAAACTTGGTACATAGACTCATGACATCCTTCTGGGGACAGCCAAACAATTTGGTGACCTTTGACCTCAGGGGGACGTCAAACAACGATGACTTTATTTACCATTCCTTCCACTTACAATATAAACTGCAATTCTTGCTGGATTAGATGCTTCGTGAACTGCCTGAAGAACGGATGCTTGTTAACATTGTGTCTCTGTTAGGGATATTGTTCAGAATAACCCTATGTATTTGCATCATTTATTCTGTCGGGCAGACGATAATGCGCCCTTCCCTCTAGGTAGGGTCATTTTTCCATTTGGTAAACATTGCCGTGTATTCGCATAATGCTGTAGTTCATTCCACCAGCCGTCGTTATTACTGATTACCGAGACAGTCGTCATGTAGCCACCTAGCCGATGACGTCCGTCCGATTACCGATACGGTCATCATGTAGTCATCCATCCGATTACGTCCTGCGATTAACAATACGGTTGTCATGTAGCCACCCAGCCAATTACGTCCGTCCGGCAGAATTAGGTCACCGATTACCGAGACGGTGTCATGCGCCCTTACCACTAGGTAGAGTCAATTTTCAACTTTGTCTACATTTACGCATACTCGCATAATGCTGTACTTCATCCCACCTGCCGTCATTATTACCGATTACCAAGACGGTCATAATGGCGCCACCTAGCCGATTACCTCCGTCCAGCAGAATTAGTTTACAGATTACGAGAAGGTCGTCATGTAGCCAACCAGCCGATTACGTCCGTCCGGCAGTGTTAGTTGACCGATTACCGATGTAGCCACCCAGCCGACACCCACATTGCTGCATGCAGCTATATTATTATATAATAGTCCTATGATATTAATATTAATACAAAGTATACCTATAATTATTATGATAATGATACAAATAATAATAATAAACATAATCAGAATTTTAATAATAGATGCCACTTAATATTTGACTAGTATGGAATAATAAATATAAATCAAATAATAATATAGTAATAGTAACTAAAGCTATGGTTCTTAAGTGACGCACGGAGGCGCTGCTTAACGACAGATTCTGAAGCTTACCGACGGTGTCTTTTTCGGCGTCAGAGCTACCGCCCATCACGACGCTTCAGATGTGTGCGATTCAACACAATAGAGATCAAGTGGCATTCAATGATTTAGGCTGAATGTTTGGATGTATCCCCTGATATGAAAATGGGTCAACACTTTTAAGAATTTGGTTTACTGCGTTCAGTTATTGTATTCGCACGTCCTTGGGAAATGATGGGACCGCTCTACGCCAAACGATGGTTGCTTGGGTGGAGGAATATATTCTGCCTTGTTCTGCAGCTTGAGCTACAACTGAAAGGAATATCAGCTCAAATACGATATTCAATCCAGGAAGAACTTCACATCGGGACGTCGGTTGGCAATCTAGCCAAGGATCTCGGATTAGATATTGGAACAATATCAGAAAGGAATCTCCGCATCGTGTCTGGGACAAAGCAAGAGCTTTTTGAGGTAAAGCAAAGAGATGGCGCTTTGTTAATCAACCACAGGATAGACAGGGAGGAATTGTGCGGCCAGACCGTCCCGTGTCTCATAACCCTAAAGGCCGTGACTGAAAACCCTTTGGAAATGCACCAAGTATTAATTTATGTAATTGACGTAAACGACAACTCACCGACATTTCTCGAAACAAACTATACATTAGAAATATTAGAGTCGGTTACGGTCGGGGCTCGATTTCAAGTGGAAGGAGCCCACGACCCCGATGTTGGTTTGAATTCTTTGCAATTGTTTAAATTGAATAATAACATATATTTCCGGCTAGAGATCGAGGATTTTGGGGAGGATGGAAAGGTTCCATTTCTAATATTAAAACGACCATTAGACAGAGAACAAATCGCTCAGCACTGTTTAATTTTAACAGCTATAGATGGAGGAAAACAACCGAAATCTGGAACCCTTAATATCACGGTCATTGTTTCTGACGTTAATGACAATTCCCCGGTGTGCGGCAAACAGAAATACACTGTCACAATGAAGGAGAACGCAGCACCGGGCACGTTTCTGATAAGTATCAACGCTGCTGATTCAGATTCCGGTGTAAACGGCGAAATCGAATGTTCTTTGCGGACTAAATTCAGGGGATTAACATTTCAGCCCTTTGATTTGAACAGTAGAACCGGCGAACTAACGGTAAAGGGTGGTCTAGATTATGAACAAAAGCAGGTATACGAGATGAAAGTCATGGCCACTGATAAAGGGGCGGTGTCTCTCTCGACTCATTGTAACGTCGTAGTCAAGGTGGAAGACGAGGACGATAACCCCCCCGAGATAGACATAACGTCCATGTCCAGTCAAATCCCCGAGAATGCGCCCCCCGGCTCAGTAGTGGCTCTCCGGGGTGAACGGACAGGTGGTCTGTGCTGTGCCCACGCACTTACCCTTTGACCTGAAGCAGTCCCCCGACGGACATTCATACTCTCTCGTCACCAAGGACTCCCCAGATAAGGAGTCTGCACACTCGTATGACATCACCATAACCGCGAGGGATTTGGGGAGTCCGGCTCTTTCCTCCACCAAAGTGATTAAGGTGAATGTGCAGGATGTTAACGATAACCGTCCGTCGTTCGCACAAAACCCGTATAGCTTCTACGTTGGTGAAAACAACAAGCCCGGGATGCCCATCTTCTCATTGAGCGCCTCCGATGCGGATGAGGGGGATAACGCGGCGATTTCATACTCGCTCGACCGTAAAAGTTCCGGCCCCAGCATCAGTTCCTTTCTTAATATTAATGATGCAAATGGGTCGATTTATGCACTGATGAAATTTGACTTTGAAACCCAAAAGACATTCCAGTTCCACGTCATTGCCACAGATGCTGGGAACCCGCCACTGAGCAGCAACGTCACAGTGTGCGTGTACATTTTGGATCAGAACGACAACGCGCCAGTTATTTTGTATCCTCTCAGTTCGAACGGTTCTGCAGAGGGAATGGAGCAGATCCCGCGTAATGTCAACGCAGGCCACCTGGTGACTAAAGTGAGAGCCTACGATGCTGATATAGGGTACGGTTGGCTGTTATTCTCACTACAGGAAGTGAGTGACCACAGTCTCTTTGGTTTGGACCGCTATACTGGACGGATAAGAACACTGCGCTCATTCACAGAGACAGACGAGGCTCAACATAAACTGGTCATACTGGTCAAAGACAATGGGAACGTGTCACTCTCAGAAACAGCTACTGTGGTTGTCAAGCTGGTGGAGCCCAAAGAGGCCATTTCAGCTTCTGATGTGAAAAGTGCAGCGGCTGACCAGGGCGAAAATTATATTCCATTTTATCTGATTATAACTTTGGGCTCTGTTTCAACTCTTTTTCTCATCAGTATTATTGTGCTGATTGCAATGCAGTGCTCTAAAACCACGGACGTATCCTCCAAGTATTTACCAGAAACAAACTATGACGGAACTCTGTGTCACAGCATCCAGTACAGATCTGGAGAGAAACGCTACATGTTAGTTGGACCCAGAATGAGTATAGGATCTACTATAGTCCCGGGGAGCAATGGGAACACTCTAGTGGTCCCTGACAGGAGACGTACCCTCGAAGAGGTAAGCACAATCTTACAATATTGAATAATTAAACATTTTCTTTTTGTTTTACCGAATGTATTATCTATGTTGGGGTTCTTATTGCGCTATCCATGGTGCTGAATCTTATTTTGCATGCATCTACTCATCTATGTATCTGCGTATCTTTGTTTCGGTGTTCATCAATCTATCTATTTATTTATATATATATATATTAGAGCTGTCAGTTAAACGCGTTATTAACGACGTTAACGCAAACCAATTTTAACGGCGTTAAAAAAATTATCGCGCGATTAACGCAATTGTTTTATTAAAAAAAAAATATATTTTTTTTTTCTTTGGCTAGAAACAAAGAAGCAGTAGCCTGACTGCTATTTTCAAATGACATTTGTTCAAAGCAGTCGTTTAATTGCACTATAGGCTCTTTTTTTGTATCGTCCTGTTTTGATCAGTATATGCCAATGTTGTTATCAATAAAAAATCATTTGCACAAGGCAAGCCGATGCACTTCACCATGTTGATAAGAGAATTAAAATGAGAAGAATTATGGGACAAAAAAATTCAAGGGATATTTAGCATAGAAAAATAATTTGCGATTAATCGCGATTAATCGTGAGTTAACTATGACATTAATGCGATTAATCACGATTAAATATTTTAATCGCTTGACAGCTCTAATATATATATATATATATATATATATATATATATATATATATATATATATATATACATACATATGTATATATATATATATATATATATATATATATATATATATATATATATATATATATATATATATATGCATGTAAATTTGACTTTGATTTTTTTAAATTTTGGTAGAACCTAAAGCAGCAACTGCACCAAAAAGTGACAGAAAAACCCAGGACATATGATATATCTTGGGTTTTTTCCTGTGAATGGGCTAAATGTATTCAGCCCAAGCGGAGTAGCGTAAGCTTCCATTCAATTTTGATTGACAGGTATCGTGACACGCCCCCTTCATATGCTTCCCATTTGGGCTAAAGTCTTTCAGCCCAAGCACAGTAGCGTAAGCGGCCATTTCATTGTGATTGACTGGTGTCGTGACACGCCCCCATTTGGGCTAATTTCATTCAGCCCAAGCACAGTAGCATAAGCTTCCATTGATGTTTGATTGACAGGTGCCCTGACACGCCCCTTTCATATGCTTCCCATTTGGGCTAAATTAGTTTAGCCCAAAGGCTGACCTTGGACCAGCTAGCACAGTAGCTACAGTACAGTGACCTTCGACCAATCACAGCACAGTAGCGCAAGTGCAGTATGGTTGGCGTTAGCATGAAAATGAACGAAGTGGATTATTTACTTTCTAATCGGTTTTCTTTAATGTCTTTGGAGGAAAAATTGGAAGTGAAGAGATTGGGGACACATTATCCAAATGATGTACATCACACTAATTAATTAAATGCTGACTCATATATATAACATTTTATTATTACGCAGTGCATTACGGAACGCACTGCTCGCTTCGTGCCCACTACCTCCGTCCGGGCTCTGACGATACTGGAAAGCGGGAAAGCGGGTCATCTTGCCTCGCAACAAGCCGGAAGAAGCGGGAAGAACCCGGCGAAGCGATTTGATTGGCTGACGGATGCCTCTGCGAAGACTACTCCCCCAACCGTCAGCCACGCCTTCCCACGTCCGTTGACTGACGGTGCAGTGGGCATGTAGGGTAACCCTACATGCCCACTGCACCGTCAGTCACCGCCGGGTTCTTCCCGCTTCTTCCTGCTTGTTGCGATGCAAGATGACCCGCTTTCCCGCTTTCCAGTATCTTCAGAGCCCGAGTCGCGTCACAGTGCTTAAATTTGCATACGCGATCTGATTGGATGACGGATCCGTCGCTGCCGAAAAAGTTGAACATTTTTCAACTCTTTGACGGAGCCGAAGGCTCCAACGGAACGGACGGATCCACAATGCATTGCGCGTCCGTCCCCATTCAAAGTCAATGGGGATCCGTCAACGGACGGAGGTAGTGGGCAGGAGGCGTTACCCTACATGCCCACTGCACCGTCAGTCAACGGACGTGGGAAGGCGTGGCTGACGGATGGGGGAGTAGTCTTTGCAGAGGCATCCGTCAGCCAATCAAATCGCTTCGCCGGGTTCTTCCCGCTTCTTCCTACTTGTTGCGATGCAAGATGACCCGCTTTCCCGCTTTCCAGTATCGTCAGAGCCCGAGTCGCGTCACAGTGCTTAAATTTGCATACGTGATCTGATTGGATGATGGATCCGTCGCTGCCGAAAAAGTTGAACATTTTTCAACTTTTTGACGGACGGAACGGACGGATCCACAATGGATTGCGCGTCCGTCCCCATTCAAAGTCAATGGGGATCAGTCAACGGACGGAGGTAGTGGGCACGAGGCGTTACGGTCAGGAGTGCGGTCAGAATATGGCCGGTAATAGTGCATTTGTAAGCGGGTCAACAACGTTTCGTATCGAAACATTAAAAAAGCATATGTCTAAATAACCCAACATGACGTGACAAGTGTGTAGAGAAAGTGGCCCCTCTCCCAGCTGCATTTCAGTGACAGGCAGTAACAATAAGGTTCTCTAAGGAATCGGAAATGATCAAATTTAATGTTGCATACAACATTGCCAAAGAGGAGTTGCCATTCACCAAATTTAAATCCGAAATTATTCTCATGAAGAAAAATTTATTAAACATCAACCCGACGTAAAGCAATGAGATGGCATGTGCACAATTCATTGCGGTAGGCGACACCTTAAAGCAAAAGACAGCTGCGGACGTCGGAAACGCCACATAGATGTCCTTCATGATTGACGGCGACACAGACGTCTCTACCAAAGAGTGTGTGATCGTCTACAGCTGCATTTTGCGCAAAGGGAGACCGGTCAACATCTTAATTGTTTAATACTTTAAGCACAAAAAAAGTTTTATTTTGCTTTATGGTTTAGTTCGAAATGTTCAATTTCAGCTCAGTGAAGCACTTTAAACACCTTATTTTTCTTTTTATTTATAATTGTGCTTCAAATAAAGACACGCATTTCTCTACACCTTATTCTTGTTTAAAATTCATTCACATTATATGAAAGTTATGAACAGAGATATAAAGGTGACCTCATGGCCTCTGGAGCCCTGTGAAGTAGGCCTATTGATAAATGTAATGCATTCGTTAGCCCACCCACCCAAAATCACCACCAGCCGTCACTGTATATATATATATATATACATGGATACATTGGCGGCTGGTGATCAAAAATGTTGGTGGGGCACAGTAATAGACCCCCCCCCCCATAAAAAGGGTTAGATATCCAGATTTTATATCCTGTATTCTGGTGCATTTCGGGGATGGCCACTACCTATTTACCACTACCTATTTACATTGTTTTTTAATGTTTGTTTTTTTTTTTTCCCCGGCGTCCTACCGCCCTCTATTGACCCACCGCCACTGTATAGATGTATCGATCTGTATCTACGTAGATATCTATATATGGGAAGAAATGGCTTGGTTGGTGTATCTGGTTTTAAAGCCACGTGCCACAGGGTGTCAGTGTGACAAAGCTTATAGATGTCGTGTGATAGGCCCAGCCCATTTCTGAGTTATTTAATGCATGCATTGTAGCCGGAGACAAACCACATTCACGCAATGTGATCACGCGCTGGAATATACTACACGATCAACCACCAATATAGCCTTTCTAAACATGTACCTTGAAATAACCGTTATTTGACTGCAGAAATAGCGCCGCTTCCTTTGTGTTTTTTCTTCGAGGAGCAACTATATTCCAACGTATTGATGAGAGACTGAGGACAAAGACGTAGAATGAGGTGCGGGTGGTTATCTGGCGTTTTGCTTCTGTGCTTTGTGGAGCTGATTTGGGCCCAACTAAGATACTCGATTGCAGAAGAAGGCAGAGTCGGCGCGGTGGTTGGTCATGTCGCCAAGGATTTGGGACTTGATATCAGTACTTTGGTTAGCCGACGGTTCCGTATCGTTTCTGGGACGAATCACGCTCTATTTAATCTAAATCTGAACAATGGCATCTTGCATGTTGAGAAGAAGATCGACCGCGAAGAGCTTTGTGAGACAAACATATGCGTTATAAATCTCAAAGTCGTCGTTGAAAACCCATTGGAAATACACTACGTTGCTGTCGAAATAACGGACGTCAACGACCATTCTCCCACTTTTCCGGACACTGAACAGCATTTGGAAATCCCAGAGCATATTCCACCAGGTACTCGCTTCCAAATCCATGCAGCTCGGGACCCAGATGTTGGCATAAATGCAGTCCGTTTCTACCGACTAAGCACAAATGACCTTTTTGATTTTGAAGTTACAGATAGTGAAGAGGACAAGATTCCGTTTCTAGTGTTGAAAAAGCCATTAGATAGAGAGAACCAGGCAGAACATGTCTTAGTGCTGACGGCTCTTGATGGGGGAAATCCTTCCAAAAGTGGGAAACTCAACTTGACTATAACCGTTTTAGACACAAACGATAATCGCCCTATATTTAGTCAAGATACATATACTGTCTCGTTAGTTGAAAATGCCCCTTTTGGT
This sequence comes from Gadus macrocephalus, assembly GCF_031168955.1. Lineage (NCBI taxonomy): Eukaryota > Metazoa > Chordata > Actinopteri > Gadiformes > Gadidae > Gadus > Gadus macrocephalus. The sequence goes on along the minus strand of NC_082391.1, from coordinate 14,250,315 downwards.
ACTCTCGTGGTCAAATTAAACGCCACAGATTTGGATTTGGGTTTGAATAGTGAAATTGAATACAGCTTTGGCAAAACGCAAAAGAAAAAAGTGCTGGACGCCTTTTCGTTGGACAGTATTACAGGCGAGATTCGAGTGAAAGGTATGGTGGACTTTGAGGACACGGATATTTATAGAGTTGCCCTCCAGGCTTCTGATAAAGGTCAGCCACCCTGGAACGCAGAAGGGAGAGTTATTATTAAAATCAAAGATGTGAACGATAATAATCCAGATATTGAAATCACGTCCCTATCAAACGTGGTCCCCGAGGATGTAAAAGCAGGCAGTGTGATCGCACTCATCAGCGTGACGGACCGGGATGCAGGTGTTAACGGGAAAGTAAAGTGTACAATCTCACAAAACGTGCCGTTTGATTTGACCCCTTCTATTCAGGACAATATGTATTCTCTGGTCGTAAAGGGACAGCTGGACCGAGAACTGAAGTCCGATTATGAAATTACAATAACAGCTACTGATTGCGGTCAGCCTCCACTTTCCACTGTACAGTCTTTAAGTATTCACGTATCAGATGTGAACGATAATGCTCCAAAGTTTAGCCGTAGTCCAATTGAGCTGTACCTAGTGGAGAACAACATCCCCAGTGCCTCGATATTCTCCGTCAGTGCATTTGATAACGATCTGAACGAAAATGCGGCCATTTCGTATAAAATTGTAAGGGGAGATGGGCCCAAGAATGAAATAGCCTCTTTCTTGAATATAAATAACGATAATGGCCAGATTTCCGCAATGAAAAGTTTTGACTTTGAATCTTTAAAGTCGTTCCAATTCAAAGTCGTTGCTATCGATTCTGGAACTCCGCCTCTAAGCGGCAACGTCACCATTAACACGTTTATCCTGGACCAGAACGACAATGCCCCGGTTATTATGTATCCCGTGAGTAGTAACGGGACTGCTGAAGGGATCGAAGAAGTTCCCCGCAATGTTCCTGCAGGCCACCTGGTGACTAAAGTGAGAGCCTACGATGCTGATATAGGATACAACGGCTGGTTGCTATTTTCATTATTGGAAGTTACAGACCACAGTCTGTTTGGTTTGGACCGCTATACTGGACGGATAAGAACACTGCGCTCATTCACAGAGACAGACGAAGCTCAACATAAACTGGTCATACTGGTCAAAGACAATGGGAACGTGTCACTCTCAGCAACAGCTACAGTGGTTGTCAAGCTGGTGGAGCCCAAAGAGGCCATTTCAGCTTCTGATGTGAAAGGTTCAACACAACATAACGACGAGGACAATTTATCTTTTTATCTTATCATTACTTTGAGCTCGGTCTCTGCCCTTTTTTTAATCAGTATAATCGTGCTGATTGCAATGCAATGCTCCAAAACCACGGACGTATCCTCCAAGTATTTACCAGAAACCAACTACGATGGAACTCTTTGTCACAGCATCCAGTACAGATCTGGAGAGAAACGCTACATGTTAGTTGGACCCAGAATGAGTATAGGATCTACTATAGTCCCGGGGAGCAATGGGAACACTCTAGTGGTCCCTGACAGGAGGAGTACATCTGCAGAGGTAAGACCGATCAAATATGTGTAATTTACATGATCAATTGTATTGTAAAAGATAATGAATATAAATAAATAGATACATATTTTTGTTGAATATTAAAATAATTGTATATAGAGTTTATATTTGGGAATGTATATGTTATGTTTGTTGTGTGAGATCCTTCTTTATGGTTAAGAAGTCAAACTATCGGATACGGCGCAGCACTCTCCATGGTGCTGAATCAACGCGGTTTCTATTGAAACGCGTTATATGTTCATGTCAGTGTTTATTTTTAAATGTACAGTCGTATGTGCCTCATTTCCATTGGGTGGCAGTGCAACCTCGTTAAACAGAACTCTTGGATAAGCCCGGCCCCTCACGAATATAACGATTTGTGGCTTGGTAAGGAGGAAAGTGTTTCTTAAATCAGAGTTGATTTCACTGCAGTATATTGAAGGAAACGTATGGATTTTGGGCATACGCAAATCCTCCTGCGGCGTCGGCGACTCTGTTCTGGATATAGCATCACTTCAAGCCTTGTTTTGACCGTTGGACCTGGTAGACAAAGAAGGAAAATGGAGTATTGGTCGTTTGTCTTGCGCTTTTCTTTTTTGGTGTGCTGCAGCACGGAACACGTTTCAGCTCAAATCAAATATTCCATCGCAGAGGAGGTAAAAACTGGTTCCGTTGTTGGAAATGTTGCACTAGATTTAGGACTTGAAATCGGCGTGCTTAAGGACAGACGGTTTAGAATAGTTTCAGGATCGAATGACGCTCTCTTTGATATCAACCAGGACAATGGGGTCCTGTACGTTCATAAGCATGTCGACAGAGAGGAGCTTTGTAGTAGAAATGCTGTTTGTTCGATCAACCTAAAAATCATGGTTGAGAACCCTTTGGAAATACATTACGTTGGTGTCGATATTACGGATATAAATGATAATGCGCCCAAATTTCAAGAGGATGATAAACTACTGGAAATATCTGAGTCCACCGCCCCCGGTAAGCGTTTCCAGCTGCCAACGGCTCGTGATCCGGACGCTGGCTCAAACACCGTGCACGCATATAAACTAACCCAGAACGAACATTTTAATTTGCAAATACGAGAAAGAGGAGACGACAAGATACCGTTTTTGGTTTTGCAAAAGGCTCTAGATAGGGAAAAACAGTCCATGCACACATTGATTCTCACCGCTATTGATGGCGGGGTTCGTCCCAAATCAGGAACGCTGAACGTCACAATCACAGTGCTTGATTCAAATGACAACCCTCCCGTATTCAGCCAAGAGGTGTACACCGCAACGATATCGGAAAATGTTGAGTATGGAACCATTGTTTTAAAGGTGAATGCAACCGACGAAGACGAGGGGGCAAATGGAGATGTACAATACTTTTTTGGAAGTGAACTTGACTCCCAGATGTATGACACATTTGAATTGAACACATTAACGGGAGAAATTCGTATAACTGGTCATGTTGATTTTGAGAATGCCGAAGTGTATAAATTAGACGTCCATGCCTCGGATAAAGGACAACCACCAATGAGTACGGACTGCAGGGTTATCATCAAAGTACTGGATGTTAACGACAACAAACCTGATATAGAGGTCACATCCCTGTCAAGCGTAGTCTCAGAGGGTTCAAAACCAGGGGCAGTCGTTTCTTTGATCAGTATTACCGATAAAGACGCAGGAAATAACGGCAGAGTTGTATGCAGTCTATCAGAAAATGTGCCATTTGAGTTAAAGCCCTCATTTCAAGATAATATGTATTCGTTAGTAACAAAACAGCGGCTGGATAGAGAATCCGTCTCGGAATATGACATCACAATAACAGCGACTGACTCTGGCGAACCCGCCCTGTCCACGTTCAAAACTTTACACATTCAGGTGTCGGATGTAAATGATAATAGTCCGGAATTCCCACACGATCCAGTGGATGTTTACCTGTTTGAAAACAATGTCGCCGGCGCTTCGATTTTCTTCGTTAGTGCTTTCGATAAGGATTTAAATGAAAATGCTGCATTATCTTATAATTTGGTTAGAGGAGAACGGAAACTGGAAGATTTATCGTCCTTCTTGAATGTTAATTCGGAAAATGGTCACATTTCTGCGCTCAAAAGTTTTGACTTCGAGAAGTTGAAAACATTTCAGTTCCAAGTTCTCGCTGCGGATTCTGGGACGCCATCACTCAGTAGCCAAGTTACGGTGAACGTATTTCTTCTGGACCATAATGACAACCCTCCGGTTATCTTACATCCGGTCAGCTCTAACGGTTCTGCTGAGGGAGTAGAGGAGGTTCCTCGCAATGTTCCTGCAGGCCACCTGGTGACTAAAGTGAGAGCCTACGATGCTGATATAGGATACAACGGCTGGCTGTTATTCTCACTACAGGAAGTGAGTGACCACAGTCTCTTTGGTCTGGATCGCTATACTGGACGGATAAGAACAATGCGCTCATTCACAGAGACAGACGAGGCTCAACATAAACTGGTCATACTGGTCAAAGACAATGGGAACGTGTCACTCTCAGCAACAGCTACTGTGATTGTCAAGCTCGTGGAGCCCAAAGAGGCCATTTCAGCTTCTGATGTGAAAAGTGTTTCAAATAATGATAATGACACCAATGTGACTTTGTATTTGATGATAACTTTAGGAACAGTTTCAACTCTTTTTATCTTCAGCATCATTGTGCTGATTGCAATGCAGTGCTCTAAAACCACGGATGTATCCTCCAAGTATTTACCAGAAACAAACTATGACGGAACTCTGTGTCACAGCATCCAGTACAGATCTGGAGAGAAACGCTACATGTTAGTTGGACCCAGAATGAGTATAGGATCTACTATAGTCCCGGGGAGCAATGGGAACACTCTGGTGGTCCCTGACAGGAGGAGCACATCTGTAGAGGTAAGAAATGTTTAACTAGGCCTATATAAATATGTTGCTTACTATATATTTATTTCCATATGCTAACATGGGTTCATAGATCTGCATTGTTTGGTAAAGGACATTAATTGAAGTCTTTCTCACACTGAGGGTTTGGCGTTTTTGTGTTAGCTGTCCATTGTGCTGAATACTGTTTTTCAATAATAATCATAATTTACACATCATAATTGAAATATATTCGTTGTGTGAGACGTAGGCCTACATGGAATAGCCCACAAGGTGTCAGTGTTACATTATTCGGTGTGCCAGGTTGTGAGAGAGGCTCAGCCATTAACGAAGCTCATTGTTAGTCCCCTGTTGGAGGATGAACAGACAAGCGAGGCTTTTTTTCGTAACCTTTTTATCCTTTCATGTGGAGTACATGCTGGATGAGGAGATTTTTGAGGATTGTTTCATCCATGATTGAATTGAACTTATTGGACGTCCATCTTGAAGGGAATATAGTGGCAAAATGGTTTCTTTGTCAGGCCTTCATATTTTCGTTGTTCTGTTATTTTTCGGTGAGCTTGGTTCAGCTCAAATACGATACTCCACGGCAGAAGAGGCTAAAGTGGGATCTGTTATTGGGAATGTAGCCAAGGATTTAGGGCTTGATCCAACGACTTTGAAGGAAAGGCGATTCCGCATCGTGGCTGGAACTAAAGATTCGCTATTTGAGGTAAACCAGAACAATGGTGCTCTGTACAATACTCAGAAGGTGGACCGAGAAGACATTTGCGAACACAGCGGTGCGTGTTTAGTGGAGCTCAAAATTGTTATTGAAAATCCACTTGAAATTCACTACATAAGCGTGGAAGTAACAGATCGAAATGACAACGCACCCATATTTCCGGAGAAAGAAAAGGTGATCGAGATCGCAGAAAGCATTCTGCAGGGGGCAAGATTTCAACTGGCAGGGGCCCACGATCCAGACGTCGGAATTAATTCGGTACAACGTTATCTACTGAGTCAGAACGATCATTTTCAACTCGAAATTAGAGATAGGGGAGAAGACAAAATTCCGTTTTTGGTCTTGCAGCGGCAATTGGACAGGGAGCAGAGAACGAATTACAACCTGGTTCTTACAGCTGTAGACGGAGGAAAACCGCATAAATCGGCACATCTCAATGTTACTATACTAGTTCTTGATAACAATGACAATAGACCAATATTTTCTCAAGAGGTTTATTCAGTTATGTTACGAGAAAATGTTGACATTGGTACTGTTGTAATAAAGGTACAGGCAAATGATTTGGACGAGGGGGCGAATGGGCAGGTTGAGTATGCATTTGGAACTGACAGTACCGCTAAAATAGTAGAACTATTTTCCTTAGATAAAATAACTGGAGAAATTCTAGTCAAAGGAAAGATTGACTATGAGACAATGGATGTTTATAAAATAGATATCCAAGCCTCTGACAAAGGCCAGCCTCCAATGACAACAGATTGTAGAGTTATAATAAAAATAGAAGACGTTAATGACAATAAACCAGCGATAGAAGTGACGTCGATTTCTGACAGCGTGCCCGAAGATTCAAAACAAGGGACAGTCATTTACCTCGTAAGTGTCACTGATATTGATTCTGGACTGAATGGAAAAGTGATATGTAGTCTAAACGAAAATGTACCATTTGAATTGAAACCGTCATATAAGGATAACATGTACTCATTGGTTGTCAAAGAGAAGTTGGACAGAGAAACCATGTCCCATTATGACGTCACATTAACAGCTACCGACTGTGGTCAGCCCCCTCTGTCCACTTTTAAAACTCTGAGCGTTCAGATTTCTGACGTAAACGACAACAGCCCCGAGTTCGCACAAAATCCTCTCGAGTTATATTTACTGGAAAATAATACTCCCAGTGCCTCTATATTTTCAGTTAGTGCATTCGATAAAGATTTAAACGCAAACGCTGCGATAATATACCAAACAGTTCGAGGGGATGGAAGTCGGAATGACATGTCATCTTTCCTAAATATTAATTCGGATAATGGCCACATTTCTGCGATGAAAAGCTTTGACTTTGAAACGTTAAAGAAATTTCAGTTCCAAGTTGTGGCCCTCGACTCCGGAAGTCCCCCACTAAGAAGCAACGTCACAGTCAACGTGTTTATTCTGGACCAGAACGACAACCCTCCGGTTATCTTACATCCGATCAGCTCTAACGGATCTGCTGAAGGAGTAGAGGAGGTTCCTCGCAATGTTCCTGCAGGCCACCTGGTGACTAAAGTGAGAGCCTACGATGCTGACATAGGATACAACGGCTGGCTGTTATTCTCACTACAGGAAGTGAGTGACCACAGTCTCTTTGGTCTGGACCGCTATACTGGACGGATAAGAACACTGCGCTCATTCACAGAGACAGACGAGGCTCAACATAAACTGGTCATACTGGTCAAAGACAATGGTAACGTGTCACTCTCAGCAACAGCTACTGTGGTTGTCAAGCTGGTGGAGCCCAAAGAGGCCATTTCAGCTTCTGATGTGAAAAGTGCAGCGACTGACATTGGGGACAGTGGCGTGACATTTTATTTAATGATAACTCTGGCTTCAGTTTCAACTCTTCTCCTCATCAGTATCATTGTGCTGATTGCAATGCAGTGCTCTAAAACACCGGATGTATCCTCCAAGTATTTACCTGAAACCAACTATGATGGAACTCTGTGTCACAGCATCCAGTACAGATCTGGAGAGAAACGCTACATGTTAGTTGGACCCAGAATGAGTATAGGATCTACTATAGTCCCGGGGAGCAATGGGAACACTCTAGTGGTCCCTGACAGGAGGAGTACTTCTGCAGAGGTAAGGGAACAATTTATAACTACAGTTTCGTAATGCATCATGATCTTTGGAAAAGTTGAAATACATGTTTATTAGGGATTCATTTGAACGAATTCGCATAAAAATGCCAGATAATTATTATTAAGACTATTTGACTAAATTACTAGTCAAGGTAATAAGACAATTACTAATAATTAGGCCTTTAACAAATGTATACAAAAACAAAACAAAAATACCATAGACCTCTTAAATGATATTATGGGCCTGCTTGGAGAGGGCTTGTAATGAAGAGGAAATACTGGCTTGCAAAATGAAGATTTATTTATTATTTATTTGTTTATTAATTTGTTGCATTGCCTAACTATGTCACAAGAAAGGCATACGAAAATTAACAGGGGGCATTGTTTGTAAAATGTGAAAAAAACATTGAACCTCTGGGTGCCAGTGTGACACCACGAAGCTGCGTTGCACGATTCCGTTCCTCCCATCGCCTTTTGTTTGAGAACAGCGTAGAGGAGAGGTTGTAGTCAGAACGGATTCGGAAGGACGAGGTGCGCTTTATTTGACTATATGTTGGACCTGGCGTTTTGATCTGAAAGCTTTGCACCGCAATCTTTTTAGTTGTAGATGCTCGTTGTTTTTTCATCTAAACATGGGGAGTAAATCACTCGGACAAAATACTATCTTTGTTCGGTCTGTTTTCTATTGGTCCCTTCTATTGCTATTTTTCCAAGAAAAGGCTTTAGCTCAGTTAAGATACTCTATTCCAGAAGAGGTAAAACATGGATCTGTCGTTGGGAATATTGCAAAGGATCTTGGCATTGACATTGCGTCTTTGATTGATCGCCGCTTTCGAATTGTGTCGACTTCTATGGATTCTCTTTTTGGCGTGAATCAGAACAATGGAGACTTGATCGTGAATGGAAAAATTGACAGAGAAGAAATGTGCAGTGAAGACAGCGCTTGTCTTTTGGAGCTAAAGATTGTAGTTGAAAATCCACTTGAAATCCATTATCTGGTCATAGGAATTGCTGATGTTAATGATAACTCCCCTCGTTTTCCTGAAAAGGAGCAAACGTTTGAAATAGCAGAACATACGGCCCCGGGAATGAGATTTAAACTCCAAGCTGCTCGTGATCCTGACGCCGGAATAAACTCAGTTCGCACATATACATTAACGTCTAACGATCACTTTGAAATAGATGTGCGGCAAAGTGATGACGATAAAATTCCATTCTTAGTTTTGAAGAAGGCGTTAGACAGAGAGCAAATGAGCGAACACATGCTGGTTTTAACAGCAATAGATGGAGGTAAGCCTCGCAGATCAGGTACTCTGAATGTTTCAATCATTGTTCTTGACAGTAATGATAACCGCCCAGTTTTCAGTCAGGATACCTACCATGTTACAATTCGAGAAAATGTTCCAATTGCTACTGAGGTTATAAAAGTAACAGCAGCAGACAAAGATGAAGGAGTTAATGGTGAGATTGAGTATAGCCTTGGAAAAACATTGAACAAAAATATCTATGAATTATTTGAATTGAATAGCAAGAGTGGGGAAATTAAAGTGAAAGGAGGAGTGGATTTTGAAAAAGCAGTGGTCTACAAGATCGACGTGCAAGCCTCAGATAGAGGGACGCCACCACTATCAGCCGAGTGCAGGGTCATCATAAAGATACAAGACCTGAATGATAATCCACCAACTATAGAAGTTACATCTCTCTCAAACACAGTGCCAGAAGACACCAAACCTGGCACAGGTATCTCTTTGATTAGCGTGTCGGATAAGGACTCAGGTGTCAACGGGAAAATCATATTAAGCCTCACCAAAGATCTTCCCTTTGAACTGAAACCCACCTACAAAGACAACGTCTATTCCGTTGTCACTAAGGGCTTGCTGGATCGAGAGACGGTGTCTCATTATGATATAACGATCACCGCTATAGACTGTGGGGAACCTCCGTTGTTAACCTCCAAGACCCTCGGGGTTCAGATAGCCGATGTGAATGATAACAGTCCGTATTTCCTAAAGAATCCAGTAGAGTTGTATCTAGTAGAGAACAACGCAGTGCTAGCCTCCATATTCTCAGTGAGCGCTTCTGACCGGGATCTGAATGAAAACGCAGCCATAACGTATCATATTCTCAGACAAGGGGGTCCAAAAGATATGGCCTCCTTCCTCAATGTGAACTCAGATAACGGACAGATTTCTGCACTGAAAACATTTGACTTTGAGTCTCTAAAAACATTCACATTTAAAATAGTGGCCTCTGACTCTGGAACGCCGGCATTGAGTAGCAACGTGACGGTGAACGTGTTTCTTCTGGACCAGAACGACAACCCTCCAGTTATCTTACATCCGCTAAGCTCTAACGGTTCTGCTGAAGGAGTAGAGGAGGTTCCTCGCAATGTGCCTGCAGGCCACCTGGTGACTAAAGTGAGAGCCTACGATGCTGATATAGGATACAACGGCTGGCTGTTATTCTCACTACAGGAAGTGAGTGACCACAGTCTCTTTGGTTTGGACCGCTATACTGGACGGATAAGAACACTGCGCTCATTCACAGAGACAGACGAGGCTCAACATAAACTGGTCATACTGGTCAAAGACAATGGGAACGTTTCACTCTCAGCAACAGCTACAGTGGTTGTCCAGCTGGTGGAGCCCAAAGAGGCCATTTCAGCTTCTGATGTGAAAAGTGCCTCTACTGACATTGGGGATAGTGGCGTGACATTTTATTTAATGATAACTCTGGCTTCAGTTTCAACTCTTTTTCTCATCAGTATCATTGTGCTGATTGCAATGCAGTGCTCTAAAACCACGGACGTATCCTCCAAGTATTTACCAGAAACAAACTATGACGGAACTCTTTGTCACAGCATCCAGTACAGATCTGGAGAGAAACGCTACATGTTAGTTGGACCCAGAATGAGTATAGGATCTACTATAGTCCCGGGGAGCAATGGGAACACTCTAGTGGTCCCTGACCGGAGGAGTACATCTACAGAGGTAAGATTAACTTCAGTCTTTGGTGTTTTACTTTTGCAAGGAAAGTACGTTTTGAACCTGAACAAGTGAATTTTTTTAAGTGAATTGTAACTTCTCTATGGAAAATATATTGATGGGAGTGTGGGTTCCAAATATGTTATGCATTCAACTCAGAATCCTTGCCTTATCTTGTTGCTGTCAATGGTGCTAGAAGAGACCGCTGCCGTCCACGATGTCCAAGCGGTATTGCGGTTCTGCTAAATGAGAACACTTTTCTTCCTCAGTAAAATAACTTCACAGAGTGCTTTGCGGGTATGGATCGTCGTTCATAAACCTTGGCTTCAGAAACCTCCTCCAAACTGCATTAATTGTTAAGAGGATATACTTAAATATAATTCATCCACTCCAATGTACTGTTAGATTACATAAGAAAAACACATAAACTCATTATTTATCAAGATTATCTTTTGAATATGGGAAATATGTTATTTCCTATTATATCAAAATACATGTTGCATCAAAATAATAGTAAACATGTGATTATACATTCAATCATTATACAGGAATATCAATATGCATATTATTATACATATTATTATTATTATTATGAGTCGGTAGCTGCAATTTTGAGTCGGTAGCTGCACCAGAATTGTCCGAATATATACGAATCACGAGTCTCTGTTACCCAATGTTAGAATGGCGTTGCACGTGAATGATCACTGGGTGTCAGTATACGAGCACACATGTGGTTTTCGAAGTAACCCTTTGTTGGAAAGAGGGGTCCACCCCTCTGCTGCGCCTGCACGGACTAGGTGGAAATTGGAGCCGATGGCTAAGGTTCAATCTGACGGTGGAAATATTATCATAACCTACTAGAGATCGAGTGGATTACTTTTTCGTTGATCTCATATATCCTCGATTCACCTTGACGGTGTTCAAACGGAAGGATTGGACCATAATGGAGAAAATTGAAAACCCGGCAAGCATCGCTTATGCCGTCGGTTTTCTCTTACTTTTGTTGTGCAACGTTTCGGCGCAGATCCGCTATTCCATAACCGAGGAAGTTAAAAAAGGAACGGTGGTTGGTAATATCGCAAAGGATTTGGGACTGGATACTAATTCATTGAAGGAGAGAGGATGTCGAATCGTGCCCGGGTCTACGGAGTCTCTGTTCCAGGTCAACCAGGACGATGGTTTATTGTATGTCAAGGAAATCATTGACAGAGAGACCGTGTGCGAACGAACCAGTCCGTGCTTGATCAATCTGAAAACTGTTCTGGAAAATCCTCTTGAGATTCATTATGTTGTTGTCGAGGTGCTAGACGTGAACGATCACTCTCCCAGCTTCTCGGAGAAGGAGGCTCGTTTAGAGGTTTCTGAATCCAGTCAGCCAGGATTACGGATTCAACTCCAAACCGCTCGTGACTCGGACGTCGGTCAGTTTACAGTTCAAGAATATAAACTGAGGCACAACGACCACTTCCGTTTAGAAATTAAAGATCGTGGAAAAGACGGGAAAATACCCGTGTTGAATCTGCAAAGGCCGCTTGATAGGGAAACAAAGGCCAGTCATAGATTGCTTCTTACTGCCATCGATGGAGGGAAACCCCCGAGATCAGGTTCATTGCAAATCCAAGTGGATGTTTTAGATGTTAATGATAATATGCCAATTTTTACCAAAGAAGTTTATGCTGTTAATTTGAATGAAAATTCCCCTATAGGCACCACCGTAACACAAATAAATGCCACAGATTTAGACCAAGGATCGAACGGAGAAATCCTCTATTCTTTCGGTAATAACGTGGACCGCACAATACTAGAGCTTTTTCGTATAGATCCAAATACAGGAGAAATTATTGTGCAGGGTTTACTAGATTTCGAAATGGCAGAGAGCTATGACATTGATATAAAGGCTTCAGATAAGGGACCAGCTCCTTTCAAGACAGACAAAAGTGTATTGGTTAATATTGTGGATTTGAACGATAATGTGCCAGAAATAGAAGTAACTTCGTTTTCAAGGGCAGTTGCGGAAGATGCTCGACTAGGAACGACTGTTGCATTAATAAGCGTGAATGATCAAGATTCTGGTATTAACGGAAAAGTCGTTTGCTCTTTAAGTGATGACATTCCTTTCACGTTATCACCTTCTACTCAAGACAAAATGTATTCGTTGGTCACAAAATCCCCTTTAGATAGAGAGAAGCAGTCTGGATACAATGTTAGAATTATTGCCAGTGACTCAGGAGTGCCAATGCTATCTTCAGAAAAAAATATACACATTGTAGTATCAGATGTAAACGACAATAGTCCTATATTTCCATTAAGCCATTACACATTCTATATAACTGAGAACAACAACCCAAGTGCTTCCCTTTTTTCAGTCAGAGCCTCCGACCCAGATGAAGATTCAAATTCCCTCATTTCATATCATATACCAAGAGAGGAACGGGACCATTCGTCCTTTCTTAACATCAATCATGAAAGCGGCGTTATAGTGGCCCACAAAAGCTTTGATTTTGAAACTCTTAAAACTTTCCAATTTCATGTTGTTGCCACGGACGGGGGAACTAACTCACGAAGCAGCAACGTCACTGTTCATGTGTTCATTCTGGATGATAACGACAACCCTCCGGTTATCTTACATCCGCTCAGCTCTAACGGTTCTGCTGAGGGAGTAGAGGAGGTTCCTCGCAATGTTCCTGCAGGCCACCTGGTGACTAAAGTGAGAGCCTACGATGCTGATATAGGATACAACGGCTGGCTGTTATTCTCACTACAGGAAGTGAGTGACCACAGTCTCTTTGGTTTGGACCGCTACACTGGACGGATAAAAACACTGCGCTCATTCACAGAGACAGACGAGGCTCAACATAAACTGGTCATACTGGTCAAAGACAATGGGAACGTGTCACTCTCAGCAACAGCTACTGTGGTTGTCAAGCTGGTGGAGCCCAAAGAGGCCATTTCAGCTTCTGATGTGAAAAGTGTTTCAAAGGCAGACGATGAGAGCAATGTCACTTTTTATCTGATGATAACTCTGGGCTCTGTCTCTGCTCTCTTCATCGCCAGCATCATCATGTTGGTTGTGATGCAATGCTCCAAACCAAGGGAACTTAGTGCTGCAAAGTATTTACAAGAAACCAACTATGATGGAACTCTGTGTCACAGCATCCAGTACAGATCTGGAGAGAAACGCTACATGTTAGTTGGACCCAGAATGAGTATAGGATCTACTATAGTCCCGGGGAGCAATGGGAACACTCTGGTGGTCCCTGACAGGAGGAGTACTTCTACAGAGGTAAGATCAATGAGATATTGAATTGTTTGATTGTGTTGCTTATTTTGATGAAGGGAATAATTAAACCCGAAATTAGTATAGCATCTAAAATAGCGATAATATAGGGCAGCAATGGGAATACTTTGTTGTTTCACAGACCAGACGTGATTCCGAAGCGCAAAGAAGACTGTTGTTGTTATCATTATTTTTTTTGTTTTGAATAATCACAACGGCACTCTCCACGGTCCTGACGAAATTCTTTCTGCTATATCTATCGATCGATCGATCGATCGATCGATCGATCGATCGATCGATCGATCTATCTATCTATCTATCTATCTATCTATCTATCTATCTATCTATCTATCTATCTATCTATCTATCTATCTATCTATCTATCTATCTATCTATCTATCTATCTATCTATCTATCTATCTATCTATCTATCTATCTATCTATCTATCTATCTATCTATCTATCTATCTATCTATCTATCTATCTATCTATCTATCTATCTATCTATCTATCTATCTATCTATCTATCTATCTATCTATCTATCTATCTATCTATCTATCTATCTATACATCTATCTATACATCTATCTATCTATCTATCTATCTATCTATCTATCTATACATCTATCTATACATCTATCTATACATCTATCTATACATCTATCTATCTATACATCTATCTATACATCTATCTATCTATGCATCTATGCATCTATGCATCTATACATCTATGCATCTATGCATCTATGCATCTATAGAATTATGCATATTTCTATCCATCCATGTATCTATCTATCGATAGATCGATGTTTTTGTATAGACACATTTCTTTAAATTCTTGAGTTTTGAAGACTCACCCATTCCTATAATGCTAACCGTGCTCTACGTGGTACTGTTTTCGAATGCCATCTATTTAAGTCGGTGTCTATATGCTGCAGTCTATGCTCTATCTATAGGCATTCCCCCGATACGAGCCGTGTACACATTTAACACCGTTATACATATCACGAGTGTGTTAAAGCGTGTCAATATTTGGGGCCACATGTACCCATTCATTATTCGGAATATTCATACAGTGTTCCGTTGTCTCACGGGCCGCTGCAGTGTGTCTGGTGGTCGTGGGGTGGCAGTGTAGCCAGCAAATGAAAACACGGGGTCTCATCACAGCCTCTCGTCATTCATAGCAGTCTACACCCTTGCCATTCTGTAGTTGTTCGGTCGAAACATTCGTTCGTGTTATGTAGGCCATTTATTTGTGAAAAAAACAAAGGCCGTTTTTAAAGATTATTTGACAGAATTGTTTGGATTCAGGAATATGGTGGATACCACTCATTCGAGGGATCGGTTTTAGTTTTATGACTTTGGACTACATTATATTATATTATTCGAATCATGGAACAAAGACGACGGAGTCGGGAGCCATGGAGGCTGCTCCGGTGCCTTAATGCTTTTTTGGTTGCATTGATTTTTGTGTTTCATACTGCCTCTGCACAGGTTCGGTATTCAATATCCGAGGATATTAAACGAGGAAGTATTGTGGGAAACGTCGCGAAGGACTTTGGACTTGATGTAGCTATCTTAAAGGAGAGAGGATTCCGTATCGTTTCTGGCTCGAACGAACTGCATTTTGAGATCAACCAGAACGACGGGAATTTGTATGTGAGCCAGGCTGTGGACCGGGAGAGGATGTGTGAGCGGAGCAGTGTTTGTCTCGTCAATCTGAAAACCGTTCTAGAGAACCCACTGGAAATACACTACGTGTCAGTGGAGGTGGTGGATGTAAATGACCATCCCCCCGTTTTTTCAGAGAAAGTCCAACGTCTTGAAATATCTGAATCTGTATTACCAGGTGCTAAATTTACATTACAGGCTGCACAGGACCAAGATGTTGGGACATATTCTGTCCAACATTACAAACTGAACCAAAATGAACATTTTCGTTTGGAGATCAGGGATAGAGGGAAGGACGGTAAAATACCTATTCTCAATCTGCAGAAGCCACTCGATAGAGAGTCAATGAGTAGTCACATATTACTGTTAACAGCTTTGGATGGGGGGAAACCTCCAAAATCCGGTACTGTACAGATTATAGTGAACGTGTTAGACGTTAATGACAATCACCCAGTTTTTAATAAAGATAGCTACTCCGTTATGTTGAATGAAAACTCAGCTATTGGCACCACCGTGTTACAAGTAAATGCAACGGATCTAGATGAAGGATCCAACGGTGAAGTAATTTATTCGTTTGCTAATCATGTCAACGAACAAATCCGCAAAGTATTTGAAGTTGACGCCAACAAAGGATTCATAATTGTAAAAGATGTGATAGATTTTGAGACAGACGACAGCTACGAGATTGATATACAGGCGTCGGACAGAGGATCCGCTACACTTAAAACAGACAAAAGCGTATTGGTTAAAATAGTTGATCTTAATGATAATGCACCGGAGATTGAAGTGACATCCTTTTCCACTGCTCTCCCCGAGGATTCCAGAATCGGAACTACGGTAGCATTAATCAGTGTAAGTGACAAAGACTCTGGTCTGAATGGGAAAGTAGTTTGTTCTATGACGACAGGTTTGCCTTTTACAATAATGCCATCGTCCCAGGAAAACATGTACTCTGTCGTTACCAAGAGCGCGCTGGATAGAGAGAAGCGATCCCAATACGACGTAACAATTACGGCTAAAGACACCGGTGAGCCAGCACTCACGGCTGACAAGACGATTAGTGTTCTTATATCAGATGTGAACGATAACCATCCGGAGTTTATGATCAGCAAATACGATTTTTATATCAGTGAAAATAACGTGGCGGGCGCCCCAATGTTTTCAGTCAAAGCGGTTGATTCAGATGAGGGTAGCAATGCGCTTGTTTCTTATCGCATTCTCAAACCTGAAGGTGACATTAACAAACTGGCCTCTTTTTTAAATATAAACCCGGAAAATGGCGAGATATTAGCTCTGAAGTCTTTTGATTTCGAAGTGGAGAAAACATTCCAGTTCAAGGTGTGTGCTTCGGATTCAGGAACTCCGTCGCTGAGCAGCAACGCCACAGTCAACGTGTTCATTCTGGATCAGAACGACAACGCGCCCGTTATCTTGTACCCGACCAGCACCAACGGTTCCGCAGAAGGTGTGGAGGACATTCCGCGCAACGTGAACGCGGGTCACTTGGTCACCAAAGTTAGAGCTTATGACGCCGACATTGGATATAACGGATGGTTATTATTTTCCATACAAAAAATTACTGACCACAGTCTCTTTGGTTTGGACCGCTATACTGGACGGATAAGAACACTGCGCTCATTCACAGAGACAGACGAGGCGCAACATAAACTGGTCATACTGGTCAAAGACAATGGAAACGTGTCACTCTCAGCAACAGCTACTGTTGTTGTTAAGCTGGTGGAGCCCAAAGAGGCCATTTCAGCTTCTGATGTGAAGAGTGCAGCGACTGACATTGTGGATAGTGGCGTGACATTTTATTTAATGATAACTCTTGCTTCAGTTTCAACTCTATTTCTTATCAGTATTATTGTGCTGATTGCAATGCAGTGCTCTAAAACAACAGACGTATCCTCCAAGTATTTACCAGAAACCAACTATGACGGAACTCTGTGTCACAGCATCCAGTACAGATCTGGAGAGAAACGCTACATGTTAGTTGGACCCAGAATGAGTATAGGATCTACTATAGTCCCGGGGAGCAATGGGAACACTCTAGTGGTCCCTGACAGGAGGAGCACATATGCGGAGGTAAGAACGATCAAATATTAAATTGTTAGATATTTTTGCTTTTTTTTCCTGACAACAACATGAAATCAGGTCAAACGAAAACAAGCTTTTTCCGCACATTTGATAGGGTTATCAAATTACACATTATACGTTCTTTGCGTCGGTTTTTGACGACAAATTCGTTTGAAGAATATCTCTTTATTGTCACAGATATTATCTTGTCACCCAAAATAGTTATCTATAGGCCTATTTGATTTAATCCTACGAAGATTTGTGTTCATTAAAAAAAACGAATTTTATTTAGTGTTTAGTTTGTCTTTGTCTCAGTGTTTACCAGACAGTTAAGGCCTTTACATATTTCACCTTTAGAAAGTGCTGGTAATGTTTCTCTGAATCGCTTGGTGTCAGTATAGATTTAGAAAATATCGTCTTGTGAACGACCACCCTCTGCCTGTAAGCCCGCCTCCATAACCCATTCCGTTTACAATATCAGTGAAGCTGCAGCTTTCCCTGGATACTACTACATTGTTATAACATGATAGCTGTGGACAATATCGAAGCTTTTCAAATGGCAAAATGAGAATCGATTCAATTCCATTACAATTTTCTCCGACTTAGTATTTTTCATTTTTTTTTGTCAAATCATGGAACAAAGAGGGTGTGTAGCCGCGCGCCTCAGACAATGGCGATGGCTCGTCTGCATGCTTCTGCTGTTATGGACCGTGGCCTCGGCGCAAATACGATATTCCATTTCTGAGGAGGTTAAAGAAGGGACCGTGGTTGGAAATATAGCCAAGGATTTGGGACTCGATACGAAAACACTGAAACACAGATCGTTTCGTATTGTGACTGGTTCTACAGACTCCCTGTTTCGGGTAAATCTGGACGACGGAATATTGTACGTGGATCGCCAATTAGACCGAGAGGAGATATGCGGACAGATCAGCGCTTGTGTGATCAACTTGAAAACCGTTTTAGAAACCCCACTTGAAATTCATTATGTATCGGTAGAGATTCTGGACCTGAACGACCATTCCCCCACCTTCCCGGAGAAAGAGACTAGATTAGAAATCTTTGAGTCAGCGCTACCCGGCGCTCGGTTTCAACTGCAGGCGGCCCATGATCTGGACAGTGGCGTTCACTCTATCAAACAATATAAACTCAGCTCTAATGAACATTTTCGTTTAGAGGTGAACGATAGAGGGGAGGATGGAATTATCCCTATTTTACATTTACAAAAACAGTTAGATAGAGAAACCATGGGAAGCCATCAATTACTGCTTACTGCCATGGACGGAGGAAAGCCTTCTCGATCAACTGCTATCGATATTCTTGTTGACGTCTTAGATGTGAACGACAATTTGCCCGTTTTCACACGAGACTCCTATACTGCAGAATTAAAAGAGAATTCTCCTATTGGTACGACAGTTTTACAAGTAAACGCCACTGACCTCGACCTAGGTTTAAACGGGGAAGTGGTTTATGCATATGGTAGCAACGTCAAAGAAAAGATACGGAATCTATTTGATGTAGATATTAATACAGGTGAGATCGTTGTGAAAGGAGTCATTGATTATGAAGAAAAAGATAGATATCAGATAGATATAAAAGCATCTGACAAGGGAACAGTTCCCTTGACAACTGACAAAAGTGTAATTATAAAAATAGTAGACTTAAACGACAATGCCCCGGAGATTGAATTAACGTCATTTTCTAGCGCAATACCAGAGGACTCCCGACCAGGAACCACGGTGGCTTTGATTAGCGTTAACGACCGGGATTCAGGGGTCAATGGGAAAGTAATTTGTTCTATTAAGAACAAAGTTCCATTCGAACTGACCACATCGTTGCAGGATAACATGTACTCTGTGGTCACCAAATCCCTCTTAGACAGAGAGTGGGAGTCTCACTATGACATTGCAATCCTGGCCAAGGATGGAGGGGATCCGTCATTATCATCAGAAAAAAACATTAGAATCGATGTGTCAGATGTGAATGACAACAGCCCCGATTTTTTAATCAGCCCTTATACATTCTATGTTGCTGAAAATAATAACCCCGGAGCTTTGGTATTTTCGGTAAGGGCATCTGACCGCGATATGGGAGACAATGCTCTAATTTCATATAGCATTTTCAAAGATGAAGTTCAACATAACAAGCTCACATCCACTCTAAACATTATTCCTGAAAGCGGGGACATTTTTGCACTTAGAAGCTTTGACTTTGAAAGTGTAAAAACCTTCAGATTTCAAGTGATTGCCCGAGACTCTGGAAGTCATTCACTTAGCAAAAACGTCACTGTGAACGTGTTCGTCTTGGACCAGAACGACAACCCTCCAGTTATCTTACATCCGCTCAGCTCTAACGGATCTGCTGAAGGAGCAGAGGAGGTTCCTCGCAATGTTCCTGCAGGCTACCAGGTGACTAAAGTGAGAGCCTACGATGCTGACATAGGATACAACGGCTGGCTGTTATTCTCACTACAGGAAGTGAGTGACCACAGTCTCTTTGGTTTGGACCGCTATACTGGACGGATAAGAACACTGCGCTCATTCACAGAGACAGACGAGGCTCAACATAAACTGGTCATACTGGTCAAAGACAATGGAAACGTGTCACTTTCAGCAACAGCTACAGTGGTTGTCAAGCTGGTGGAGCCTAAAGAGGCCATTTCAGCTTCTGATGTGAAAAGTGCAGTGACAGACATTGGGGATAGTGGCGTGACATTTTATTTAATGATAACTCTGGCTTCAGTTTCAACTCTTTTTCTCATAAGTATTATTGTGCTGATTGCAATGCAGTGCTCTAAAACCACGGACGTATCCTCCAAGTATTTACCTGAAACCAACTATGATGGAACTCTGTGTCACAGCATCCAGTACAGATCTGGAGAGAAACGCTACATGTTAGTTGGACCCAGAATGAGTATAGGATCTACTATAGTCCCGGGGAGCAATGGGAACACTCTAGTGGTCCCTGACAGGAGGAGCACATCTGCTGAGGTAAGGAATGACATATATGTGTAATTTACGTAATTCATGGTTGCTCGCCTTTGAATATAAACCGATATTTATTCATAAAGCATAAAACGTATCACAAGGTCTAAGTTGTTTCAGTCACATCTACAAAGTATTGTTTTAAAAAAGCTTTCAAACATGTAGGCTACTGAAAGTGTACATTTCTAAAAATGTGGAATCCAATACAATAGATGTTTAATACGAGATGTATTCGCTCTTGTTGCTATTAAGACATGCATCTTCGTACCCCTGCATACTTAATACATTATATTTCCTTACTGGAGGTATCACCTTTGCAACGTCATGCCTGTCCGTGGAGGTGGTGGTGAAGATAGGGCAGGTGGTGGTGGTGGTTATGGGGGTGGTGGTGTAGGAGCAAATGGTGGTGGTGGTGCAAAGGTAGTGGAGGAGGTGCTCGAGGTGGGGGTGGTTGTGGTGATGGTAGTGGAGTTGGTTGTTAAAGGGTGATAGCGTTGGTGGTTGAGGGGGTGGTGGTGTTGGTGTTGGTGTTGGACTTGGAGGGAGGGGGGGATGATGGTGTTTCACCAGTCTGACATTTAAAGATACTTGTTATTGCGACTGGATGTTTCTGAAAATTAGAAAATACACTTTTAATTTAGATTTTGTCCATTCATGTTCAATTGAATATGCTGTGTTCCAATGTCACAACAACATGATATCTTTGTTAATTTATACACAGTTTATTCGGCTTAAGGTTCTCTATGTTATCCCCAAAATTTGGTAGCCATAGCATACTGCAATGAGTTTTCTGTAACAATCACTTTGACCGCGATTGAAAGGATGTCTTTTACTTTAACATCGCGAGGTGGCACTGCTCTACTATATAAACCTTGCTCAGTTTGGTCATCATTGGGAGGAGACCGCCTCTCCCGTGTTCAGCGATACACAATGCTGTGATTACAGGGGTAGTAGCCTACTCCGAATGTTAAAACTGTTTAGAGTAGGCCTTTATATCATCGCCCTTGTTGCAGCTGTGCTAGATCTAACCTAATAGGGATATAATTGCACTGTTTTTAAATATACGTTTTCGGTATTCGTGATTCAATTGCATTATGGAACAAAAAGGACGCCATCCATGGCGACAAAGAAGACCGTTTGCTTTCTTTGTGTTCGCATTCACGATGCTTCTTGCGGAGACATCCGGCCAGATCAAATATTCTATATTTGAAGAAATTAAAGAAGGGACCGCAGTAGGGAATATCGCTAAGGACCTCGGACTGGATCGGAACATCTTGAAACAGAGGAGATTTCGCATTGTATCGAGTGCTACCGAGCCCCTTTTCCTGGTAAATCAAAACGATGGCATTTTATACGTGAACCAGAGCATAGATCGCGAGAAAATTTGCGACCGGGTCAGTGTTTGTTTGATTAATCTCAAAAGCGTGCTGGAAAACCCTCTCGAGATTCATTATGTCGCAGTGGAAGTGTTGGATGTAAATGACCACTCGCCACTTTTTCCAGAGGAAAAGAAAACAATAGAGATTTCAGAGTCATCCTTACCAGGAGCAAGGTTCCAATTACACGCTGCCTGGGACCCAGATGGGGGGATACATTCTGTTCAACATTATATGCTCAGTGCAAATAATCATTTTAGGTTGGAGGTGAAAGATCGCGGGAAGGAGGGTAAAGTTCCTATTTTGTATTTGCAAAGCCCGCTTGACAGAGAAAAATCTAGTTTTCATAATCTATTACTTACGGCAACGGACGGTGGGAAGCCTGCCAGAACAGGGACGGTGGAAATACACATTGATGTGTTAGATGTGAACGATAATATGCCTGTTTTCACAAAGGAGGAGTATTCTGCGTCTTTGAACGAAAACTCCCCGATTGGCACCACAGTCCTTCAAGTAAATGCCACGGATTTAGATGATGGCTTGAACGGCGAAGTTATATATTCGTTTGGTAACGTCAAAAATAAGGTCCGAGAAGTGTTCGCCGTTGATCAGATGACAGGCGAAATAACAGTGAAAGGCAGTATGGACTATGAAATTGAGGACAGTTATGAGATTGATATTCAAGCATCTGACAGAGGAGCTGTACCATTCAGAACGGATAAAAGCGTCAGCATTCAGGTTGTGGACCAAAATGACAATGCACCAGAAATTGACGTGACCTCGTTGTCTAACACAATTTCCGAGGATTCTAGACCAGGAACCACGGTAGCATTAATAAGCATAATGGATTTAGATTCCGGAATCAACGGAAAAGTTACGAGCCTTGTAAGCGGCGATGTGCCTTTCACACTCGCACCTTCCATTCAGGACAACATGTACGCGGTGGTCACAAAGTCCCCGCTGGACAGAGAGAAGCAGCCGTTCTACGACTTAACAATAGTTGCCAAAGACGCAGGGAATCCACCCTTGTCCTCTGAGCTTACATTAACAATCGCTGTCTCAGACGTCAATGATAACAAACCTGAATTTTCCCGAAACCTTTATACGTTCTACCTTAATGAGAATAACGCCCAGGGGACATCGTTGTTTTCCGTGACGGCGACGGATCGCGACGAAGGAGAAAACGCAGTTATTACGTACCATATCATAAGAGACGATAGCACTGACAGTAAGATAAAACCAATTCTAAACATTAACCCCGAAAATGGAGATATACAGGCGCTTCAAAGTTTCGATTTTGAAAAACTGAAAATGTTCAAATTCCTCGTTCTTGCCTCGGACGGAGGGATCCCAAAAATGAACAGCAACGTCACAGTCAACGTGTTCATTTTGGATCAGAACGACAACGCTCCAGTTATCTTGTATCCACTCAGCTCCAATGGTTCTGCTGAGGGCGTTGAGGAGACGGCGAGTAACATGAAAGCAGGCCACCTGGTGACTAAAGTGAGAGCCTATGATGCCGATGTGGGATATAACGGCTGGCTTTTGTTCTCTTTCGAGTTGGTTACGGACCACAGTCTCTTTGGTTTGGACCGCTATACTGGACGGATAAGAACACTGCGCTCATTCACAGAGACAGACGAGGCTCAACATAAACTGGTCATACTGGTCAAAGACAATGGGAACGTGTCACTATCAGCAACAGCTACTGTCTTTGTCAAGCTTGTGGAGCCCAAAGAGGCCATTTCAGCTTCTGATGTGAAAAGTGTTTCAAAGGCCGACGATGAGAGCAATGTCACTTTTTATCTGATGATAACTCTGGGCTCCGTCTCTGCTCTCTTCATTGCCAGCATCATCATGTTGGTTGTGATGCAATGCTCCAAACCAAGGGAACTTAGCGCTGCCAAATATTTACAAGAAACCAACTATGATGGAACTCTGTGTCACAGCATCCAGTACAGATCTGGAGAGAAACGCTACATGTTAGTTGGACCCAGAATGAGTATAGGATCTACTATAGTCCCGGGGAGCAATGGGAACACTCTAGTGGTACCTGACAGGAGGAGTACATCTACAGAGGTAAGATTAACTTCAGTCTTTAGTGTTTTACTTTTGCCAGGAAAGTACGTTTTTAACATGAACATTTTAATTGAATTGTATCTTCCATATGGTTAATATATTGATGGGAGTGTGTGTTCCAAATGTGATACGCATTCGACTCAGAATCCTCGCCTTGTCTTGTCGCTGTCCATGGTGCTAGAGGAGACCGCTGCCGTCCATGATGTCCAAGCGGTATTGCGGTTCTGCTAAACGTCGTTCATAAACCTATTGGCTTCAGAAAACTCGACTCCAAACTGCATTAATTTTTAAGAGGATATGCTTAAATATATTTTATCCATACCATTGTACTGTTTGAACTGTTTGAACATAAAGACATATTATTTATTAAGATTACGTTTTATTATGGGAAATATATTATTTCCTATAACAAAATGCATGTATCAAAATAATAGTAAACATGTGATTATAAATTCAATCATTATACATTAATTATGAATATTATTATTATTATTATTATTATTATTATAGGCCTACTTATGAGTCGTAGCTGCACCAGTGTTGTCTGAATATATACGAATCACGAGTCTCTGTTACCCAATGTTAGAATGGCGTTGCACGTGAATGATCACTGGGTGTCAGTATACGAGTACAAATGTAGTAACCCTTTGTTAGAAAGAGGGGTCCACCCCTCTGCAGCGCCTGCACGGACTAGGTGGAAATAGGAACCGATGGCTATAGGGTTCAATCTGACGGTGGAAATATTATCATGACCTACTAGAGATCGAGTGGATTACTTTTTCGTTGATCTCATATATCCTAAATTCACCTTTGACGATGTTCAAATGGAAGGATTGGACCATTATGGAGAAAAATGAACACCCGACAAGCATCGCTTATGCCGTCGGTTTTCTCTTACTTTTGTTTAGCAACGTTTCGGCGCAGATCCGCTATTCCATAACCGAGGAAGTCAAAAAAGGAACGGTGGTTGGAAATATCGCAAAGGATTTGGGACTGGATACTAATTCATTGAAGGAGAGAGGATGTCGAATCGTGCCCGGGTCTACGGAGTCTCTGTTCCAGGTCAACCAGCACGATGGTTTATTGTATGTCAAGGAAATCATTGACAGAGAGACCGTGTGCGAACGAACCAGTCCTTGCTTGATCAATCTGAAAACTGTTCTGGATAATCCTCTTGAGATTCATTATGTTGTTGTCGAGGTGTTAGATGTGAACGACCACTCTCCCAGCTTCTCGGAGAAGGTGGCACGTTTGGAGATTTCTGAATCGGGTCTGCCAGGATTACGAATTCAACTCCAAGCCGCTCGCGACGCGGACGTTGGCCAGTTTGCAGTTCAAGAATATAAACTGAGCCACAACGACCACTTCCGTTTAGAAATTAAAGATCGTGGAAAAGACGGTAAAATACCCGTGTTGAATCTGCTAAGGCCGCTTGATAGGGAGACAAAGGCCAGTCATAGATTACTTCTTACTGCCATCGATGGTGGAAAACCGCCGAGATCAGGTTCAGTTCAAATCCTAGTGGATGTTTTAGACATAAATGATAATATGCCAGTTTTTACCAAAGACGTTTATGCTGTTCATTTGAAAGAAAATTCCCCTTTGGGCACAACAGTAATACAAATAAATGCCACGGATTTAGACGATGGTTCGAACGGAGAAGTCATATATTCCTTCGGTAATAACGTGGACCGCAAAATACTAGATATTTTCCGTATAGATCCAACTACAGGTGAAATTATTGTGCAGGGTTTACTAGATTTCGAAACGGCAGAGAGCTATGATATTGATGTACAGGCATCAGATAAAGGATCGGCTCAATTCAAGACGGACAAAAGTGTATTGATTAATATTGTTGATTTGAACGATAATGTGCCAGAAATAGAGGTAACCTCTTTTTCAAGGGCTGTTGCGGAAGATGCTCGACTAGGAACGACTGTTGCATTAATAAGCGTGTATGATCTAGATTCTGGTAACAACGGAAAAGTCGTTTGCTCTTTAAGTGATGACATTCCTTTCACGTTATCACCTTCTACTCAAGACAAAATGTATTCGTTGGTCACAAAATCCCCTTTAGACAGAGAGAAGCAGTCTGGATACAATGTTAGAATTATTGCCAGCGACTCAGGAGTGCCAATGCTATCTTCAGAAAAATATATACACATTGTAGTATCAGATGTAAACGACAATAGTCCTACTTTTCCATTAAGTCATTACACATTCTATATCACTGAAAACAACAACCCAAGTGCTTCCCTTTTTTCGGTCAGAGCCTCTGACCCAGACGAAGATTCAAATTCCCTCATTTCATATCATATACCAAGAGAGGAAAGGGACCATTCGTCCTTTCTTAACATCAACCATGAAAGCGGCGTTATAGTGGCCCACAAAAGCTTTGATTTTGAAACTCTTAAAACGTTCCAATTTCACGTTGTTGCCACCGACGGGGGAACTAACTCCCGAAGCAGCAACGTCACTGTTCATGTGTTCATTCTGGATGATAACGACAACCCTCCGGTAATCTTACATCCGGTCAGCTCTAACGGTTCTGCTGAGGGAGTAGAGGAGGTTCCTCGCAATGTTCCTGCAGGCCACCTGGTGACTAAAGTGAGAGCCTACGATGCTGACATAGGATACAACGGCTGGCTATTATTCTCCCTACAGGAAGTGAGTGACCAAACTCTCTTTGGTCTGGACCGCTATACTGGACGGATAAGAACACTGCGCTCCTTCACAGAGACAGACGAGGCTCAACATAAACTGGTCATACTGGTCAAAGACAATGGGAACGTGTCACTCTCAGCAACAGCTACTGTGGTTGTCAAGCTGGGGGAGCCCAAAGAGGCCATTTCAGCTTCTGATGTGAAAAGTGTTTCAAAGGCAGAAGATGAGAGCAATGTGACTTTTTATCTGATGATAACTCTGGGCTCTGTCTCTGCACTCTTCATCGCCAGCATCATCATGTTGGTCGTGATGCAATGCTCAAAACCAAGGGAACTTAGTGCTGCCAAGTACCTACAAGAAACCAACTATGATGGAACTCTGTGTCACAGCATCCAGTACAGATCTGGAGAGAAACGCTACATGTTAGTTGGACCCAGAATGAGTATAGGATCTACTATAGTCCCGGGGAGCAATGGGAACACCCTAGTGGTCCCTGACAGGAGGAGTACATTGGCTGAGGTAAGATCAATGAGATATTGAATTGTTTGATTGTGGTGCTTATTTTGATGACGTGAATAATTAAACCTGAAATGAGCATAGCATCTAACATAGCAATAACATAGGGCAGCAATGGGAATACTTTGTGGTTTCACAGACCAGACATGCTTCTGAAGCTCTAAGAAGACTGTTGTTGTTATCATCATCATATAAATTCTGCAAAATCTCAAAATATAAAACTTTGAACATTCATAGGTTCATTTCGGTACTTCGATTTTGCGTTTTGAATAATCACATCATCACAACTCTCCATGGTCCTGACAAAGGTCTTTCTGATATCGATATAGCTATCTATCTATACATCTAAATAATTATAAAAAAAATTCTATCTGTCTATGTATCTATCTATCTATCTATCTATCTATCTATATTTTTGTATCCATAAGTTTCATTAAATTCTTGAGTTTTGAAGACTCACCCATGCCTATAATGCATAACCGTGCTCTCTGTACTGTTTTCGAATGCCATCTATTTAAGTCGGTATCTATATGCTGCAGTCTATGCTCTATCTATAGGCATTCCCCTGATACGAGCCATGTACACACTTAAGACTGTTATACATATCACGGATGTGTTAAAGCCATGTCAATATTTGGTGCCACATGTACGTACCCATTCAATATTTTGAATATTCATACAGTGTATCCGTTGACACACGGGGAACTGCAGTGTGTCTGGTGGTCGTGGGGTGGCAGTGTAGCCTGCAAATGAAAACAAGGGGTCTCATCACAGCCTCTCGTCATTCATAGCCGCCCACCCCCTTGCCATTCTGTAGTTGTTTAGGTCGAAGCATTTGTTCGTGTGATCTCCAGGCTATTTATTTGCGAGAAAAACAACAGCCGTTTTAAAAGATTATTTGACCGAATCGTTTGAATTCAGGAATATGGTGGATACCACTCATTCGAGGGATCGGTTTTAGTTGTAAGACTTTGGACTACATTAGATTGTATTAATCGAACGATGGAACAAAGACGACGGGAGCCATGGAGGCTGCTCCGGCGCCTCGATGCTTTTTTGGTCACGTTGGTTTTTATTTTTCATAGTGCCTCTGCACAGGTTCGGTATTCCATATCCGAGGATATTAAACGAGGAAGCATTGTGGGAAACGTCGCGAAGGACCTTGGACTTGATGTAGCTATCTTAAAGCAGAGAGGATTCCGTATTGTTTCTGGCTCGAACGAACCGCATTTTGAGATCAACCAGAACGACGGGAATTTGCATGTGAGCCAGGCTGTGGACCGGGAGAGGATGTGTGAGCGGAGCAGTGTTTGTCTCGTCAATCTGAAAACTGTTCTAGAGAACCCACTGGAAATACACTACGTGTCAGTGGAGGTGGTGGATGTAAATGACCATGCTCCCTTTTTTTCAGAGAAAGTCAGACGCCTTGAAATATCAGAATCTTTGTTACCTGGCACAAGATTTCAACTACAAGCTGCGCAGGACCAAGATGTTGGGGCAAATTCTGTCCAACAGTACAAACTGAACCAAAATGAACATTTTCGTTTGGAGATCAGGGATAGAGGGAAGGACGGTAAAATACCTATTCTTAATCTGCAGAAGCCACTTGATAGAGAGTCACTGAGTAGTCACAGATTGCTGCTAACTGCTTTGGACGGAGGGAAACCTCCACGGTCCGGTACGATACAGATAATAGTAGACGTTTTAGATGTCAATGATAATTTGCCGGTTTTTACTAAAGAAAGCTACTCCGTCATGTTAAGCGAAAACTCACCTATTGGCACCACTGTTATACAAGTAAACGCTACGGATCTAGATGAAGGATCCAACGGTGAAGTAATTTATTCACTCGGAAGTAATGTTAATGACCAAATACGAAAACTGTTTGAAGTTGATGCCAACAAAGGATTCATAATTGTGAAAGGCATGATCGATTTTGAGAGAGACGACAGCTACGAGATTGATATACAGGCGTCGGACAGAGGACCCGCTCCACTTACAACTGACAAAAGCGTGGTGGTAAAAATAGTTGATCTTAATGATAATGCACCGGAGATTGAAGTGACATCTTTTTCCACTGCTCTCCCCGAGGATTCCAGAATCGGGACTACGGTAGCATTAATCAGTGTAAGTGACAAGGACTCTGGTCTGAATGGGAAAGTAGTTTGTTCTATGACGGCAGGTTTACCTTTTACAATAATGCCATCGTCCCAGGAAAACATGTACTCCGTCGTTACCAAGAGCACGCTGGATAGAGAGAAGCGATCCCAATACGACATAACAATTACGGCTAAAGACACCGGTGAGCCAGCACTCACGGCTGACAAGACGATTAGTGTTCTTATATCAGATGTGAACGATAACCATCCGGAGTTTATAGTCAGCAAATACGATTTTTATATCAGTGAAAATAACGTGGCGGGTGCCCCAATGTTTTCAGTCAAAGCGGTTGATTCAGATGAGGGTAGCAATGCGCTTGTTTCTTATCGCATTCTCAAACCTGAAGGTGACATTAACAAACTGGCCTCTTTTTTCAATATAAACCCGGAAAATGGCGAGATATTAGCTCTGAAGGCTTTTGATTTTGAAGTGGAGAAAACATTCCAGTTCAAGGTGTGTGCCTCGGATTCTGGAACTCCGTCGCTGAGCAGCAACGCCACAGTCAACGTGTTCATTCTGGATCAGAACGACAACGCGCCCGTTATCTTGTACCCGACCAGCACCAACGGTTCCGCAGAAGGTGTAGAGGACCTTCCGCGCAACGTGAACGCGGGTCACTTAGTCACCAAAGTTAGAGCTTATGACGCTGACATTGGATATAACGGATGGTTATTATTTTCCATACAACAAATTACTGACCACAGTCTCTTTGGTCTGGACCGCTATACTGGACGGATAAGAACACTGCGCTCATTCACAGAGACAGACGAGGCTCAACATAAACTGGTCATACTGGTCAAAGACAATGGAAACGTGTCACTCTCAGCAACAGCTACTGTGGTTGTCAAGCTGGTGGAGCCCAAAGAGGCCATTTCAGCTTCTGATGTGAAAAGTGCAGCGACTGACATTGGGGATAGTGGCGTGACATTTTATTTAATGATAACTCTGGCTTCAGTTTCAACTCTTTTCCTCATCAGTATTATTGTGCTGATTGCAATGCAGTGCTCTAAAACCACGGACGTATCCTCCAAGTATTTACCAGAAACAAACTATGACGGAACTCTTTGTCACAGCATCCAGTACAGATCTGGAGAGAAACGCTACATGTTAGTTGGACCCAGAATGAGTATAGGATCTACTATAGTCCCGGGGAGCAATGGGAACACTCTAGTGGTCCCTGACAGGAGGAGCACATCTGCAGAGGTAAGCCAAATCAAATATGACAATTCGAATTTAGGGATTTGAAAGTATTACAATCGTGTTTGATGTTGTAGTGCAAAGTGGTTCATATTCTCTCTATATACCGATTGCTGTCCTTGGTCCTGAAAAACATTTCGACGTATATGGACTACATTGCGATGTATTTTACTTCTTATGCTTTCAATTAATTCGCTTTTTAACTCTCGCCCCTCTACCAAATACGTTTATCCGTGCATTGGTAGTGCAATAACAAATCCTGTCAGCGGGTGTCAGTATATTACAAGCAGATAATGTTTTGTGAAGCTGTTCCCAGCAGCCGATAGTCCCACCCATTGATGGTTTGGATATTCCTTGCAGCCACAAAATCGTTGCTTTCGGCATGCAAGCAAGACCTTGTCTCCATAGAATGTCTCTTCCTTTTTTGAATTAAAAAAGGATTTTGTCAAGGACCATGTTGACCTATTTGTGATTCTACAATACATTTTGCTGGGATTTGAAGATTCTGGTTTCGCTCACAATGGAACAAAGAGCACCGCAGTCGTGGAGGGAGAAATGGCGATGGGTCGTCTTTATGCTCTCCACGTTCGCTCTTCGGAACGTTGCTTCAACAGATACCAAATATTCTATTGCCGAAGAGGTAAAAGAAGGGACGCTTGTTGGAAATATTGCCAAGGATTTAGGGCTCGATGTACACACACTGAAGGGCAGAGGATATCGCATCGTCTCTGGATCCACAGATTCTCCGTTTCATTTGAATCCGGACGATGGCATATTGTATGTCTCCCGAAAAATTGACAGAGAGGAGCTATGTGAACGTATCAAGGTGTGTTTGCTCGAATTGAAAACCGTCTTGGAGAATCCGCTTGAGATCCACTATATAGTAGTGGAGGTTTTAGATGTAAACGACCACGCTCCCGGATTTCCTGAAAAGGAGAAGTTGTTTAATATTTCTGAATCTGCTTTACCGGGAACACGATTTCAGTTGCAAGCTGCACGTGACGCCGACAGTGGAATATTATCCGTGCAACAGTATAAAATAAGTCAGAATGAACATTTTCGTTTGGAGGTAAAAGACCGCGGTGAGAACCGCAAAACGCCAATTTTAATTCTCCAAAAGCAGCTGGATAGAGAATCAGTTAAAAACTATGCCCTACTTCTGACAGCAATTGATGGAGGTAAACCTCCAAAGACAGGTGACATGAAAATAAATATTGATGTATCTGATGTCAATGATAACCCACCTGTGTTTACGAAGGAAGCATACTCCTTACAACTAAAGGAAAATACCCCGATAGGTACTACTATTATACAAGTTAATGCGACAGACCTGGACGATGGTGTTAATGCAGAAGTTGTATACTCATTTGGTAATGATGTCGATGGAGATGTGCGTGAATATTTTAGTCTGAATTCATTGACAGGACAAATAACCATTTCGGGAATTCTCGATTTTGAAGAGCGTAACAGATATGACATTGATATCCAGGCATCAGACAAAGGGGTGAATGCATTGACAACCGACAAAAGTGTCATTATTAATATAATTGACCTTAATGACAATGCACCCGAGATAGAAGTGACGTCTTTTTCCAAAGCCCTTCCAGAAGATTCTAAACCTGGAACAACAGTGGCATTAATCACAGTAAAAGACCTAGACTCAGGTGTAAATGGAAAAGTAATGTGTTCTATAAAACAAGATGTTCCATTTACACTGACTCGATCTTCAAAAAATAATATGTATTCTGTAGTAACGAAAACTCATATAGATCGCGAAAAAAAATCACAATACGATCTTATTATATTTGCCAAAGACGCAGGTGAGCCATCCTTGTCCTCTGAAAAGACTATCCGGATCGATATATCAGATGTGAACGACAACAGCCCCCAGTTTCTTCTGAGTCCGTATACTTTCTATCTTACTGAGAACAATTCTCCTGGAGACTCCATATTCAAAGTGCAGGCGACAGATCAAGACGAGGGGAATAACGCACTTATCTCCTACCGTATTTTTAGAGGCGGAGACAATTTGTTATCTTCCTTTCTCAACATTAACCCAGTAAACGGAGATATCTCGGCTTTAAAGAGTTTTGATTTTGAAAAGTTTAAAACGTTTAGATTCCACGTTGTAGCAACTGACTCTGGAAGTCCGTCTTTAAGCAGTAACGTTTCAGTGAATGTGTTTCTTCTGGACCAGAACGACAACCCTCCGGTTATCTTACATCCGCTCAGCTCTAACGGCTCTGCTGAAGGAGTAGAGGAGGTTCCTCGCAATGTTCCTGCAGGCCACCTGGTGACTAAAGTGAGAGCCTACGATGCTGATATAGGATACAACGGCTGGCTATTATTCTCACTACAGGAAGTGAGTGACCACAGTCTCTTTGGTCTGGACCGCTATACT
This sequence comes from Gadus macrocephalus, assembly GCF_031168955.1. Lineage (NCBI taxonomy): Eukaryota > Metazoa > Chordata > Actinopteri > Gadiformes > Gadidae > Gadus > Gadus macrocephalus. The sequence goes on along the minus strand of NC_082391.1, from coordinate 14,217,641 downwards.
GGACGGATAAGAACACTGCGGTCATTAACAGAGACAGACGTGGCTCAACAGAAACTGGTCATACTGGTCAAAGACAATGGGAACGTGTCACTTTCAGCAACAGCGACTGTGGTTGTCAAGCTGGTGGAGCCCAAAGAGGCCATTTCAGCTTCTGATGTGAAAAGTGCAGCGACTGACATTGGGGACAGTGGCGTGACATTTTATTTAATGATAACTCTGGCTTCAGTTTCAACTCTTTTTCTTATCAGTATTATTGTGCTGATTGCAATGCAGTGCTCTAAAACCACGGACGCATCCTCCAAGTACTTACCAGAAACAAACTACGATGGAACTCTGTGTCACAGCATCCAGTACAGATCTGGAGAGAAACGCTACATGTTAGTTGGACCCAGAATGAGTATAGGATCTACTATAGTCCCGGGGAGCAATGGGAACACTCTAGTGGTCCCTGACAGGAGGAGTACATCTGCAGAGGTAAGAAACAACAATAACACACATTTTATTGTGTTAGTTTCTCCCCTTACATTTTGGTCCAGTGCATCTTTCATTATTTTAATTTAAGCCTTTTCAAAGATAATTCCAAGGAACTAACTGTATTATTTTTGTTATTGTCGGAAATCCCAAAATAACCATCGCTGTTCGTGGTGCTGAAAAATACATGTTTCAATCATTACTATTTGATTGTAACTATTGATCAATTAAAACAAGTGCATCTTATCCAAAATATAATTACTTTAAAGGGTACATCATTTTGACAACAATAATTGTATTGAGTTTGAGTTGTTTTAACAGAGCATGTAATAATTCAATGAAAAAACCCTGCAATAACTTTTACAATCACGTGGTGTCAGTAAGAAGCCGGATAACGGTTCTGCAGGGAATTTGCCTGATTGATAAGCCCATCCTTGTTCACGTCGAGATTTTGGATTGCGCTAAACCATTGTGCGGTAGCGGCGTTTGATGGATAACTAGGATCAAAACGGCTCCTACGTATTTGTTGGATAATAGCCTATACTCCTTTTCAAACAATGACGGTGGCAAAAGATATACTGGCTGTGGAATATATGTTTTAGATGTACGTTGTCGTCTGCATTTCTCTCGCAATGGAACAAAGAGGACGGCGGACGTGGAGCGAGCGATGGTTGTGGCTTACATGTTTTTTCGCTATGGTTGCCTTTAGAAGCGTTTCTTTGGCTCAGATACGCTATGCCATCGCTGAAGAGGTTAAAGAAGGGACTGTTGTTGGACACATCGCTAAGGATTTAGGACTCGACAAGAGCACATTGAGAAACAGAGGCTATCGTATTGTCCACGGCTCGACGGAGCCCCTATTCCAGGTTAATCAAGTCGATGGCATTCTGTATGTGAACCGGAAAATAGACAGGGAGGAGGTATGCGAGAGAAGCAAAGCCTGTGTAATAGAACTGAAGACGTTTCTGGAGAACCCGCTAGAAGTACATTATGTAGCAGTGGAAGTGCTGGATGTAAACGACCACGCTCCCAGCTTCCCTGAGAAGGAAAACACATTAGAGGTTTTCGAATCTGCGTTACCAGGAGTGCGATTCCAAATGCAAGCTGCCCGTGACGCCGACAGTGGGTTATTATCAGTTCAGCAGTATAAAATAAGTCTGAATGAATATTTTCGTTTGGAGGTAAAAGATCGTGGCGAAAACCGTAAAACTCCCATTTTAATTCTACAAAAATCTCTAGACAGAGAATCTGTTAAAACTCATAATTTATTACTGACTGCTATTGATGGAGGTAAACCTCCAAAGTCTGGTGAAATGAAAATAACAGTAGTCGTAGGTGACATTAACGATAACCACCCAGTATTTACTAAGGACTCTTACTCTGTGCAGCTGCAGGAAAATACCGCTATAGGCACTACTATTATACAATTTAATGCAACAGACCTTGATGATGGTGCTAATGGAGAAGTTGTGTATTCATTTGGTAATGATGTTGATAGAGAGGTGCAGGCATATTTTGATTTAAATCCATTAAATGGAGAACTAACAGTGTCAGGAGTCTTAGACTTTGAAGAGCGTAACAGATATGAGATTGACATCCAGGCATCAGACAAAGGAGCAGCTACATTGAAAACTGATAAAAGTGTGATTATTAATATCATTGACGTGAACGACAATTCACCCGAGATAGAAATAAATTCATATTCCAAAGCCCTTCCAGAAGATTCTAAGTCAGGGACAACAGTGGCTGTAATTACAGTGAAGGACTCAGACTCCGGTATCAACGGAAAGGTGTTATGTTTCATAAACCAAGATGTTCCGTTTACTCTGACTCCATCAGTACAGAATAACATGTTCTCTATAGTTACCAAAACACCTTTAGATCGAGAGAAACAATCTCAATACGATGTTACAATCATCGCTAAAGACGCAGGTGAGCCATCCTTGTCCTCTGAAAAGACTATCCGGATCGATATATCAGATGTGAACGACAACAGCCCCCAGTTTCTTCTGAGTCCCTATACTTTCTATCTTACTGAGAACAATTCTCCTGGAGACTCCATATTCAAAGTGCAGGCGACTGATCAAGATGAAGGGAATAACGCGGTTATTTCCTACAATATCTTCAGGGGCGGAGACAATCTGTTATCTTCCTTTTTAAATATTAACCCTGTAAACGGAGATATCTCGGCTTTAAAGAGTTTTGACTTTGAAAAGTTAAAAAGGTTTAGATTCCACGTTGTGGTAACAGACTCTGGGAGTCCGTCTTTAAGCAGTAACGTTTCGGTGAACGTGTTTCTTCTGGACCAGAACGACAACCCTCCGGTTATCTTACATCCGGTCAGCTCTAACGGTTCTGCTGAGGGAGTAGAGGAGGTTCCTCGCAATGTTCCTGCAGGCCATCTGGTGACTAAAGTGAGAGCCTATGATGCTGACATAGGATACAACGGCTGGCTGTTATTCTCACTACAGGAAGTGAGTGACCACAGTCTCTTTGGTTTGGACCGCTATACTGGACGGATAAGAACACTGCGCTCATTCACAGAGACAGACGAGGCTCAACATAAACTGGTCATACTGGTCAAAGACAATGGGAACGTGTCACTCTCAGCAACAGCTACTGTAGTTGTCAAGCTGGTGGAGCCCAAAGAGGCCATTTCAGCTTCTGATGTGAAAAGTGCAGCGACTGACATTGGTGATAGTGGCGTGACATTTTATTTAATGATAACTCTGGCTTCAGTTTCAACCCTTTTTCTCATCAGTATTATTGTGCTGATTGCAATGCAGTGCTCTAAAACCACGGACGTAGCCTCCAAATATTTACCTGAAACAAACTACGATGGAACTCTTTGTCACAGCATCCAGTACAGATCTGGAGAGAAACGCTACATGTTAGTTGGACCCAGAATGAGTATAGGATCTACTATAGTCCCGGGGAGCAATGGGAACACTCTAGTGGTCCCTGACAGGAGGAGCACATCTGTTGAGGTAAGAAACGACAATCACACTTTTTTTTTGTCAGGTACTCCCCTAACATTTTGGTCAACTGTAACATCCATGATTTGTCATTTTAATTCAGCCTTATTCAAAGTAAATGACAATTTAGTTACTTTATTTATTTTCGTCATTGTGGATATTCGCAGAAAAATGTACCCTTTCCGAGGCGCTGAAAACTATCTGATAATTAATAATATGATCGTCATGCAACTATTGTGCCACTATGACATGTGCACGTTAACAATTTTCCAAATATTTTAAAGGATATATTATTTTTAGTAAAATGATTTAAATCAGTTTTAGTTGTTTTAAAAGGTTTTGCTTCATTAGAATTCGATACACTTCGTAAAAGTCTTTGTCTGCAATAACATAGAACATCACGTGGTGTCAGTAAGAAGCCGGATAACAGTTCGGCAGCGTGTTGGCCACAGCTGATGATAAGCCCATCCTTGTTCACTTCGAGATTTTGGAGTGCCCACAACCATTGTGCGGGAGTGGCGTTAGAGGAATAACTAGGATCCGCCCTGCTAATCAATATTTGTTGGATAATATCCCATAATTTTTTCATACTGGGATGGTGACAAAGGATATTATTGTGGAATATATGTTTTAGATTGACGTTGTTGTCTACATTTGTCTCGCAATGGAACAAAGAGGACGTCGGACGTGGAGGAGGCGATGGCTGTGGCTTTCCTGTTTTTTCGCTATGGTTGCCTTTCAAAGCGTTTCTTTGGCTCAGATACGATATTCCATCGCTGAAGAGGTTAAAGAAGGAACTGTTGTTGGACACATCGCTAAGGATTTAGGACTCGACAAGAGCACATTGAGAAGCAGAGGCTATCGTATTGTCCACGGCTCTACGGAGCCCCTATTCCAGGTTAATCAAGACGATGGCATTTTGTATGTGAAGCGGAAAATAGACAGGGAGGAGGTATGCGAGAGAAGCAAAGCCTGTGTAATAGAACTGAAAACTGCTCTCGAGAACCCGCTAGAGGTCCATTATATTGCAGTGGAAGTGTCGGATATGAACGACAACGCTCCCAGCTTTATCGAAAAGGAAACATTTTTAGAGATTTCTGAGTCTGCGTTGCCAGGGACGCGGTTTCTGTTACAAGGTGCGCACGATTCTGATAGTGGCTTATTATCCGTCCAGCGTTACACATTAAGTCCTAACGACCACTTTCGCCTCGAAGTTAAAGATCGTGGAGAGGATCGAAAAACTCCAATATTAATTCTTCAAAAGCCGCTGGATAGAGAATCTGTAAAATCATATACTCTACATCTAACTGCGATTGATGGGGGTAAACCTCCGAAGTCTGGCGAAATGAAAATAAATATAGTCTTAGTTGATGTCAACGATAACCACCCAGTATTTACGAAGGAGTCATATTCAGTACAATTACAGGAAAATACTGCTCTAGGCACTACTATTATACAAGTTAATGCAACTGATCCCGATGAAGGTGCCAATGGAGATGTTTTGTATTCATTTAGTAAGGATGTGCATGGAAAAGTGAAAGAATATTTTGATTTGAATTCAATAACAGGGGAAATAACAGTGTCAGGAATCTTAGACTTTGAAGAACGTAACAAATATGAGATTGACATCCAGGCATCTGACAAAGGTGTTGGTACTTTGACAACTGATAAAACAGTAATTATTAATATCATTGACGTGAACGACAATGTACCCGAGATAGAACTAATGTCATATTCCAAAACCCTTCCAGAAGATTCTAAGTCAGGGACAACAGTGGCTGTAATTACAGTAAAGGACACAGACTCCGGTATCAACGGAAAGGTGCTATGTTTTATAAACCAAGATGTTCCGTTCACACTGAATCCTTCTGTACAAAATAACATGTTCTCCATAGTAACCAAAACACCTTTAGATCGAGAGAAACGATCTCAATACGATGTGACAATCATCGCTAAAGACACAGGTGAGCCATCCTTGTCCTCTGAAAAGACAATCCGGATCGATATATCAGATATGAACGACAACAGCCCCCTGTTTCTTCTTAGTCCTTATACTTTCTATCTTACTGAGAACAATTATCCTGGAGACTCCATATTCAAAGTGCAGGCGACTGATCAAGACGAAGGGAATAACGCGCTTATTTCCTACCATATCTTTAGGGGCGGAGAGAATGTATTATCTTCATTTATAAACATTAACCCTGTAAACGGAGACATCTCGGCTTTAAAGAGTTTTGATTTTGAAAAATTAAAAACGTTTAGATTCTACGTTGTGGCGACAGACTCTGGAAGTCCGTCTTTAAGCAGTAACGTTTCGGTAAACGTGTTTCTTCTGGACCAGAACGACAACCCTCCGGTTATCTTACATCCGGTCAGCTCTAACGGTTCTGCTGAAGGAGTAGAGGAGGTTCCTCGCAATGTTCCTGCAGGCCACCTGGTGACTAAAGTGAGAGCCTACGATGCTGACATAGGATACAACGGCTGGCTGTTATTCTCACTACAGGAAGTGAGTGACCACAGTCTCTTTGGTTTGGACCGCTATACTGGACGGATAAGAACACTGCGCTCCTTCACAGAGACAGACGAGGCTCAACATAAACTGGTCATACTGGTCAAAGACAATGGAAACGTGTCACTCTCAGCAACAGCTACTGTGGTTGTCAAGCTGGGGGAGCCCAAAGAGGCCATTTCAGCTTCTGATGTGAAAAGTGCAGCGACTGACATTGGGGATAGTGGCGTGACATTTTATTTAATGATAACTCTGGCTTCAGTTTCAACTCTTTTTCTCATCAGTATCATTGTGCTGATTGCAATGCAGTGCTCTAAAACCACGGACGTATCCTCCAAGTATTTACCAGAAACAAACTATGACGGAACTCTTTGTCACAGCATCCAGTACAGATCTGGAGAGAAACGCTACATGTTAGTTGGACCCAGAATGAGTATAGGATCTACTATAGTCCCGGGGAGCAATGGGAACACTCTAGTGGTCCCTGACAGGAGGAGTACATCTACAGAGGTAAGAAACGACAATCACACTTTATTGTGTCAGGTTCTCCCCTAACAGTTTGGTCGATTTTTAGTTATTTCATTTCAGCCGTAATCAATATTTTTTTCTAGTTACTTACTATATTTATGTTCGTTCTTGTGGAAACTGCCAGAAAAATCAAAGCTGTCCATGGTGCTGAAAAATACATAACTTATCATTAATTTTTTGATGAATGCAAATATCAAGCGAATAAAGCATTTGCAGGTTATCAATTTTCTAATTTGAAGTATACATTATTATAAGAACAATCATTTAAATGAGTTTGAGTTATTTTAACATATTTTTGTTGCAATATAATTCGAATCACTTTGTAATAATCTACGACCTGCAGTAACATTGAGCATCACGTGGTGTCAGTAGGCAGCCGGATAACGGTTTTGCAGCGTGTTGCCCACAGTTGATAAGCCCATCCTTGTTCGCTTCGAGCTTTTGGATTGCGCTAAAAACCTTTGTGCGATTGCGGCGTTTGAGGAATAACTAGGCTCCCCACGGATTCTAAATATTTGTTTGATAATAGCCTTATTTTTTTCCAAACTATGATGGTGTCAAAGGATATGCTGGTTGTGGATTATATGTTTTAGATTTACATTGTTGTCTACATTTCTCTCGCAATGGAACAAAGAGGACGGCGGACGTGGAGGGAGCGATGGCTGTGGCTTTCCTGTTTTTTCGCTATGGTTGCCTTTAGAAGCGTTTCTTTGGCTCAGATACGATATTCCATCGCTGAGGAGGTTAAAGAAGGGACTGTTGTTGGACACATCGCCAAGGATTTAGGACTCGACATGAGCACATTGAGAAGCAGAGGCTATCGTATAGTCCACGGCTCGACGGAGCCCCTATTCCAGGTTAACCAAGACGATGGCATTTTGTATGTGAATCGGAAAATAGACAGGGAGGAGGTGTGCGAGAGAAGCAAAGCCTGTGTAATAGAACTGAAGACTTTTCTGGAGAACCCGTTAGAGGTCCACTATGTAGCGGTGGAAGTGATAGATGTCAACGACCACGCTCCCAGCTTTCCCGAAATGGAAAAAACGTTCGAGATTTCAGAATCTGTGTTACCAGGTGCGCGATTTCTGTTACAAGGTGCGCAGGATTCTGACAGTGGCTTATTATCTGTTCAGCAGTATCGAATAAGTCATAATGAATACTTTCGCTTAGAGGTGAAAGATCGCGGGGAAAACCGGAAGACTCCTATTTTAATTATCCAAAAGCCACTGGACAGAGAATCAGTTAAAACCCATAATTTACTTCTGACCGCGACTGATGGAGGCAAACCTCCTAAGTCTGGTGAAATGAAAATTATTATTCATGTATCTGACGTCAATGATAACCCACCTGTCTTCACTAAGGATTCATATACCTTACAAATAAATGAAAATACCGTGAAAGGTACTACTATTATACAAGTGAACGCAACAGATCCCGATGAAGGTTTAAATAGCGAGGTTGTGTATTCGTTTGGTAATGACGTCGACGGAGAGGCACGTTCACATTTTAACTTGAATCCATCAACAGGGGAAATAACGGTAGTAGAGACGTTGGATTTTGAGGAGCGTAACAGATATGAGATTGACATACAGGCATCAGACAAAGGGGCAGCTACACTGACAACAGACAAAAGTGTCATTATTAATATTATTGACGTCAATGACAATGCACCTGAGATAGAAGTAAATTCATATTCCAAAGCCCTTCCAGAAGATTCTAAGTCAGGGACAACAGTGGCTGTGATTACAGTAAAGGACTCAGACTCCGGTATCAACGGAAAGGTGCTATGTTTTATAAACCAAGATGTTCCATTTACACTGACTCCATCTGTACAGACTAACATGTTCTCCATAGTAACCAAAAAAACTTTAGATAGAGAGAAGCAATCTCAATACGATGTTACAATCATCGCTAAAGACGCAGGTGAGCCATCCTTGTCCTCTGAGAAGACAATCCGGATCGATATATCCGATGTCAACGACAACAGCCCCCAGTTTCTATTGAGTCCCTATACTTTCTATCTTACTGAGAACAATTCTCCTGGAGACTCCATATTCAAAGTGCAGGCGACTGATAGAGACGAAGGGAATAACGCGGTTATTTCCTACCTTATCTTTAAGGGCGGAGACAATCTTTTATCTTCTTTTTTAAACATTAACCCTGTAAACGGAGATATCTCAGCTTTAAAAAGTTTTGACTTCGAAAAATTGAAAACTTTCAGATTCCACGTTGTGGCAACAGATTCTGGAAGTCCGTCTTTAAGCAGAAACGTTTCGGTGAACGTGTTTCTTCTGGACCAGAACGACAACCCTCCGGTTATCTTACATCCCGTCAGCACTAACGGTTCTACTGCAGGAGTAGAGGAGGTTCCTCGCAATGTTCCTGCAGGCCACCTGGTGACTAAAGTGAGAGCCTACGATGCTGATATAGGATACAACGGCTGGCTGTTATTCTCACTACAGGAAGTGAGTGACCACAGTCTCTTTGGTTTGGACCGCTATACTGGACGGATAAGAACACTGCGCTCATTCACAGAGAGCGACGAGGCTCAACATAAACTGGTCATACTGGTCAAAGACAATGGGAACGTGTCACTCTCAGCAACAGCTACAGTGGTTGTCAAGCTGGTGGAGCCCAAAGAGGCCATTTTAGCTTCTGATGTGAAAAGTGCAGCGACTGACATTGGGGATAGTGGGGTGACATTTTATTTAATGATAACTCTGGCTTCAGTTTCAACTCTTTTTCTCATCAGTATTATTGTGCTGATTGCAATGCAGTGCTCTAAAACCACGGACGTATCCTCCAAGTATTTACCAGAAACAAACTATGACGGAACTCTGTGTCACAGCATCCAGTACAGATCTGGAGAGAAACGCTACATGTTAGTTGGACCCAGAATGAGTATAGGATCTACTATAGTCCCGGGGAGCAATGGGAACACTCTTGTGGTCCCTGACAGGAGGAGTACATCTGCAGAGGTAAGAAACGACACCACACACACTTTATTATGTCAGGTTCTCCCCTGATATTTTGGTCGTCTGCATCATCCATCATTTGTCACTTAATTACAGCCGTATTCAAAGTTAATTCCAAATTGCTTGCTATATTTATTCGTGTTCTTGTGGAAACTCCGAGAAAAAAACCACGCTGTCCATGGTGCTGGAAATACCGATTTGATATGTAATTACTTGACTGTCTATGCAACTATCGTGCGATTGAGACATGTGTACGTTTTGGGAAAAAGAATAGTTTGAGTGGTTTTAACAGCTTTTGTTTCATTATAATTCGATACACTTTGTAAGAGTCTATACCCTGCATTACTGTTGAGCCTCACGTGGTGTCAGTAGGAAGCTGGATAACGATTCTGCAGCGTGTTGGCCACAGCTGTTAAGCCCATCCTTATTCATGTCAACAATTTGGTGTGTGCTAAACCATTGTGAGGTAGCGGCGTTTGAGGAATTACTAAGATCCCCACTGCTTCTAAATATTTATTGGATAATGCTGATTTCCGAAGAATGATTACAAAATAGGACAGTGAGGTTGTGGAATATATTTTTTAGATTTACATTGTCGTCTACATTTCTCTCGCAATGGAACAAAGAGGACGGCGGGCGTGGAGAGAGCGATGGCTGTGGCTTTCCTGTTTTTTCGCTATGGGTGCCATTAGCGGCGTTTCCTTCGCTCAGATACGATATTCCATCGCTGAGGAGGTTAAAGAAGGGACTGTTGTTGGACAAATCGCAAAGGATTTAGGACTCGACAAGAGCACATTGAGAAACAGAGGCTATCGTATAGTCCACGGTTTGACAGAGCCGCTTTTCCAGGTTAATCAAGATGATGGCATTTTGTATGTGAACCGGAAAATTGACCGGGAGGAGGTATGCGAGAGAAGCAAAGCCTGTGTAATTGAACTGAAAACTGTTCTGGAGAACCCGCTAGAGGTCCATGATGTAGCGGTGGAAGTCTTGGATGTGAACGACCACGCTCCCAGCTTTCCCGAAAAAGAAAAAAAGATAGACATTTCTGAAACTGCGTTACCAGGAGCGCGATTTCAACTACACGCCGCGCACGATGGGGACAGTGGCTTATTATCTGTTCAGCAGTATAAGTTGAGCCCTAATGAGCATTTTCGTTTGGAAGTTAAAGATCGAGGTGAAGATAGAAAGACTCCAATTTTAATTCTCCAAAAGTCATTGGATAGAGAAACAGTTGAAATACATAATTTACTTCTGACTGCTGTCGATGGAGGTAAACCCCCAAAGTCTGGAGAAATGAAAATAACAGTAGTAGTAGGTGATGTTAACGATAATCACCTAGTCTTTACCAAGGAGACTTATTCTGTGCAGCTGCAGGAAAACACTGCTATAGGCACTACTATAATACAAGTTAATGCAACAGACCTGGATGATGGTGCTAATGGAGAGGTTGTGTATTCGTTTAGTGATGATGTGCACGGAAAAGTGCGGGAATATTTTGATCTAAATGTTAAAACTGGGGAAATAACAGTGTCAGGAATCATAGATTTTGAAGAGAAAAATAGATATGAGACTGACATCCAGGCATCAGACAAAGGGGCGATTGCATTTACAACCGATAAAAGTGTGATTATCAATGTTATTGACGTGAACGACAATGCACCCGAGATAAAAGTAATGTCATATTCCAAAGCCCTTCCAGAAGATTCCAAGTCAGGCACAACAGTCGCTGTAATTACAGTAAAGGACTCAGACTTTGGTATCAATGGAAAAGTGCTTTGTTTTATAAACCAAGATGTTCCGTTTACACTGACTCCATCTGTACAGAGTAACATGTTCTCCGTAGTTACTAAAACACCCTTAGATCGGGAGAAACAACCATATTACGATGTTACAATCATCGCTCAAGACGCAGGTGTGCCATCCTTGTCCTCTGAAAAGACTATCCGGATCGATATATCAGATGTGAACGACAACAGACCCCAGTTTCTACTGAGTCCCTATACCTTCTATCTTACTGAGAACAATTCTCCTGGAGACTCCATATTCAAAGTGCAGGCAACTGATCAAGACGAAGGGAATAACGCACTCATTTCCCACCATATCTTCAGGGGCGGAGACAATCTGTTATCTTCCTTTTTAATCATTAACCCTGTAAACGGAGATATCTCGGCTTTAAAGAGTTTTGACTTTGAAAAGTTAAAAACGTTTAGATTCCACGTTATGGCAACGGACTCTGGAAGTCCGTCTTTAAGCAGTAACGTGTCAGTGAATGTGTTTCTTCTGGACCAGAACGACAACCCTCCAGTTATCTTACATCCACTCAGCTCTAACGGTTCTGCTGAAGGAGTAGAGGAGGTTCCTCGCATTGTTCCTGCAGGCCACCTGGTGACTAAAGTGAGAGCCTACGACGCTGATATAGGATACAACGGCTGGCTGTTATTCTCACTACAGGAAGTGAGTGACCACAGTCTCTTTGGTTTGGACCGCTATACTGGACGGATAAGAACACTGCGCTCCTTCACAGAGACAGACGAGGCTCAACATAAACTGGTCATACTGGTCAAAGACAATGGGAACGTGTCACTCTCAGCAACAGCTACTGTGGTTGTAAAGCTGGTGGAGCCCAAAGAGGCCATTTCAGCTTCTGATGTGAAAAGTGCAACGACTGACATTGGGGATAGTGGCGTGACATTTTATTTAATGATAACTCTGGCGTCAGTTTCAACTCTTTTTCTCATCAGTATCATTGTGCTGATTGCATTGCAGTGCTCTAAAACCACGGACGTATCCTCCGAGTATTTACCAGAAACAAACTATGACGGAACTCTTTGTCACAGCATCCAGTACAGATCTGAAGAGAAACGCTACATGTTAGTTGGACCCAGAATGAGTATAGGATCTACTATAGTCCCGGGGAGCAATGGGAACACTCTAGTGGTCCCTGACAGGAGGAGTACATCTACAGAGGTAAGGCCAGTATTCGGATTACAATTTTTGAGGCATGATATTGCACTGACATTAACTAAAGTAAAATACATGAAACTCTCCGGAAGGCTTAGATGTGCAAGAACTGACCATGGTACTTCAAAAGTCCTCATTGCTTATTCCTTTTGAAAGATATTATTCACCCAACACAATGTGCCATAGTGTCCATGCGAGTGTGAGTATTGCGTGAAAGTATGGATTTTCAGTCAAGCTTAGACGTTGGTCGTTTGAGCTGTCCGTGGTGCTGAAACTGCATACTGCCTGGGTTTAGGCATGGTATTTGATAACGAGATAACGAAAATTAATGGCAACGATTCTGATAATGGCCACACATAATAACACTAAGAATAAGCTTACCACGATTAATAATTAATAACAATAAAAGCAATAATACAAATTAGTATTATGTTATTTTTGCTATTATCATCATTATTTATGTTATTATTATCAGGATTATTGGTTTGATTCTAATAATTAATCACATAATTATAGTCTGCATTATATTTATTATTATTGTTATTATTACATTAATTATACAATAATAATACTTACCAAATATAAGCCTTGAAATAGTCTATTCATATTATATAGTATATTATGAAAATAACGAAATGTTGATCATGAGAAAACGACAGTTATCCTATCCTGACGTTTGGTGGCAGTAGTGTCTCGAGGCGTCCCTCTGAGTTCTGTTTCGTCATTGACATTTAGGTCCGCCCCCGAATAGCAGTTCTGTCCTCAGTCAGTCTACGTGTTAGTCAACGGTGGGAAAATACGTTTTAAGACGTTTTTCTATCATAGTAATCGTGATGGGAAGGACATACTTTCGATTACCACGGATTTGACACAGTGCATATATTTTCTACGAATCAATTATAGGCCGTTTATTGAGGGGCCCGTCTTTGTATTTAGTAGGCTACAACCATGGAACAAAGAGGACGCGAGGCGTGGAGACAGCGATGGTGGTGGCTTGTGATGCTCGCTGTGCTGAACCTTTTGAGGAGTGGTGCTTTAGCACAGATCCGCTATTCTGTGTTTGAGGAGATGGACAAGGGAACGGTCGTTGGGAATATAGCGAAGGATCTAGGCCTGGATAAGAGTACGTTGAATTCCAGAGGATATCGTATTGTGGTGGGAACAAACGACCCCCTTTTTCAGGTCAATACAAATGATGGAATATTGTATGTGAGCAGGAAAATCGACAGAGAGGAGGTGTGTGAACGAATCAATCATTGCTTGATCAAACTGAAAACCGTACTTGAAAATCCTTTGGAGATCCATTATGTGTCCGTGGAAATACTCGATGTAAATGATCACTCTCCAAGTTTTTTCGAAAAAGAGAAAAACCTTGAGATTTCTGAGTCTGCGCTCCCGGGAGCAAGATTGCAGCTCCAAGCGGCACGAGACCCCGACGGAGGTCCGTTTTCGGTTCAGGGGTATAAACTCAGCCACAACGAACACTTCCGAGTGGAAGTCAAGGATAGAGGGGAAGACCGCAAAGTGCCATTTTTAGTTCTGCAAAAGCAGTTAGACAGAGAAAGTGTGGCGAAACACAGGCTTATGCTGACAGCGTTTGATGGAGGAAAACCGGCTAAATCAGGCACTATAGAAATCAATGTTGATGTGCTCGATGTAAATGATAACACTCCTGTATTTCAAAAAGACGTTTATTCTACCACACTTATCGAAAATGCTTCTATTGGAACGATAGTGATCCAGGTAAATGCCACTGATTTAGATGGAGATGCGAACGCTGAAGTAAGGTATTCATTCGGCAACGAAGTCGACGAAAGATTAACGGAACTTTTCAGTGTGGATTCACTTACAGGGGAAATACGAGTAGTAGGTCTGATAGACTTTGAGAAAAGCAAGAGTTATGAGATTGATATTCAGGCATCAGACAAGGGGCCAGTTCCTTTAAGCGCTGACAAAAGTGTAATAATATCCATAATCGACGTTAATGACAACGCACCAGAAATAGAAGTGACGTCATTTTCTAGCACCGTTCCGGAGGACGCACGCATCGGAACCACGGTAGCTCTTATCAGCGTGAGTGACCTGGACTCGGGGGTGAACGGGAAAGTGATCTGCAGCATCACGGAGGACGTCCCGTTCACCCTGTCTGCGTCTCTACAGGACAACATGTACGCCCTCGTCACAAAGACCAAGCTGGATAGAGAACAAAGGTCTCGTTATCACGTCACAGTCGTGGCGAGAGACACAGGTGTTCCATCTTTGTCGTCTGAAAAGACCATAAGCGTTCTTGTGTCTGACGTGAATGATAATCATCCGGAATTTTCCCTCAGCCCGTACAACTTTTATATTACTGAAAATAACGCTGCGGGTGGCTCTGTTTTCTCGGTGAAGGCCTCGGATCGTGATGAAGGCCATAATGCTCTCATTTCCTATCAAATCCTGAGAGATGGAGGCGAAAGAAGTAAGATAGCGTCGTTTCTGAACATTATCCCAGAAAGTGGTGACATTTTAGCGCTAAAGAGCCTCGACTTTGAGACATTGAAAACATTTAACCTTAAAGTCGTAGCCACCGATTCCGGCTCACCCACTTTAAGCAGAAATGTCAGCATTAACGTGTTCGTTTTGGATCAAAACGACAACACCCCAGTTATTCTGTATCCTGTAAACGCTAATGGCTCTGCAGAAGGTGTGGAGGAGGTTCCCCGTAACGTCCACGCGGGTCACCTGGTGACTAAAGTGAGAGCCTACGATGCTGATATAGGATACAACGGCTGGCTGTTATTCTCACTACAGGAAGTGAGTGACCATACTCTCTTTGGTTTGGACCGCTATACTGGACGGATAAGAACACTGCGCTCATTCACAGAGACAGACGAGGCTCAACATAAACTGGTCATACTGGTCAAAGACAATGGGAACGTGTCACTCTCAGCAACAGCTACTGTGGTTGTCAAGCTGGTGGAGCCCAAAGTGGCCATTTCAGCTTCTGATGTGAAAAGTGCAGCGACTGACATTGGTGATAGTGGCGTGACATTTTATTTAATGATAACTCTGGCTTCAGTTTCAACTCTTTTTCTCATCAGTATTATTGTGCTGATTGCAATGCAGTGCTCTAAAACCACGGACGTATCCTCCAAGTATTTACCAGAAACAAACTACGATGGAACTCTTTGTCACAGCATCCAGTACAGATCTGGAGAGAAACGCTACATGTTAGTTGGACCCAGAATGAGTATAGGATCTACTATAGTCCCGGGGAGCAATGGAAACACTCTAGTGGTCCCTGACAGGAGGAGCACATCCGCAGAGGTAAGAAACGACAGTAACCCATATTTTATTGAGTCAGGTACTCTCCTAACAGTTTGTTCGACTGAATAATCCGTCATTTGTTATTTAATTCAGCCCGATTCAAAGTTACTGACTATATTCATTTTCGTTTGTGTGTTATCTCCCAGAAGCAAACAAGCTGTCCATGGATCTAAAAAATACAGATTTGATGTTCAAAATCAATGAAAGTTAATATTATTTTTTGACAAATAATTGGAATTAGTTTGAGTTGTTTTCACATTAATTGTTTCATTATAATTCCATACACTTTGTAAAAGTCTGTACCCTGCAATAATATTGAGCATCACGTGGTGTCAGTAAAAAGCCGGATAACTGTTCTGCAGCTTATTGGCCACCGATGATAAGCCCAACCTTGTTCACTTGGAGTGCGCTAAACCATTGTGCGGTAGCTGCGTTTGAGGAATAACTATAGGATCCGCACTCCTTCTAAATATATTGAGGAAAATACTGTTTTTCGAAGAATGTTTGTGGAAAAGGACCGTCTGGTAGTGGAATATATGTTTTAGATTGACGTTGTCGTTTACATTTCTCTCGCAATGGAACAAAGAGGACGGCGGACGTGGAGAGAGCCGTGGCTGTGGCTTTCCTGTTTTTTCGCTATGGTTGCCTTTAGAAGCGTTTCTTTGGCTCAGATACGATATTCCATAGCTGAGGAGGTTAAAGAAGGGACTGTTGTTGGACACATCGCTAAGGATTTAGGACTCGACAAGAGCACATTGAGAAACAGAGGCTATCGTATAGTCCACGGCTCTTCGGAGCCCCTGTTCCAGGTTAACAAAGACGATGGGATTTTGTACGTGAACCGGAAAATAGACAGGGAAGACTTATGCGAGAGAAGCAAAGCCTGTGTAATAGAACTGAAAACTGCTCTGGAGAACCCGCTAGAGGTCCATTACATAGCAGTGGAAGTGTTGGATGTGAACGACAACGCGCCCAGCTTCCCCGAAATGGAAAAAACGTTGGAGATGTACGAGTCTGCGTTACCAGGAGCCCGATTTCAACTACACGCCGCACACGATGGGGACAGTGGATTATTATCTGTTCAGCAGTATAAATTAAGTCCTAATGAACATTTTCGTTTGGAGGTTAAAGATCGTGGTGAAGATAGGAAGACTCCAATTTTAATTCTACAAAAATCATTAGATAGAGAATCAGTTAGAACACACAATTTATTATTGACTGCTGTCGATGGAGGTAAACCCCCAAAGTCTGGTGAAATGAAAATAACAGTACTAGTAGTTGATGTCAATGATAATCACCCCGTCTTTACCAAGGATTCTTACTCTGTGCAGTTGCCGGAAAACACTGCTATAGGCACTACTATTATTCAAGTTAATGCAACAGACCTGGATGACGGTTCAAATGGAGAGATTGTGTATTCCTTTAGTGATGTAGTGCACGGAAAAGTGCGGGAATATTTTAATTTAAATGTTAAAACTGGGGAAATAACAGTGTCAGGAATCTTAGATTTTGAAGAACGGAACAGATATGAAATCGACCTCCAGGCATCAGACAAAGGGACAATTGCATTTACAACAGACACAAGTGTGATTATCAATATAATTGATGTGAACGACAATGCACCCGAAATAGAAGTGACGTCCTTTTCCAAATCCCTTCCAGAAGATTGTAAGTCGGGGACAATAGTGGCTGTGATTACAGTAAAGGATTCAGACTCCGGTGTCAACGGAAAGGTGCTATGTTTTATAAACCAAGATGTTCCGTTTACACTGACTTCATCTGTACAGAATAACATGTTCTCCATAGTAACCAAAACTCCTTTAGATCGAGAAAAGCAATCTCAATACGATGTTACAATCATCGCTAAAGACGCAGGTGAGCCATCCTTGTCCTCTGAAAAGACTATCCGGATCGATATATCAGATGTGAACGACAACAGCCCCCAGTTTCTTCTGAGTCCGTATACTTTCTATCTTGCTGAGAACAATTCTCCTGGAGACTCCATATTCAAATTGCAGGCGACTGATCAAGACGAAGGGGATAACGCGCTTATTTCCTACCATATATTTAGGGGCGGAGAGAATGTATTATCTTCATTTTTAAACATTAACCCTGTAAACGGAGATATTTCGGCTTTAAAGAGTTTTGATTTTGAACAATTAAAAACGTTTAGATTCCACGTTGTGGCAACAGACTCTGGAAGTCCGTCTTTAAGCAGTAACGTTTCGGTGAACGTGTTTCTTCTGGACCAGAACGACAACCCTCCGGTTATCTTACATCCGGTCAGCTCTAACGGTTCTGCTGAAGGAGTAGAGGAGGTTCCTCGCAATGTTCCTGCAGGCCACCTGGTGACTAAAGTGAGAGCCTGGGATGCTGACATAGGATACAACGGCTGGCTGTTATTCTCACTACAGGAAGTGAGTGACCACAGCCTCTTTGGTTTGGACCGCTATACTGGACGGATAAGAACACTGCGCTCCTTCACAGAGACAGACGAGGCTCAACATAAACTGGTCATACTGGTCAAAGACAATGGGAACGTGTCACTCTCAGCAACAGCTACTGTTGTTGTTAAGCTGGTGGAGCCCAAAGAGGCCATTTCAGCTTCTGATGTGAAAAGTGCAGTGACAGACATTGGGGATAGTGGCGTGACATTTTATTTAATGATAACTCTGGCTTCAGTTTCAACTCTTTTTCTCATCAGTATTATTGTGCTGATTGCAATGCAGTGCTCTAAAACCACGGACGTATCCTCCAAGTATTTACCAGAAACAAACTATGATGGAACTCTGTGTCACAGCATCCAGTACAGATCTGGAGAGAAACGCTACATGTTAGTTGGACCCAGAATGAGTATAGGATCTACTATAGTCCCGGGGAGCAATGGGAACACTCTGGTGGTTCCTGACAGGAGGAGCACATCTACAGAGGTAAGAAACGACAATCACACACATTTTATTGTGTACGGTTCTCCCCTAACAGCTT
Source organism: Gadus macrocephalus (assembly GCF_031168955.1). Lineage (NCBI taxonomy): Eukaryota > Metazoa > Chordata > Actinopteri > Gadiformes > Gadidae > Gadus > Gadus macrocephalus. The sequence continues at coordinate 14,198,925 of NC_082391.1, read as the reverse complement.
GATCGACTGCATCATCCATCATTTGTCAATTATTTTGAGCCGTGTTCAAAGTTAATGACAAGTTACTTACTTTATTTATTTTCGTTATTGTTGAAACTCCTAGAAGAATCAACGCTGTCCTTGGTGCTGGCAAATATATATTTGACAATCAATTATTTCATTGCCAAAGCAACTATCGTGCGCTGGAAACTTGTGCACGTTATCCCTTCTCTAAATATTTTACAGGATATAATATTTTTTGAACTTTTTAAATGAGTTTCAGTGGTTTTAACAGGTTCTGTTTCGTTACATTTTGATACAATTTGCAAAGCTTGTGACCTGCAATAACATTTAGGATCACGTGGTGTCGGTAAGAGGCCGCATAACGTTTCCGCAGCATGTTGGCAACAGCTGATAAGCCCAGCCTTGTTCACGTCTAGGTTTGGAGTGCGCTAAACCATTGTGCGGTAGCGGCTTTTGAGGAATAACTAGGCTCCGCACAGCTTCTATATATTTGTTGGATAATAGCCGAAACTCCTTTTCAAACTAGGATGGTGGCCAAGGATATTCTGTTTTTGGATTATACGTTTTAGATAACTTTGTCGTCTACAATTTTCTCGCAATGGAACAAAGAGGAGGGCGGACGTGGAGGGAGCGATGGCTGTGGCTTTCCTGTTTTTCCGCAATGGTTGCCTTTCGAAGCGTTTCATTAGCTCAGATACGATATTCCATCGCTGAGGAGGTTAAAGAAGGGACTGTTGTTGGACACATCGCTAAAGATTTAGGACTCGACAAGAGCACATTGAGTAACAGAGGCTATCGTATAGTCCACGGCTCGACGGAGCCCCTATTCCAGGTTAATCAAGACGATGGCATTTTGTATGTGAACCGGAAAATAGACAGGGAGGAGGTATGCGAGAGAAGCAAAGCCTGTGTAATTGAATTGAAAACTGCTCTGGAGAATCCGCTAGAGGTCCATTATGTAGCGGTGGAAGTGTTGGATGTGAACGACCACGCTCCCAGCTTCCCTGAAAATGAAAAATTGTTAGAGATTTTCGAATCTGCGTTACCAGGAGTTCGATTTCAGTTGCAGGCTGCGCGTGACGCAGACAGTGGAATATTATCTGTTCAGCAGTATAAAATAAGCCAGAATGAATATTTTCGTTTGGAGGTTAAAGATCGTGGCGAAAACCGTAAATCACCCATTTTAATTCTTCAAAAGCCACTTGATAGAGAATCAGTTAAAACCCATAACATCCTTCTGATTGCTACCGATGGAGGTAAACCTCCTAAGTCTGGTGAAATGCAAATTACAATAGAAGTAGTGGATGTAAACGATAACCACCCGGTCTTTACCAAGGAATCTTACTCTGTGGAGCTGCAGGAAAACCCTGCTATAGGCACTACTATTATACAAGTAAATGCAACAGACCTGGATGAAGGTTCTAATGGAGAAGTTGTGTATTCGTTTGGTAATGATGTGGATGGAGAGGTCCAAGCTTATTTCACCTTAAATTCATTAACTGGAGAACTAAAAGTGTCAGGAATAGTAGATTTTGAAGAACGTAACAGATATGAGATTGACATCCAGGCATCAGACAAAGGGGCAGGTACTCTGACAACGGATAAAAGTGTGATTATTAATATCATTGACGTGAACGACAATGCACCTGAGATAGAAGTGACTTCATATTCCAAATCCCTTCCGGAAGATTCTAAATTGGGGACAACAGTGGCTGTAATTACAGTAAAGGACTCAGACTCCGGTATCAACGGAAAGGTGCTATGTTTTGTAAACCAAGATGTTCCGTTTACACTGAATCCATCAGTCCAGAATAACATGTTCTCCATAGTTACCAAAACCCCTTTAGACCGAGAGAAACACTCTCAATACGATGTTGCAATCATCGCTAAAGACGCAGGTGTACCATCCTTGTCCTCTGAAAAGACTATCCGGATCGATGTATCAGATGTGAACGACAACAGCCCCCAGTTTCTTCTGAGTCCCTATACCTTCTATCTTACTGAGAACAATTCTCCTGGAGCCTCCGTGTTCAAAGTGCAGGCGACTGATCAAGACGAAGGGGATAACGCGCATATTTCCTACCATATCTTTAGGGGCGGAGACAATCTTTTATCTTCCTTTTTAAACATTAACCCTGTAAACGGATATATCTCGGCTTTAAAGAGTTTTGACTTTGAAAAATTAAAAACGTTCAGATTCCATGTTGTGGCAACAGACTCTGGAAGTCCGCCTTCAAGCAGTAACGTTTCGGTGAACGTGTTTCTTCTGGACCAGAACGACAACCCTCCAGTTATCTTACATCCGCTCAGCTCTAACGGTTCTGCTGAAGGAGTAGAGGAGGTTCCTCGCAATGTTCCTGCAGGCCATCTGGTGACTAAAGTGAGAGCCTACGATGCTGATATAGGATACAACGGCTGGCTATTATTCTCACTACAGGAAGTGAGTGACCACAGTCTCTTTGGTTTGGACCGCTATACTGGACGGATAAGAACACTGCGCTCATTCACAGAGACAGACGAGGCTCAACATAAACTGGTCATACTGGTCAAAGACAATGGGAACGTGTCACTCTCAGCAACAGCTACTGTGGTTGTCAAGCTGGTGGAGCCCAAAGAGGCCATTTCAGCTTCTGATGTGAAAAGTGCAGCGACTGACATTGGGGATAGTGGCGTGACATTTTATTTAATGATAACTCTGGCTTCAGTGTCAACTCTTTTTCTCATCAGTATTATTGTGCTGATTGCAATGCAGTGCTCTAAAACCACGGACGTATCCTCCAAGTATTTACCTGAAACAAACTATGACGGAACTCTGTGTCACAGCATCCAGTACAGATCTGGAGAGAAACGCTACATGTTAGTTGGACCCAGAATGAGTATAGGATCTACTATAGTCCCGGGGAGCAATGGGAACACTCTAGTGGTCCCTGACAGGAGGAGTACATCTACAGAGGTAAGAAACAACGATAATATACCGTTTATTGTGTAGGGTTCACCACTAACAGTTTGGTTGACTGTATCATCTATCATTTGTCGCTTAATATCAGTTGTATTTAAGGTTAATTTCAAGATACTTACAATATTTACTTTCGTTCTTGTGGAAACTCCAATAAGAATCAATGCTCTCCGTGGTTCTGAAAACAAGAAGTTGTGATTATTAATAACTTGATGGTTCCTGCAATTATCGCACGATTAAAATGTGTGCACTTTATCCATTTTCTAAATATTTAAAGGAAATCATTTTATGAGAACAATAAATTAAGTGTGTTTGAGTTTTTAACAGGTTTTGATTCATTATAATTCGTAAAAGTCTATACCCTGCAATAATATTGAGCATCACGTGGTGTCAGTAGGAAGCCGGATAACGGTTCTGCAGCGTGTTGGCCACGGCTGATAAGCCCACCCTTGTTAACGTCGAGATTTTAGAGTGTGCTACACCATTGTGTGGGAGCGGCGTTTCAGGAATAACTAGGCACCGCTCAGCTTCTAAACATTTGTTGGATAATAGCCTATACATTTTTTCAAATTACGATGGCGGCAGAGGATATCCTGTTTGTGGAATATATATTTTAGATTTAAGTTGTCATCTACATTTCACTCGCAATGGAACAAAGAGGACGGCGGACGTGGAGGGAGCGATGGCTGTGGCTTTCCTGTTTTTTCGCTACGGTTGCCTTTAGAAGCGTTTCTTTGGCTCAGATACGATATTCCATCGCTGAGGAGGTTAAAGAAGGGACTGTTGTTGGACACATCGCTAAGGATTTAGGACTCGACAAGAGCACGTTGAGTAACAGAGGCTATCGTATAGTCCACGGCTCGACGGAGGAGCCTCTTTTCCAGGTTAATCAAGACGATGGCATTTTGTATGTGAACCGGAAAATAGATAGGGAGGATGTATGCGAGAGAAGCAAAGCCTGTGTAATAGAACTGAAAACTGTTCTAGAGAACCCATTAGAGGTCCATTATGTTGCGGTGGAAGTGTTGGACAAGAACGACAACGCGCCAATCTTCCCCGAAAAGGAAAAACAAATCGAGGTTTTGGAATCTGCGTTACCAGGAGCACGATTTCAAATACACGCCGCGCACGACGGGGACAGTGGCTTATTATCTGTTCAGCAGTATAAATTAAGTCCTAATGAAGATTTTCGGTTGGAGGTTAAAGATCGTGGTGTAGATAGGAAGACTCCATTTTTAATCCTCCAAAAGTCACTCGATAGAGAATCAGTTAAAACCCATAATTTACTTCTGACTGCCATCGATGGAGGTAAACCTCCTAAGTCCGGAGAGATGAAGATAACAGTAGTAGTCGTTGATGTCAATGATAATCACCCCGTCTTCACCAAGGACTCTTACTCTGTACAGCTGCAGGAAAACACTGCTATAGGCACTACTATTATACAAGTTAATGCAACAGACCTGGATGATGGTGCTAATGGCGAAGTTGTTTATTCATTTAGTGATGATGTGCATGGAAAAGTGGGGGAATATTTTGATTTAAATGCAATAACAGGGGAATTGAAAATTTCAGGAATAATCGATTATGAGGAGAGTAACAGATATGAGATTGACATCCAGGCATCAGACAAAGGGGCAGTTCCATTAACAATGGATAAAAGTGTGATTATTGAAATAATTGACATGAACGACAATGCACCCAAGATAGAAGTAATGTCATATTCCAAAGCCCTTCCAGAAGATTCTAAGTCAGGGACAACAGTGGCTGTCATTACAGTAAAGGACTCAGACTCCGGTATCAACGGAAAGGTGCTATGTTTTATAAACCAAGATGTTCCGTTTACACTGAATCCATCTGTACAGAATAACATGTTCTCCGTAGTAACCAAAACACCATTGGATCGAGAGAAACATTCTCAATACGATGTTACAATCATCGCTAAAGACGCAGGTGAGCCATCCTTGTCCTCTGAAAAGACTATCCGGATCGATATATCAGATGTGAACGACAACAGCCCCCAGTTTCTACTGAGTCCCTATACTTTGTATCTTACTGAGAACAATTCTCCTGGAGACTCCATATTCAAGGTGCAGGCGACTGATCAAGACGAAGGGGATAACGCGCTTATTTCCTACCATATCTTTAGGGGCGGAGGCAATCTTTTATCTTCCTTTTTAAACATTAACCCTGTAAACGGATATATCTCGGCTTTAAAGAGTTTTGACTTTGAAAAATTAAAAACGTTCAGATTCTATGTTGTGGCAACAGACTCTGGAAGTCCGCCTTCAAGCAGTAACGTTTCGGTGAACGTGTTTCTTCTGGACCAGAACGACAACCCTCCAGTTATCTTACATCCGGTCAGCTCTAACGGTTCTGCTGAGGGAGTAGAGGAGGTTCCTCGCAATGTTCCTGCAGGCCACCTGGTGACTAAAGTGAGAGCCTACGATGCTGATATAGGATACAACGGCTGGCTGTTATTCTCACTACAGGAAGTGAGTGACCACAGTCTCTTTGGTTTGGACCGCTATACTGGACGGATAAGAACACTGCGCTCATTCACAGAGACAGACGAGGCTCAACATAAACTGGTCATACTGGTCAAAGACAATGGGAACGTGTCACTCTCAGCAACAGCTACTGTGGTTGTCAAGCTGGTGGAGCCTAAAGAGGCCATTTCAGATTCTGATGTGAAAAGTGCAGCGACTGACATTGGGGATAGTGGCGTGACATTTTATTTAATGATAACTCTGGCTTCAGTTTCAACTCTTTTCCTCATCAGTATTATTGTGCTGATTGCAATGCAGTGCTCTAAAACCACGGACGTATCCTCCAAGTATTTACCAGAAACCAACTATGATGGAACTCTGTGTCACAGCATCCAGTACAGATCTGGAGAGAAACGCTACATGTTAGTTGGACCCAGAATGAGTATAGGATCTACTATAGTCCCGGGGAGCAATGGGAACACTCTAGTGGTCCCTGACAGGAGGAGTACTTCTGTAGAGGTAAGAAATGACAATACACTATATTTCTTTGAGTAAGGATCCCCCTTAACATTTCGGTCTGCTGTATCTTTCATCATTTGTCAATTATTTTGAACCCTATAAAAGTAAATTCCAAACCCCTTACATCTTTATTTTTCTTCTTGTGGAAACTCCCATAAGTACCTTTGCTGTCTGTGGAGCTGAAAAATACATATTTGATCATTAACATTTGATTGCAACAATCGTGCGATTAAAACATTTGCAAGTTATACATTTTTTACACATTTTAACGAGTATATAATTTTGAGAACAATAATTTAAATGAGTTTGAGTCGTTTTAACAGGCATTTTTTCATTATAATTCAATGCAATAACCCTGTAATAACTTTTAGCATCACGTGGTGTCAGTAAGGGCCGGAAAATGGTTCGGCAGCGTGTTGGCAACAGCTGATAAGACCATCCTTGTTCACGTCGAGGTTTTGGTGTGTGTGCTAAACCATTGTGCCGGAGCTGCGATGGATGAATGACTAGGATACGCAAAGCTCCCGTTTAATTTGTTGGATAATAGCCTATACTGATTTCAAACTATGCTGTTGGCAAAGGATAAACTGGCTGTGGATTTTATTTTTTAGATTTACGTTGTCGTGTACATTTTTCTCGCAATGGAACAAAGAGGACGGCGGACGTGGAGGGAGCGATGGCTGTGGCTTTCCTGTTTTTTCGCGATGGTTGCTTTTAGAAGCGTTTCATTGGCTCAGATACGCTATTCCATCGCTGAGGAGGTTAAAGAAGGGACTGTTGTTGGACACATCGCAAAGGATTTAGGACTTGACAAGAGCACATTGAGAAGCAGAGGCTATCGTATAGTCCACGGCTCGACGGAGCCTCTATTCCAGGTTAATCAAGACGATGGCATTTTGTATGTGAACCGGAAAATAGACAGGGAGGAGGTATGCGAGAGAAGCAAAGCCTGTGTAATTGAACTTAAGACTGCTCTGGAGAACCCGCTAGAGGTCCACTATGTGGCGGTGGAAGTGTTGGATGTGAACGACCACGCTCCCAGCTTCCTCGAAAAGGAAAAGATGTTAGAGATTTTTGAATCTGCGTTACCAGGGGCACGATTTCAGTTACAAGGTGCGCAGGATTCTGACAGTGGCTTATTATCCGTTCAGCAGTATAAAATCAGTAACAATGAACACTTTCGTTTGGAGGTGAAAGATCGCGGCGAAAACCGGAAAACTCCAATATTAATACTCCAAAAGCCACTGGATAGAGAATCAGTTAAAATCCATACCCTCCTTTTAACTGCGAGTGATGGAGGAAAACCGCCCAAGTCCGGTGAAATGAAAATTACAATACATGTATCTGACGTTAATGATAACCCACCTGTGTTCACCAAGGAATCATATTCCTTACAACTTAATGAAAATACCCTGATAGGTACTACAATTATCCAAGTGAATGCAACAGATATGGACGACGGTTTAAATGGAGAGGTTGTGTATTCGTTTGGTAATGACGTCGACGGAGAGGCGCGTTCACATTTTAACTTGAATCCATTAACAGGGGAAATAACGGTGGTAGAAATGTTGAATTTTGAAGAGCGTAACAGATATGAGATTGACATACAGGCATCAGACAAAGGGACAGCTCCTTTAACAAGTGACAGAATAGTGATTATTAATATTATTGACATCAACGACAATGTACCAGAGATAGAAGTGACGTCTTTTTCCAAAACCCTTCCAGAAAATTCCAAGTCAGGGACAACAGTGGCTGTTATAACAGTAAAGGACTCAGACTCCGGTATCAACGGAAAGGTGCTATGTTTCATTAACCAAGATGTTCCATTTACACTGACTCCATCTGTACAGAATAACATGTTCTCCATAGTAACCAAAACACCTTTAGATCGTGAGAAACAATCTCAGTACGACGTTACAATCATCGCTACAGACGCAGGTGAGCCATCCTTGTCCTCGGAAAAGACTATCCGGATCGATATATCAGATGTGAACGACAACAGCCCCCAGTTTCTTCTGAGTCCCTATACCTTCTATCTTACTGAGAACAATTCTCCTGGAGACTTCATATTCAAAGTGCAGGCGACTGATCAGGACGAAGGGGATAACGCGCTTATTTCCTACCATATCTTTAGGGGAGGAGACAATCTGTTATCTTCTTTTTTAAACATTAACCCTGTAAACGGAAATATCTCGGCTTTAAAGAGTTTTGACTTTGAAAAATTGAAAACGTTTAGATTCCAGGTTGTGGTAATGGACTCTGGAAGTCCGTCTTTAAGCAGTAACGTTTCAGTGAACGTGTTTCTTCTGGACCAGAACGACAACCCTCCGGTTATCTTACATCCGGTCAGCTCTAACGGTTCTGCTGAGGGAGTAGAGGAGGTTCCTCGCAATGTTCCTGCAGGCCACCTGGTGACTAAAGTGAGAGCCTACGATGCTGATATAGGATACAACGGCTGGCTGTTGTTCTCACTACAGGAAGTGAGTGACCACAGTCTCTTTGGTTTGGACCGCTATACTGGACGGATAAGAACACTGCGCTCATTCACAGAGACAGACGAGGCTCAACATAAACTGGTCATACTGGTCAAAGACAATGGGAACGTGTCACTCTCAGCAACAGCTACTGTGGTTGTCAAGCTGGTGGAGCCCAAAGAGGCCATTTCAGCTTCTGATGTGAAAAGTGCATCGACTGACATTGGGGATAGTGGCGTGACATTTTATTTGATGATAACTCTGGCTTCAGTTTCAACTCTTTTCCTCATCAGCATCATTGTGCTGATTGCAATGCAGTGCTCTAAAACCACGGACGTATCCTCCAAGTATTTACCAGAAACAAACTATGACGGAACTCTGTGTCACAGCATCCAGTACAGATCTGGAGAGAAACGCTACATGTTAGTTGGACCCAGAATGAGTATAGGATCTACTATAGTCCCGGGGAGCAATGGGAACACCCTAGTGGTCCCTGACAGGAGGAGTACATCGGCTGAGGTAAGGAATTACAATCACTCTCATTTATTGAGTCTGATACTTCCCTTACAGTTTGGTCGACGGTATCATCCATCATTTGTCATTTAATTTCAGCCGCAATCAAAGTAAATTCCAAGTTACTTATTTTCGTTCTCATGGAATCTCCCTGAAGAATCAACGCTGTCCATGGTCCTTAAAAATACGTGTTTAATTGTGAATAACTTGATGGGTCCTGCTTGCTTCTATCGTGCAATTAAAACATTTGCACGTCGACCATTTCTAAATATTTTATAGGTCACTTTAAATTACGAAAAACATTTAAAAAGAGTTTGTGTTAATTAACAGGTTTTGCTTCTTTATGGTTCCATGATTTTTTGCTTAAGTCTATACCCTGCAATAACATTGAGCATCACGGCGTGTCAGTAAGAAGCCGGTAAAACGGTTCTGCAGCGTGTTGGCCAACGCTGATAAGCCCATCCTCTTTCACGTCGAGATTTTGAAGTGCAGGAAACCATTGTGCGTTTCGGTGTTTGATGAATAATAGGATCTGCACGGCTTCTAAACATTTGTTGGATTAAAGCTTATACTTTTTCATTCCACGATGATGGCAAAGGATATCCTGTTGGCGGAATACATATTTTAGATCTAAGTTGTCGTCTACATTTCATTCGCAATGGAACAAAGAGGACAGGGGACGTGGAGGGAGCGATGGCTGTGGCTTTCCTGTTTTTTCGCTATGGTTGCCTTGAGAAGCGTTTCTTTGGCTCAGATACGATATTCCATCGCTGAGGAGGTTAAAGAAGGGACTGTTGTTGGACACATCGCTAAGGATTTAGGACTCGACAAGGGCACATTGAGAAATAGAGGCTATCGTATAGTCCACGGCTCAACGGAGCCCCTCTTCCAGGTTAATCAAGACGATGGCGTTCTGTATGTGAACCAGAAAATAGACCGGGAGGAGGTATGCGAGAGAAGCAAAGCCTGTGTAATAGAACTGAAAACTGTTCTAGAGAACCCGCTAGAGGTCCATTATGTAGCAGTCGAAGTGTTGGATAATAACGACAACGCACCCATCTTCCCCGAAAACGAAAAAAAAATCGAGATTTCTGAATCTGCGTTACCAGGAGCTCGATTTCAAATACACGCCGCGCACGATGGGGACAGCGGATTATTATCTGTTCAGCAGTACAAATTGAGCCCTAATGAACACTTTCGCTTGGAGGTTAAAGATCGTGGTGAAGATAGGAAGACGCCAATTTTAATCCTCCAAAAGTTACTGGATAGAGAATCAGTTAAAATACATAATTTACTTCTGACTGCTATAGACGGAGGTAAACCCCCAAAGTCGGGAGAAATTAAAATAACAGTAGTAGTAGGTGATGTCAATGATAATCACCCCGTCTTTACCAAGGACTCTTACTCTGTGCAGCTGCAGGAAAACACTGCTACAGGCACTACTATTATACAAGTCAATGCAACTGACCTGGATGATGGTGCTAATGGAGAGGTTGTGTATTCATTTAGTGATGATGTGCACGGAAAAGTGCGGGAATATTTTGAATTAAATGCAATAACAGGGGAATTAAAAGTTTCAGGAATCATAGATTATGAAGAGCGTAACAGATATGAGATTGACATCCAGGCATCAGACAAAGGGGCAGTTGCATTTACAACTGATAAAAGTGTGATTATTAATATAATTGATGTGAACGACAACGCACCCGAGATAGAAGTGATGTCATATTCCAAATCCCTTCCAGAAGATTCTAAGTCAGGGACAACAGTGGCTGTAATTACAGTGAAGGACTCAGACTCTGGTATCAACGGAAAGGTGCTATGTTTTATGAACAAAGATGTTCCGTTTACACTGACTCCATCTGTACAGACTAACATGTTCTCCATAGTAACCAAAAAAACTTTAGATCGAGAGAAGCAATCTCAATACGATGTTACGATCATTGCTAAAGACGCAGGTGAGCCATCCTTGTCCTCTGAAAAGACTATCCGGATCGATATATCAGATGTGAACGACAACAGCCCCCAGTTTCTACTGAGTCCCTATACCTTCTATCTTACTGAGAACAATTCTCCTGGAGCCTCCGTGTTCAAGGTGCAGGCGACTGATCAAGATGAAGGGAATAACGCACTTATTTCCTACCTTATCTTAAAGGGCGGAGACAATCTTTTAGCTTCCTTTTTAAACATTAACCCTGTAAACGGAGAAATCTCAGCTTTAAAAAGTTTTGACTTTGAAAAATCGAAAAATTTTAGATTCCACGTTGTGGCAACAGACTCTGGAAGTCCGTCTTTAAGCAGTAACGTTTCGGTGAACGTGTTTCTTCTGGACCAGAACGACAACCCTCCGGTTATCTTACATCCCGTCAGCTCTAACGGTTCTGCTGAAGGAGTAGAGGAGGTTCCTCGCAATGTTCCTGCAGGCCACCTGGTGACTAAAGTGAGAGCCTACGATGCTGACATAGGATACAACGGCTGGCTGTTATTCTCACTACAGGAAGTGAGTGACCCCAGTCTCTTTGGTTTGGACCGCTATACTGGACGGATAAGAACACTGCGCTCCTTCACAGAGACAGACGAGGCTCAACATAAACTGGTCATACTGGTCAAAGACAATGGGAACGTGTCACTCTCAGCAACAGCTACTGTTGTTGTTAAGCTGGTGGAGCCCAAAGAGGCCATTTCAGCTTCTGATGTGAAAAGTGCAGTGACAGACATTGGGGATAGTGGCGTGATATTTTATTTAATGATAACTCTGGCTTCAGTTTCAACTCTTTTCCTCATCAGTATTATTGTGCTGATTGCAATGCAGTGCTCTAAAACCACGGACGTATCCTCCAAGTATTTACCTGAAACAAACTATGATGGAACTCTGTGTCACAGCATCCAGTACAGATCTGGAGAGAAACGCTACATGTTAGTTGGACCCAGAATGAGTATAGGATCTACTATAGTCCCGGGGAGCAATGGGAACACTCTAGTGGTCCCTGACAGGAGGAGTACTTCTGCTGAGGTAAGAAATGACAATCACACACATTTTAATGTGTAAGCTTCACCCCTAACAGTTTGGTTGAATGTATCATCCATAATTTGTTGTTTAATATCGGCTGTATTCAAAGTTAAATCCAAGTTACTTAGCATATTTACTTTCGTTTTTGTGGATCTCTAAGAAGAATCAACGCTGTCCATGGTTTTGAAAACAAGAAGTTGTGATCATTAATAACTTGATGGTTCCTTTCCTGCTATTACCGTGCGATTAAAACGTGCACTTCATCCATATTCTAAATATTGTCAACGATATTTTATTTTTAGAAGAGTAATTTAAATTAGTTTGAGTTTTTAACAGGTCTTCTTTCATTATAATTCGAAACCCTTTGTAAAAGTCTATACCCTGCAATAACATTGAGCCTCACGTGGTGTCAGTAGGAAGCCGGATAACGGTTCTGCAGCGTGTTGGCCACAGCTGATAAGCCCATCCTTGTTCACGTCGAGATTTTGGAGTGCGCTAAACCATTGTGAGGGAGTGGCGTGAGAGGAATAAATAGGATCCGCACTGCTTTTAAATATTTGTTGAATAACATCTTATGCATTTTTCATACTGGGAGGTTGATAAAGGATATTATTGTGGAATATATATTTTTGATTGACGTTGTCGTCTAAATATCTCTCGCAATGGAACAAAGAGGACGGCGGACGTGGAGGGAGCGATGGCTGTGGCTTTCCTGTTTTTTCGCTATGGTTGCCTTTAGAAGTGTTTCTTTGGCTCAGATACGATATTCCATCGCTGAGGAAGTTCAAGAAGGGACTGTTGTTGGACACATCGCTAAGGATTTAGGACTCGACAAGAGGACACTGAGAAACAGAGGCTATCGTATTGTCCACGGCTCTACGGAGCCCCTATTCCAGGTTAATCAAGACGATGGCATTTTGTATGTGAACCGTAAAATAGACAGGGAGGAGGTGTGCGAGAGAAGCAAAGCCTGTGTAATAGAACTGAAAACATTTCTGGATAACCCGCTAGAGGTTCATTATGTAGCGGTGGAAGTGTTGGATGTGAACGACAACGCTCCTGGCTTTCCCGAAAAAGAAAAAAAAATTGAGATTTCTGAATCTGCGTTACCAGGGGCGCGTTTTCAACTCCACGCCGCGCACGATGGGGACAGTGGATTATTATCCGTTCAGCAATATAAATTAAGTCCTAATGAACATTTTCGTTTGGAGGTTAAAGATCGTGGTGAGGATAGGAAGACTCCAATTTTAATCCTCCAAAAGTCACTTGATAGAGAATCAGTTAAAATACATAATTTACTTTTGACTGCTACCGATGGAGGTAAACCCCCAAAGTCCGGTGAAATGAAAATAACAGTAGAAATTGTTGATGTAAACGATAACCATCCAGTCTTTACCAAGGACTCTTACTCTGTGCAGCTGCAGGAAAACACATCTATAGGCACTACTATTATACAAGTTAATGCAACTGACCTGGATGATGGTGCTAATGGCGAAGTTGTATATTCATTTAGTGGTGATGTGCACGGAAAAGTCCGGGAATATTTTGATTTAAATGCAATAACAGGGGAATTAAAAGTTTCAGGAATCTTAGATTTTGAAGAGCGAAAGAGATATGAGATTGACATCCAGGCATCAGACAAAGGACCTGCTCCTTTAACAAGTGACAAGAGTGTGATTATTAATATCATCGATGTCAACGACAATGCACCCGAGATAGAAGTAAATTCATATTCCAAAGCCCTTCCTGAAGATTCTAAGTCAGGGACAACAGTGGCTGTCATTACAGTGAAGGACTCAGACTCCGGTATCAACGGAAAGGTGCTCTGTTTTATACACCAAGATGTTCCGTTTACACTGACTCCATCAGTCCAGAATAACATGTTCTCTATGGTTACAAAAACACCTTTAGATCGAGAGAAACATCCATATTACGATGTTACAATCATCGCTCAAGACGCAGGTGTTCCATCCTTGTCCTCTGAAAAGACTATCCGGATCGATATATCAGATGTGAACGACAACAGCCCCCAGTTTCTTCTTAGTCCCTATACTTTCTATCTTACTGAGAACAATTCTCCTGGAGACTCCATATTCAAAGTGCAGGCGACTGATCAAGACGAAGGGGATAACGCGCTTATTTCCTACCATATCTTTAGGGGCGGAGACAATCTGTTATCTTCCTTTTTAAACATTAACCCTGTAAACGGAGATATCTCGGCTTTAAAGAGTTTTGACTTTGAAAAATTAAAAATGTTTAGATTCCACGTTGTGGCAACTGACTCTGGAAGTCCGTCTTTAAGCAGTAACGTTTCGGTGAACGTGTTTCTTCTGGACCAGAACGACAACCCTCCGGTTATCTTACATCCGGTCAGCTCAAACGGTTCTGCTGAAGGAGTAGAGGAGGTTCCTCGCAATGTTCCTGCAGGCCACCTGGTGAACAAAGTGAGAGCATACGATGCTGATATAGGATACAACGGCTGGCTGTTATTCTCACTACAGGAAGTGAGTGACCACAATCTCTTTGGTTTGGACCGCTATACTGGACGGATAAGAACACTGCGCTCATTCACAGAGACAGACGAGACTCAACATAAACTGGTCATACTGGTCAAAGACAATGGGAACGTGTCACTCTCAGCAACAGCAACTGTGGTTGTCAAGCTGGTGGAGCCCAAAGAGGCCATTTCAGCTTCTGATGTGAAAAGTGCAACGACTGACATTGGGGATAGCGGCGTGACATTTTATTTAATGATAACTCTGGCTTCAGTTTCAACACTTTTCCTTATCAGTATTATTGGGCTTATTGCAATGCAGTGCTCTAAAACCACAGACGTATCCTCCAAGTATTTACCGGAAACCAACTATGATGGAACTCTGTGTCACAGCATCCAGTACAGATCTGGAGAGAAACGCTACATGTTAGTTGGACCCAGAATGAGTATAGGATCTACTATAGTCCCGGGGAGCAATGGGAACACCCTAGTGGTCCCTGACAGGAGGAGCACATCTGCTGAGGTAAGAAACGACGATAAAACAAATTTATTGAGTCAGGTTTTCCCCTAACGGTTTGGTCTACTGTGTCATCAATCATGTTGTATTTAATTTGAGCCGTATTCAAAGGTAATTCGAAGTGATTTACTATATTTATTTTCGTTGCAGTAGAAATTCCCATAAGAATCAACGCTGTCCATGGTGCTGATAAATACATATTTGCTAATTAATTTTATGATTGCTATTGAAACTATTGTGCGATTGAAATGTGTGCAGGTTATTCATTTTCAAAATATCTTAAGAGATAGATTATTTTGAGAAAAAAAGTTTAGATGAAATTGATTTGTTTTAACAGTTCTCTTTTCAACATAATTCGATAGTTTGTAAAAAAATCATGACCTGCAATATTAGTGTGCCTCACGTGGTGTCAGTAGGAAGCCAGATAACGCTTTTGCAGCGTGTTGGCCACAGTTGATAAGCCCATCCTTGTTCACGTTGAGATTTTGGAGTGAGATAAACCATTGTGCGGAGTAGCGGCATTTGGGGGATAACAAGGATCCACACGGCTGCTAAATATTTGTTTAATAATAGCCCATTTTCGAACTACCAAGATGGCAAGGGATAGTCTGGCTCTGGAATGTATGTTTTACATTTAGGTTTCGTCTATATTTATACCGCAATGGAACAAAGAGGACAGCGGACGTGGAGAGAGCGATGGCTGTGGCTTTCCTGTTTTTTCGCTATGGTTGCCTTCAGAAGCGTTTCTTTCGCTCAGATACGATACTCCATCGCTGAGGAGGTTAAAGAAGGGACTGTTGTCGGACACATCGCTAAGGATTTAGGAATCGACAAGAGCACGTTGAGAAACAGAGGCTATCGGATAGTCCACGGCTCGACGGAGCCACTATTCCAGGTTAATCAAGATGATGGCACTTTGTATGTGAACCGGAAAATAGACAGGGAGGAGGTATGCGAGAGAAGCAAAGCCTGTGTAATAGAACTGAAAACTGCTCTGGAACACCCGCTAGAGGTCCATTATGTTGCTGTGGAAGTGCTGGATGTGAACGACAACGATCCCAGGTTCCCCGAAAATGAAATATTGTTAGAGATTTTCGAATCTGCGTTACCAGGAGCGCGATTTCAGTTGCAAGCTGCGCGTGACGCCGACAGTGGATTATTATCTGTCCAGCAATATAAAATAAATCAGAATGAACATTTTCGTTTGGAGGTAAAAGATCGTGGCGAAAACCGTAAAACACCCGTTTTAATTCTTCAAAAATCTCTGGATAGAGAATCAGTTAAAGGCCATAATTTACTACTGACTGCTATCGATGGAGGTAAACCTCCAAAGTCTGGTGAAATGAAAATATCAATAGTTGTAGGTGATGTCAATGATAATCACCCAGTCTTTACCAAGGACTCTTACTCTGTGCAGCTGCAGGAAAACACTGCTATAGGCACTACTATTATAAAAGTTAATGCAACAGACCTGGATGATGGTGCTAATGGAGAGGTTGTGTATTCATTTGGTAATGATGTGGATGGAGAGGTGCAGGCATATTTTGATTTAAATTCATTAAATGGAGAACTAACAGTGTCAGGAATCTTAGATTTTGAAGAGCGTAACAGATATGAGATAGACATACAGGCATCAGACAAAGGGTCAGTTGCATTGAAAACGGATAAAAGTGTGATTATTAATATCATTGATTTGAACGACAATGCACCAGAGATAGAATTGATGTCATTTTCAAAAACTGTCCCAGAAAATACTAAGTCAGGGACCACAGTGGCTGTAATTACAGTGAAGGACTCAGACTCCGGTATCAACGGAAAGGTGTTATGTTTTATAAACCAAGATGTTCCGTTTACACTGAATCCATCTGTACAGAATAACATGTTCTCCGTAGTAACCAAAACCCCTTTAGACCGAGAGAAACAATCACAATACGATGTTACAATCATCGCTAAAGACGCAGGTGAGCCATCCTTGTCCTCTGAAAAGACTATCCGGATCGATATATCAGATGTGAACGACAACAGACCCCAGTTTCTACTGAGTCCCTATACATTCTATCTTACTGAGAACAATTCTCCTGGAGACTCCATATTCAAAGTGCAGGCGACTGATCAAGACGAAGGGGATAACGCGCTTATTTCCTACCATATCTTTAGGGGCGGAGACAATCTTTTATCTTCCTTTTTAAACATTAACCCTGTAAACGGAGATATATTGGCTTTAAAGAGTTTTGACTTTGAAAAGTTAAAAAATTTTAGATTCCACGTTGTGGCAACAGACTCTGGAAGTCCGTCTTTAAGCAGTAACGTTTCTGTGAACGTGTTTCTTCTGGACCAGAACGACAACCCTCCAGTTATCTTACATCCACTCAGCTCTAACGGTTCTGCTGAGGGAGTAGAGGAGGTTCCTCGAAATGTTCCTGCAGGCCACCTGGTGACTAAAGTGAGAGCCTACGATGCTGATATAGGTTACAACGGCTGGCTGTTATTCTCACTACAGGAAGTGAGTGACCACAGTCTCTTTGGTTTGGACCGCTATACTGGACGGATAAGAACACTGCGCTCCTTCACAGAGACAGACGAGGCTCAACATAAACTGGTCATACTGGTCAAAGACAATGGGAACGTATCGCTCTCAGCAACAGCTACTATGGTTGTCAAGCTCGTGGAGCCCAAAGAGGCCATTTCAGCTTCTGATGTGAAAAGTGCAGCGACTGACAATGGGGACAGTGGCGTGACATTTTATTTAATGATAACTCTGGCTTCAGTTTCAACTCTTTTCCTCATCAGTATTATTGTGCTGATTGCAATGCAGTGCTCTAAAACCACGGACGTATCCTCCAAGTATTTACCAGAAACCAACTACGATGGAACTCTGTGTCACAGCATCCAGTACAGATCTGGAGAGAAACGCTACATGTTAGTTGGACCCAGAATGAGTATAGGATCTACTATAGTCCCGGGGAGCAATGGGAACACTCTGGTGGTCCCTGACAGGAGGAGCACATCTGTTGAGGTAAGATTGCTGACCTGTGTGATTTTAAATCAATATTTCAAACATAAGTATTGGATTTATTTTCATTTGTGGCACTTTTTTGCTCGGAGACATTCCTGGTTTCTCTCTCAATGTTCGTCAAAGCTTGACGTCTCAATGACTTAGAGCCGCTGTCCGTGGTGCTGAAGTCGGACGCGCAACCACTTTCTATTCAGGTCCACAAATTTGATAATTTGTTAAACACAATTAGACGAGGAGTGGAGAGGCTCATTGTACTGTATGTTATTCACCAAAGGGTCGCATGGTGTCACTGTGCCAGAGGAAGGGCGACGCCGGCATTCATTCCAGTCGTCAAATTGTTCGCCCACCCCTTAAAAGACGTATTGTTTCGATGAGGGCAGAATGATATCTGATCGTACGAGCAACAGTAGGACTATAATCTTGCATTTTACCGTTTGTTGAGCAGAATCATTTTCGCGTGTATGGCTATATTGACCACAACAGCGGCTAATATTATATTGAAGGAGTTTGTGCCGTCTGTTCGTCATGGAACAAAGAAAGCGCGAGCTGTGGATCGCTTTCTTGGTTACGGTGATTCTTTTCTGGAGTACGACATCGGCACAAATACGATATTCCATTTCTGAGGAAGTGAATGAAGGAACTGTCGTTGGAAATGTGGCCAAGGATTTAGGGCTGGATAAGAGCAAATTAAAAGAAAGGAAATACCGCATCGTTTCTGGTTCTTCCGATCCACTTTTCTACGTGAATCAAGTCGACGGCGTTTTGTATGTGAATCGCAAGATCGACAGGGAAGAGGTATGCGAGAGGACTAGTGCGTGTTTAATCAATCTGAAAACGGTGCTCGAGAATCCACTGGAGGTGCATTATGTTGGGGTGGAGGTGCTGGATATGAACGACCATTCGCCAAGCTTTCCAGAGAAAGAGAAAACGTTAGAGATTTCCGAGTCTGTTCTACCTGGAGCGCGCTTTCAGCTGCAGGCGTCACGGGATCCAGACGGTGGTCAGTTTTCTGTCCAAAAATATAAACTGAGCCATAATGATCATTTCCGTTTGGAAGTGAAAGATAAGGGAGAAGATGGCAAAATACCAATATTAGTTTTACAAAAGTCGTTAGATAGAGAAGTGGAAAAAAGTCATGCAATGTTGCTGACCGCTTTGGACGGGGGGAAACCACCGAAATCTGGTGAAATGAGCATTCGAGTGGATGTACTGGATGTCAACGACAATACCCCGGTTTTTTCTAAAGATGTTTATTCGGTGCTTCTCAATGAAAACGCGGCGATCGGCAGTACAGTAATACAAGTAAATGCAAGTGATTTAGATGACGGTCCAAATGGACAGGTAATTTATTCATTTGGAAACAGTGTGAATAACAGACTATTCAAGCTCTTTGATATTAATCAGCTAACAGGTGAAATAATTGTAAAAGGCCTTATTGACTATGAACACAAGGACAAATATGAAATTGAAATACAAGCATCGGACAGAGGGCTTGCGCCCCTCACCTCAGAGAAGAGCGTCATTATTAAAATTGTTGACGTAAACGACAATGCGCCAGAGATTGAGGTGACATCATTCTCCAGCGCCATTGCTGAGGATTCCAGGCCGGGGACCACAGTCGCCCTCATAAGTGTGATTGATTCTGACTCCGGCCTCAACGGGAAAGTGACTTGTTCCATTAGAGAAATCACCCCTTTCACCTTATCCCCCTCCTTAGAAGAAAACATGTATTCGTTAGTGACCAAGTCGCTGCTCGATAGAGAGAAGCAGGCACATTACGACCTAACGATAGTCGCAAGGGATGCGGGCAAGCCTGCCCTATCATCCGAAAAGTCAATGAGCGTTGTCGTGTCAGATGTAAATGACAACAGTCCAGAGTTCTCACGGAGTCCGTATACGTTTTATCTAACTGAGAATAACGGCCCGGGCGCTTCCATATTCAACGTAGGGGCTTTTGATCGAGACGAGAACCAAAACGCAGCAATTTCATTTCACATCGGGAGGGCAGGCCGTGAAGACGATAAGCTGGTGTCATTTCTAAATATAAATTCGCAAAATGGGGATGTTTCGGCATTAAAAAGCTTTGATTTCGAAACGTCAAAGACGTTTAACTTTCAAGTTATTGCAACAGATTCTGGAAGGCCGCCACTGAGTAGTAACGTCACCGTTTATGTGTTCATCCTGGACCAGAATGACAACACTCCCGTCATCCTGTATCCCCCACGTACTAACGGCACAAGCGAGGGGGAGGTGGACATTCCCCGTAACGTCCACACGGGTCACCTGGTGACTAAAGTGAGAGCCTACGATGCTGATATAGGATACAACGGCTGGCTGTTATTCTCACTACAGGAAGTGAGTGACCACAGTCTCTTTGGTTTGGACCGCTATACTGGACGGATAAGAACACTGCGCTCATTCACAGAGACAGACGAAGCTCAACATAAACTGGTCATACTGGTCAAAGACAATGGGAACGTGTCACTCTCAGCAACAGCTACTGTGGTTGTCAAGCTCGTGGAGCCCAAAGAGGCCATTTCAGCTTCTGATGTGAAAAGTTCAGCAACGATTGACAACGAGAATAATCTATCGTTTTATCTCATAATAACTTTGGGCTTAGTTTCTGTGCTTTTTATCCTCAGTATTATCGTATTGATAGCCATGCAGTGCTCGAAATCTACAGACTGCTCTTCAAAGTTTATACAAGAGCCGAACTATGATGGAACTCTGTGTCACAGCATCCAGTACAGATCTGGAGAGAAACGCTACATGTTAGTTGGACCCAGAATGAGTATAGGATCTACTATAGTCCCGGGGAGCAATGGGAACACTCTAGTGGTCCCTGACAGGAGGAGTACATCTGCGGAGGTAAGAACATTAATGGCGATGCGTGCGTGTGTGTGTGTGTGTGTGTGTATGTGTATGTGTATGTGTGTGTGTGTGTGTGTGTGTGTGTGTGTGTGTGTGTGTGTGTGTGTGTGTGTGTGTGTGTGTGTGTGTGTGTGTGTGTGTGTGTGTGTGTGCGCGCGTGTGTGTATATCATTGCTCGTCGTATGGTATAATAGTTAATTTGGGGCACTCTCAAGAGTAACCTTCAATAAAAAAAGAATACTCAAGCAAATATAATAAGAAGTGAATAGCCTACTGTACCCACCGACCAGGTAGCGTAACCAGGTACGGGACATAAAAAATATAATAATGGCAGGACATCGTTCCATCGGTCTTATTCGTGCGTAAAATGGGTGACCGACACCTGTATCGTGCAATGAAACGCGAGATCGCATAATGTCAGCGCGCATGTGCCATGACGTTTTGGTACCCATTGCATCAATAGGCATATATCAAAGTAGAACCCTGCCCCTTGGCTTGGCCAGTCAGTATCGTTCCTCATGACTACAGTTAAAGCTGAGTTAGTGTTTTAGGAGTACAGTTACAGTAAGGACAACATCTATTGGCGTTCCTCAGGACATATACACGTTGTGGATCTGGACTATATGATGGATTTTTGTTTTTATTGTGTGGGTTTTTAACATAGGCTACGAAGCATTTGTTCGTGTGGATGATTCCTTATTTCAGCAGCATGGCAATATCGCGACACGAAGCATGGCGGGAGCAACTCGCCACGATTTTCACTGTATTCGTTCTGTTCTGGAACGTCACCTCCGGACAAATCAGATATTCCATCACAGAAGAACTCAAGGGGGGCACGCTGGTTGGGAACGTAGCGAAGGACCTAGGGCTGGATGTCAGTTCGTTAAAAGTCCGGGGTTTTCGTATCGCGTCTGGCCCCAACGACGCCTTGTTTCAGCTAAACCAGACTGATGGTGTTTTATATACCAACAAACAAATAGACCGGGAAGAGGTGTGCGGGCGAAGCAATACGTGTGTGATCAACTTAAAAACCGTGCTTGAGAACCCACTGGAAATCCATTATGCTACAGTTGAGGTGCTAGATGTGAACGACCACAGCCCCAGCTTTCCAGAGAAGGAAACGCTGTTGGAGATTTTCGAGTCGGCCTTACCTGGGGAACGATTTCAACTGCGCCCTGCGCGAGATTCAGACAGCGGTTTGAATTCAATCCATCAATACAAACTCAGCCAAAATGATCATTTTCGTTTAGAGGTTAAGGATAGGGGCAACGATGGTAAAATTCCCGTTTTGCATTTACACAAATCGCTTGATAGAGAAACTGCCAGACGTCATAAATTGACGCTGTCTGCCAGCGATGGAGGAAAACCTCAACGTTCAGGGTCCACAGTAATATTTGTAGAAGTTTTGGATGCGAATGACAATATGCCAGTGTTCACAAAAGAATCATATTCAGCCATGCTAAAGGAAAATTCACCTATAGGCACAACAGTGATTCATGTGAACGCCACGGATTTAGACGACGGTCTGAACGGAGAGGTATTCTATTCACTAGGAAACAATGTCAACAGCGAATTGCTGGAGCTTTTCGACATAAACACCAATACAGGCGAAGTAACTGTGAAGGGCTTGATCGATTTCGAACAAAAGGATCGTTATGAGATCGATATCAGGGCATCGGATAGGGGGGTCTTTCCTTTAAAAGCAGACACGAGCGTCGTCATAAAAGTTGTTGACGTAAACGACAACACACCTGAAATAGAGGTAACCTCTTTTTTAAACGCCATTCCAGAGGATTCTAAAACAGGAACTACCGTCGCACTCATCACACTCAGTGACTTGGATTCTGGTTTAAACGGGAAAGTCCTCTGCTCGATTAAAGAGGACGTGCCTTTCACGTTAACGCCCTCCTTACAGGACAACATGTATTCCGTCGTCACCAAATCGTTGCTGGACAGAGAGCATCGGTCTTATTATGACGTCACAGTGGTGGTAAAAGACGCTGGTTCTCCCGCGCTCTCCTCCATGAAGACCATAGCCATCGTTGTGTCTGACGTCAACGATAACGGCCCTGTGTTTTCACACAGCCCGTACACATTTTACATGAGTGAGAACAATGCTCCGGGCGCCCCTATATTCTCAGTGATGGCCTCAGACCGAGATAAAGGTGATAATGCTGTGGTCTCCTATCATATTCCAAGAGAGGGAAGAGATGAAAACAAACTTGCCTCCTATCTTAATATCAACCATGAGACTGGAGAGATATTGGCAGTGAAAAGTTTTGACTTTGAAAAATTAAAAACGTTTAGATTCCATGTTGTGGCAACAGACTCTGGAAGTCCGTCTTTAAGCAGTAACGTTTCGGTGAACGTGTTTCTTCTGGACCAGAACGACAACCCTCCGGTTATCTTACATCCGGTCAGCTCTAACGGTTCTGCTGAAGGAGTAGAGGAGGTTCCTCGCAATGTTCCTGCAGGCCACCTGGTGACTAAAGTGAGAGCCTACGATGCTGATATAGGATACAACGGCTGGCTGTTATTCTCACTACAGGAAGTGAGTGACCACAGTCTCTTTGGTTTGGACCGCTATACTGGACGGATAAGAACACTGCGCTCATTCACAGAGACAGACGAGGCTCAACATAAACTGGTCATACTGGTCAAAGACAATGGGAACGTGTCACTCTCAGCAACAGCTACTGTGGTTGTCAAGCTGGTGGAGCCCAAAGAGGCCATTTCAGCTTCTGATGTGAAAAGTGCAGCGACTGACATTGGGGACAGTGGCGTGACATTTTATTTAATGATAACTCTGGCTTCAGTTTCAACTCTTTTCCTCATCAGTATTATTGTGCTGATTGCAATGCAGTGCTCTAAAACCACGGACGTATCCTCCAAGTATTTACCTGAAACAAACTATGATGGAACTCTGTGTCACAGCATCCAGTACAGATCTGGAGAGAAACGCTACATGTTAGTTGGACCCAGAATGAGTATAGGATCTACTATAGTCCCGGGGAGCAATGGGAACACTCTGGTTCTCCCTGATAGAAGGTCTGCAGCTGGAGAGGTAAGACAAGGCCACTCAGAATGTCTGAATACAATTGTCCCAGCAGTCGGGTTAGTCTGAATATTAATTATCTGATTAATTTGTGCAAGGATTGGGTTGGAACCTGAATACAGGTTTTGTTATTATTGTGTCTTGATATGTTAAACCAAGTCAACCAAGTTTAAATTTACATACCACGGTTTCAAACTCAAATAAATAAATGTCCTGTGGAGAATGGCAGAAAAAAGAAAGAAAAAAATATATATATATATATATGTGGGGTTTTATTACCACATTCAATGACCCCTCCAGGCCTCATGAATGACCTGCAGAGCTGTCTTCAGGCTGTGTACTGGTTAGCTCTCTGTGTTTGGTTCGCAGCCTGGCAAAGACCACACCGGGGCCCTGTCGCTAAGTGAGGGGTTATCTGATGCGGCGGCTCTGTGTGCTCTCCCGGGGTTCTAATATAGGTCTCCTCCTGGTTCATGTACCCCTCCTGGGTTAAAGGAGGTGACATGGTGAAAGCAGTCACTACCGTCCTCCACGTAGAACATAGTGATGCTTCCAAGTTCACTTCTGAGCTACTGAAGAAAATAGATGTCATTATCAAGCCATTGATGATAACAAACACTGTGTTACGCATCATCGCATTTATTGTGATCACTATTCATCCCTATTCAAACCCATTTGCTTGTTATGATAGTATATATTTTTATTTCATGTTTGTGTTGTTTCAAGTTTGTAGGACTAAGTCTTGATGTCGCTAGGGGTCTGGGTGTTGTAATAGATTAATTGAAAGCGAGCAGCTACAGATAATATCCAGTAAACTGAGCTGACATTGCTCTCGTGCTGTGGGCTGATGGACTGTAGATGAGACCTGCATCCATGTTCTCTCTCTCTCTCTCCCTCTCCCTCTCTCTCTCTCTCTCTCTCTCTCTCTCTCTCTCGCTCACTCTCTCTCTTTCTCGCTCGCTCTACACTAGTATAGTGGATTGCCCTTATACCATCCATACACAAGTATAGTGGATTGCTCTTCTTCTCTACTACCAGTCCATACAGTAGTACAGGGGATTGCTCTACCACTCTATCAGTGCATTGGATCTCTCGACAACTGCACAACCACTCTGTACACTAGTGCAGTGCAGCGATATGTTATTTATTTAATCTGTTCTCTCCCTTCCTTTGTCTCTGCTCTGGTGTTGCAGTGTTGGCATTTCCTGAGAGAGCCTTTGACTCCTGCTTGGTTGAGCCCCAACTTGTACCGATAATGTGCATAGCATTATAATAGCAAAACGGGCCTCTATTTGTTGTTCCCTTTAAGCTTCCCTTCGTACTTCATTGAGATAATAAACCATTCAACTCAACATCGAAAGCAGACCCCTCTGAATCACTGGGCTCCCCCTGCATTATGTGCACAGCACAGTTGAATGGATGCAGCGTGTTGCCTATAGCAACACACCGGCGTATCCACCTCTATAAATGCGCTGGTTTCCATTGTAGGCGCGTGCTGCCAGCGGTCCTAGCAACAGCCACAGCGAGAGACGGGGAGGGAGGGAGGAACGGATGGGGAGAGCAGCCGAGAGTGGGGGAGGGGATGTCTTTGCCATGGCTTCTGAGAAGCCGTTTCACAGGATTTCGTGAAAAATTGTGGTTATTGGAAAATGACACATGGGGTGTCATTCTGTCAGTGAAGCCCTCATCGCAAGTTGTCCAACAGATGGAGCAGACATGTATAGTAGGCAAGAGAAAACAAGCTCCTAATGAGATACATTTCACACTCCTATGGATTATCTATTGCCCTCAACATCTGGGTCACCCGCTCACTGCTTGCCTTTGAGAAAACCTAGCAGAGAATAGTGCGCAACGTCGTCCTATTGTCTTTGACTCCTACCCTCTTCATAGTGGGCTCATAGCAGGATGCAGTGGTTGTGTCTGAAGTGTATGCCTGATCCCGGAGATGTAGGGCTACTATGCTAGCTGGAGAGAGATAAGCCAATAATGAACTAAATACAAAAATCACAAACCCTTCTATCGATCTCTGCAATGTTGTTCAGAGTGTGCTAATCCGTCACACTGTTTTGTGTGACAGATTGTCAAAGCGTGCGTGTGTGCAAAGCTGTGTCAAAGCTGCCCTCGGACAGCCGACCAGTCCATATGAGATCCACTGCAGTGATTAAACAATCGCATTAAAACAAACAAGTCACATTGGGACCTGAGTGGATCGTTTTCTTCTGTCCACTCTCTGTTCCAACTCTCTCTACCTGGCTCCCCAACATGTAGCTACTCTAGCTAGCTTTGTGTTAGCACTCTCTAGAATGCTTGGTTGCTTTTTGTTTCTTCTGCTCTTTGCCACATGCAGGAGGCATATTGAGTGAGGCGTTGTCAATGTTATATCTTTTTAAACAGTGTGATCATGGATCTAATGTACGCAGTCCCACGCTCCTGTTGTATTTGTGACGTGGCTGCCTCGAGCCTTCTGGTTTGGATGTGTGAGGAGGATGCTTGGTTTGGCTTAGCAGTGCAATTGTGTAAGCATGCCATGTGTCTGCATAGGTTGAGGCTCACAGCTGAGTGCTGCTTGTAACTCTGGCTTCGCCCTGGGTTGTTTTGGTAGAAGTGTGTTATCCGTGACTATAATAAATAGGAAATGATTGTGGAAGGACTGATCAAACTGACACACTTTTAAGTGTGACTTCCTGTAA
The DNA here is from genome assembly GCF_031168955.1 of Gadus macrocephalus. Classification (NCBI taxonomy): domain Eukaryota; kingdom Metazoa; phylum Chordata; class Actinopteri; order Gadiformes; family Gadidae; genus Gadus; species Gadus macrocephalus. The sequence continues at coordinate 14,172,318 of NC_082391.1, read as the reverse complement.
TTTGTCTAGAAATGACTGTTATGCATGGCAGATTTAATGTGTGCATGCACACTTGTAGACAATAACACACACACAGACACACACACAGACACACACACACACACACACACACACACACACACACACACACACACACACACGTATCTTGAAGCACACATGCTCTTGGATTCCATTTTCCTTTCTTTCATTCTGTTCTACTCAGAGACTAGCCCCTGGTCAGTCTCTCCCTCTTCCTCTCTGTGTGCGTGTGTCTCCCCCCCCTCTCTCTCTCAGCATTTGCCCTAATTTTGTGTTAAGACCGTTCTTTCTTCCATTCCAACTGCATCCCTATCTTTCTACTCCCTCTTTTCTGAAGAATGCGTAGCCTTATCTATAGAATGGCTCTTTCATTGGGCACAAAAATAGTATTGACCATTTATATTGTATGTTCCCATGACCTATTTCCTGTTCTGTCTCTCCTCAGTTCCGTAATGTGTTTCTCTGATTAGCCAAAGTCCTTTTCGAGAAGCAGATTTTGTGTGTGTCTCTCTCCCTCCCCCACACCTCATCCTGATATCGTTCTCCGTTTGCTCCCTCTTCAGTCTCCCTCTACAGCTCCCTCATCTCTGATCTCCCCTCCCCCACCTCTCTCCTCCTTGCTTGCTCTTCGTCGTCTAGTAGCTCCACCACATAGACTCATTTCCTCTTCCACCTGCAAGCCTAATTAAGCCTCTCTGGCACAGGGAGACACTGACCTCCATGTGCACACTCGGAGGTTAGTCGGAGTTAGTCGGAGTCGGAGGTGTGTTCGCTCTCGTGCTGTAGATGAGACTTGCATTCTCTCTCTCTCTCTCTCTCTCTCTCTCTCTCTCTCTCTCTCTCTCTCTCTCTCTCTCTCTCTCTCTCTCTCTCTCTCTCTCTCTCTCCCTCTCTCTCTCTAGGCTGTGTGCTGCAGTAGGGGCTGTGTGCTGTTGTGTGTCAGTGGGGCACATGCTCAGTTTTGCCCGGGCTTTGTTGTCAAGGGGGGTATGGCAGCTCTCGCACAACGAGGTCAACTCTGTGATGCTAATCTAATTCAGACACAGCAGCTCAAAGCCAAAACCTCCACTAGCTCAACGTTCCGACGGTTACATATGTGTGTGTGTGTGTGTTTCTGTGTGTGTGTGTGTGTGTGTGCATGATCAAATGGATAAAACCTCACTAGCACGCACATGGGGGTCACTTTCACCGAAGCAGGAATGGACACACAAACATGCATACACACATACGCATGCACAAACAAATCAACACACACAACTATAAATTCTTTCACCTTGGTCAGCATAATATATGGAATAGCCTCTTACAAAGAGAGGACGTGATAGAGAGTGAATGTGTGTGTGTGTGCGTCTGCTTTGTCTCCATTTTCAGAAGATACATAACGCACAAACTGGAATGAATCTCCGGTTGCCTGAGGGCACCAGGACAACCAAACAACATCCAAACACCAAACAACTAAATGATTATCTATTGTATCATTTACATTTACATTCAGGGCATTTAGCAGATGCTTTTATCAAAAGCGACTTACAATAAGTACATTTGTCATAAGAAGTGCATCAATATATCGCTGTCAGTACAGAAAGGATGTTCATAGAACCAAGTGCAAGTACAACAATCGCTAGGCTATCCAATTCCCGGTGTTACAGCAATGATAGCAGCTACTGCAGTTGCTACACAGTTAAGTACTATAATACAATACAATACAATACAACACAATACAATACAGTGTACGATGGTGGCCAGAAGGGGGAGGGTGGCTATGCAGTGTCGGGGTGGCCTCCCAATCATGTCACAGCACTATAAGGCTAATTCCATATTAGTGTCTCTGTATTTGGTGAACGGGTCAGGGCAGGGCAGGAAGAAACAAGTCGAGATGTCACAGTAACCTTGGCTTTTTAAGAGTATGGGCCGATTCAAATTTTAAAAGCAGAACCAAGACCGTTGTTGTTTGGAAACTGAAAATGTAACCCTTACCTATGTGCGGTTCTGTTTTGTGCTGGAATGTTTTGGTGCTGCATTTGGTCTGTCCCAATAAGCTTTTTCATGAATTCATTTAATAGCATGCCTTGCAATTTAGGCATTCTGCAAGGTCTTTAAGGGTCTTTTAGGGTCAGACTGGCACCAGCTGTGATGCAGTGGAAAATAGACTCAAATATTAGGCATCTCATTTGTGTGTATGTGTGAGTGAGAGATATAGAGAAAGGCTAATGAGAAAATGTGAGAGACCTAGCCTAACACTTTCTGTTCATCTTACAATGCATCACTTGGGACGCATGCCTAGCTTGCCATGTGTAAGTTGTGTGCCCGGTGATTTTATATCCCATGTCTTATATAATCATAAATATCATAATTACTAGAATTTCTTTTTTTGAATGTTGCTATGAACTTATCTTATATTTCTACAACCAATTGGTGATTCATGGATTGATGCTATCAAAATGACCAATGGCATTATAGAATACCTATAGCATCCTACGTGTGACCTCCTTCTCCCTGTGCCTCCTCTCTGAACTACCCCGTCGACCCACTGAGTTTCAACACACTCACAACACAGAGTGCTCTAGTGTATATAGTTCCTGCTAACATGCTATATGCTTACATGCTGGCGGCTAACTGGACCCTAGTATTACACAGCATAGATAGGATAGCTGAATTGTTGACACATTTCGGAACTTGTGGAAAATATATATTATCTAGGGCTAGGCTGACGGGGCCTTTTGTGTTGATAAGTTGATGCCATTTAATGGCATGGCTAGCATGAACACAATTGCTAATTAAGTGCATAGCTTATGAACATAAGGATGGGCAAGGCTATCAGAGCGGTACAGATGCTAGGTTTCTGTGTGTATTCACCCAGCTAATTCTGAGTCGCTTCTCTCTGCTTCCACCTTCATAGCTTGTACTGCCTGCTTTGCGATCCTAACCTAGTTCCGAACATATTTGATAGGAAATATATGAAGACTCGACGCAATCTACCTGAGGGTGGATTCATACCTTTCAAACTCACTGCTTTGACAAATACTGATATCTCAGCCTACTCCATAGCATTTTGAAGATTACACACACACACACAGCCAAATTCACACGCACACACACACAGCCACACACACACACACACACACACACACACACACACACACACACACACACACACACACACACACACACACACACACACACACACACACACACACACACAGAGCGGTTCGCAAAAATAATTCAGGTTCTTGCTGACTTTGCTTGTGAGGTTTTCCTCTGCATAAAACATCAGAATGAGTGTGTCACTGTGCAGGTGTGAGTGTGCCAAGGTGCCAAAGCACCTCCTCTGGGCATCCCATCCTGCTTCTGTGTTATCTGGGAATTGGGTAGTTCTGCTTATTGTAGAGGTCATTGACTGCAGCCACTGCGGCAAGAGCTGCCAGTGTATCCGTGGGACCAGCAGACTCTACTGGGAGGGTTCATGTGACTAAAGACCGACTGCAGAGGCAGAGCGCGCCACAGTGGGGCGGGTTACAATGGAATAATACTGATGGTGCAATATTTCAGGAACACAATGTATTTTATTGCTGTGACGTTTATGTTTAATCGTTGACTTTCAATTTAATTTACAGAGAAGTCTTCTTATATATCCTTTGGATATCTTCTATTTGATTATAAACACATACAAGATAGTGATTGGTAATTCAATAAAACTGGTAGAATTGGTGCCACATACTCTTTTTTAATCTTGGGACTATTAAGAAGAGAATAGGAACATATTTGAGAAGTCATTTCAGCCCAGTCATTGGGATGGATTATTGTGTTTTAAGACGTAGAGAAGAATAGGTGTTTGACTGTCGTGGAATATTTTAGACTGGTTTTCACAGTAGGAATCAGACCCGGTTTTGCCAAGGTGATGCTGAAACATGCTTGCATGTGACTTCAGTGCAGAACCCCTAAATTGCTCATTTCTGTGGGTTTCTCAAGATGTGTAACTCAGTGGGTCCCTTCTCTTTTCAATTATGTAAAATCCTCATCACCCTGTCTCTATCTGCACCTCTCTTCCATTTATAACTATGTCTATATCTATCTTAATCTCTCTCTATTTCCGTCTCTGTCCTTATATCAGAATCGCTATACTTATTTCTTTATCTCCATTCTCCTCCTTCTCTTTCCTTATCAAACCTCTTCATGCAGGTTCTCTCTCTCTTCAGCCTCCCTGGAGTGAGTAGCTCTGACCTGACAATCGCTCATCTCCATCCCAGAACGCTATTCAAGTCCCTGGGTTGAGTGTGTCTTGGCCCACTGCTTCACTGCATAGTACATGTATGAATGGGTCCAATCCTCCACTATATCAAGGCCGTGCCTCTCTGTGAGTCGATAGACTCACAGCACTGAAATCAAATCAGGGTCAGTGACAAAGCGGTTTCCCCAGGGTGCTGGCCTGGTCTATTTCAGCAAATAACTTTCAAATGCTGAGCAAATCTATAAGAAAGTGTTTATCTTTTCACATCTTTTTTTATGAAGAGATAAACTGACCAGAACATTTCCATTCGCGGTACACACAGAGGGCTGGCCCGAGATGATGTTGCTGGTACCCGGGATCATAGACCGGTCACTTGAGCTTGTTGTGCAGCTCAGTCAGTGTATTTATAGGGTGAGCATCTTTCCTCTCAGTCATCAACAGGGATGTGGACATATGTAGCCGTACGCAGCTCTGCTTAAGCATCTGCGCTGCTCAAGCCCCGACAGATGCTGCTGCACTTAAGATCATGACCGTGTGCAGTGTTGAACTGACTGCAGGGGTCACCGCCAGGCCCCGTCTGAGACAGGAAGCTGTGGAAAGGAAGACAGCCCGTATGGTCGGATGCCTACTTGATGCTCCGTCCGATTGTTGGGTTGAAACCACCGAGAGAAATCTCATCTGCTTCAAGATAGTTATTACTGAGGTTTTGAGAACCCCCGTCAGAGGCAGATGTTTGGGAACGTCAAGTTCTTTCCTGAATAAGAGGATTGCCTTTCCCAACTAGTATCCGTGGCAGAGCTCACAGCAGGGGGTCCAGGCTGAAATACGACCACCGTTGCCATGCACTTGACTCTGGGATGCGAGAAGCTTTAGTCTGGACGACTCGAGTCTGCAGGCCTGCAGGACTCCAATCCCTGGTGGAGATGTGCCCGTTTCTAGGGCATGTTGGGGAACTGCTCAGCATGGATTGGAGGGCACTTTGTAAGCCTGTCATAGATGAAAGACCTAGGTCTAGGCCTCCCGAGATCACCAAGGCTATATATTATAACTTGCATGCAAACAAATACAAAGAGGTGTAAAAAGATTGCTGACCTATTTTGTTCTTTACATGTATGTTCTTGTTTTAAATGATCTGGACTCTGTTTGGTGGCTGGACATTCTTTCATCTACGGTATCTGATTTATATTTTTACCTTTGTGTAATATGCCCAGCATTTTATATTATATTGAGCGCTAAACGGGCCTGAATTATCTGAAAGAATGTATTTATTGGCCCTTTGATGTGACCTTATTTGTTACCCTCCTCACTGTAATGTTCTTCTGCCCCCTCTGGAGAAATCTAAACTCAATGAGTAACATAAGACTGTCCTCTCCCCTCCCCCTCTTCTCACCCACACCAGCCCCAAACAACACCCAACCCTATAGAGATGAACACCTGGAGCTACAGGGGAAGGCCGACATAGTACTGAAGCTCGTCTCTTGTTTGTGTTGACCCGGTAGGTACTCTTAGCTGCATTCACAGATCCACAAATACGAGCATAGGCTGCAGATTTTGATGTACAACTTTCATTGAACCTAAGTTAATGCTAAAAGTCTAAACAAAGTAGCTTTTGTTGTTTTTAGGTGCAAAGTATCCAGATGACACTGGATACTTTGGCATCCATGGAATACAATTAGTTCTACACTCAAATGAGGTCTATTGCACATGCAGCTTTAACATTAACATCACCATGACTGTGTGTTTATTTCCCAGTCCAACATGGAATGAGGAGAGAGAGATGGAGGACAAACGATGAAGAAGATGATTAATGGCGGACGAGCAAATGGCACTCCATGTGCTTTAGAGCCGGCCTCAGTATCATCACATTCAAGTGATCAACACATATGGACATTGTGTGCTAACAAATGTGAATAGTTATAGTTATTGATATTAAAAAAAAAAAAAAAAAGTGCATTGGAAACTCTTTCAGTTGTCTTTCCTAGTTGCATATCTGCAGGCTTCATTGTAAACTTAGATTACTGATGCATGCATTGTTGTGTAAGTGTGCCAATAAATGCATAGTGCTTAGTTCAAAGGATGTATCATACAATGAATACATGACATTGCATGATCAGTGTAGTTTATAGTATTGTGGAAAAAATACGACTGTGATGGAGTGATGTGCGGTGGAGTGGCGCAGGTGTTGGTCAGTGGTCGTGGTAATTGTTTCAGATTAGGTTAGAAGTAGCGGTTAACAGTATGCATTTAGGTGAACACACCTGGCCTGTTGTACCTAGTATCTGTCGTCAAGTCAAACTCCACTTTTACAGTGTACTTAAGGGGTGGATGTCATTTTATTTGTCCTGCATAACATTATCCATTCAACATGCATTCTACCTGCTGCACATGTATATACTGCTAACTCTTCCGGTCAGTGCTTTAAATCTGCGGAAATAGTAAATATTGTGTCAAAATATAGCCTTGAACTGTTTTCTGTATATATATATATATCTTTTCTACTGTGTCTTAATCCTCTCTGTGTCAAATCCACATTCCCTGTGTTTCCCAGCGTATCATGCATGGTTCTCCAGACCACTAATGATCATGTCTGTGCCGTTTAGCCAGAGAGTTCATGTTTGTCAACCGTTGTATCTTATTATGGCATGTCCACTGAATGTTCTCTATTCTGTGTATTTTCATTTATTAATTTATTACAAGAGAAAACATTTCTAGAAAAAAAAAACATTTTTTGGAACATTGTGTTACAATCGAACAAATACAAATAAAAATGCCATGTTTAAATCTCCCATGTAATCTGTAGCCAGTTAGTCCTGGAGGGTGAGTCAGCCCGCACACATGGAGCTTTCTGAAGCCTTGTACTGTCCCAAAGCGAGTCTGCCTTGCAAACGGGGTCCATCTGTCCTCATAACGAAATAACTAGTGGAATCAGACATTGAGGATTTCTGTAGTCACGCTAGCGTTGTGGATGTTTGAATCTATTCGGAGATGCTAATGTGATGGCCAATCAGCCACACGTGACTGGGTGTGTGCGTGAGTGATTAAGAGACAGCGAGAGAGCGACAGAGAGAGAGAGAGCGACAGAGAGAAAGAGAGATAGAGCTCTGTGGTCAGTATCTTTCAATGCTACTAGACTGCATCTTTTCCCGTTGGTGTCGTCTATGAATAAAACAGGGAGATAGGAGTGCGTAAGAAGTGCTGCACCACTGTTCGCCTGGATGAGTCACAGACACAGCCTCCCTCCCTCTTCCTCTCTCCCCTCCCCTCTTTGCTCCAGCAACCCACACCAACCACCCCACCCACCCAAAGTCTATTTCCACCCCACACCAACCACCCCACCCACCCAAAGTCTATTTCCACCCCACACCAACCACCCCACCCACCCAAAGTCTATTTCCACCCCACACCAACCACCCCACCCACCCAAAGTCTATTTCCACCCCACACCAACCACCCCACCCACCCAAAGTCTATTTCCACCCCACACCAACCACCCCACCCACCCAAAGTCTATTTCCACCCCACACCAACCACCCCACCCACCCAAAGTCTATTTCCACCCCACACCAACCACCCCACCCACCCAAAGTCTATTTCCACCCCACCCACCCAAAGTCTATTTCCACCCCACCTGTTCTTTGTCTCCTTCTCCACTCACGCTTGATCGGTTACTCTGCATCCCCATTTCTGCACAGCTTAGGAGTTTTACCTGCATCCTCCTACTCCCCTCTTATCGTATCACTGTGTTCTTTATCTCTCTTCCTCACACAAAGGAAGTCGTTCTCCCGCTCTCTCCTTCCCTTGCCACCTCCCACACTTCCTGCTTTCGACTCACTCTCTTGTGCCCCCCTCTGTTTCTTGACGTCAGTGCAGGCTGGTAGAAAATGGCTGAAAACGTTCTACTCCTCCTCCCTGCTGGTTACCAGCTTCTTTATCCAGTATCACACTTTTATTTATTTGACATACATTTTTTCTTGCATGAATTGCATATACAGAGCTTCACTGGCTATTATTCAGAGACCAAGTGAATTTGGTATCCTTCATCATTCAGCTGAATGGAAAAGCTTTCTGTGACAGCAGATGCTCCATTAAAATAGGGACGATGTTTGAGCTCTGTGTGCTATTTGGTGAGGTTTGAACCTTATTTCTATAGTTAGTTTGCATCCTTAAATTAGTGTGTGTCAGTGAGTTTGTGGGTGTGCATAGACTAAGAAACAGAGAGAGAGAGAGAGAGAGAGAGAGAGAGAGAGAGGGTGTTCACATGGATGCAAGTCTCATCTACAGTCCATCAGCCCACAGCCCGACCGGGGGTCTGAATGTGTCGCACTCTGTGTGTGCGTCACAGTGAATTCCCATAAATGTCACCCCTACATTCAGCTCAGAGCAGTGTGTCATGGCCCATAACGAGACCACACACTGGGCTATGTATGGTCGTGTGTATGTGAGCTGCACCAAATCCACCTCAAGAGTCCCCTCCGCAGATACACAGGAGCACATCACCGATGCAGTGTCCTGGATGATTCAAATCAAGGAACAAGAGGCGGCTTTGCAGACTGCAGACCAGTGGACATTACCATGCCCGCTCCCATGGGGAGGAGTTGGCTCTGGCTGGCTTGGCTGTCCCTCCATAAGATTAGTCCTTGACTGAATTACACCCTTGTTTACGCCCATGCCGCCACCATAATCCTGTCCTCTCCGGTCTACTTAGTTTCTCCATAAAACTTGTAGTGAGTGGCTTGAGGGATTGTGTCCCACTGAAGACATTCTGTGACCTCGGTTTTTTAAAATCAGAACGTCAGAAGTTTGTCTCTCGTCTGTAAAAGTATTTACAGAACTTAACCTTGTAACTTTCCCCCGAGCTTCATCCTCCCATTCTCTCTGAGCCTGTCTGGTTTGCCGGGATTAGAGCATCCGTTAACAGTGTGTAAGGGGATCATTCTATTTCTCCGTGCCCGTCTAATGCGATTAGAGGGTGTCTTAATAACGCTAGGGATAGTATAGCTTTGTCAAAACAGCAGGTGCAGAGGGTTATAAAATGGGACGCTTCCAGCATCATCAACTCAGAGGAGGCTGGTTTGGCCCTCCTTCAGACCCTATATATAGGATATGAACGCCGATCTGTTGAGCACTATCTCTGCGCGCGATGATATCATTGCAGCCCACTGTAACTGCGTCTCATCAATTCCTTGCCTCAGTGACTTTACTGCCTTTCACTGTGTCCCTCTCTCGCTGACCCTGCAGGCCGAAGAACGCACGGTAATCATTTGATCATGTGAGGATGAAGCTGTGATCAAGCTTCCTCCATAATCCATAAGTGATCATAAAGGCCGGGTCGTGTTAGCATTAACTATTGACCAATGATGACCATGTTAATACGTTTGTTAAACTAACAATTACCAAAGGTTGTCCGGAAAGACAGACCATGTCTCTCTAGGTTAGGGTTAGGGTCAACGAGATCACGCATCACGAGAGTTCAAAGGTCATTAATGTTATGGTCAATGTTTAAAGAGATTCTTTCTTCAAACCTTTAACAACCCGGTCATGAGTGGGTGAACACACACGTACGTACACAGACACCCACACACGGTAAACGGGTTCATCTATTAATACAGAGTGAGCACATCTCGCCCCCCCGAGACTATAAATAGATGATGTCTCCGCTTCCACCAGAGAGACGTACCATGTCTCTGATGAGCTTTAGATGTTGATGAGAGTAGAAGGCTTGGTCTGGTACTCAAAGAGCCCAAGTAGCCCGCTTTGCCTTCTTTATAAATAGTACAAGATGATGTTTAAATGTTACTCTTCTCTTTACTTTTTCCTGCGTAAAAAAACATAGAACAACCTCAGAAGAGCTTGACCGCCTCCGTGCTTTGAGTCTCTGCAGACCAGCAGTTCTATTATTTAGGCCCGCTTCTGAGGAAGTGGGCCAAGGCCTGGTGAATCAGGGGCGGACCTGCAGAGCGCTGCACTGCACTTTACCGCGTCGCATGCTGAAAAGTCAGCGACGCATGGCAATGGGAAGAGGGTTAAAAATAGATATTACACAATGCTGCCGTCCCACGCTGCCCCTCGCCTGTATATGTACTGAACTTTAATGTCTCGGATTAAACAAACCTAAATTGGCTCTGACAAAGTGTGGGTGATGAGCAGGCTTATGATTACACCATCTGACCAGGATCATTGTGTTGTTATGCTTGTGTAGATCACTGTCTATTGAAACTCACTATAAATGTAAACTTGAAGTGTTCATGTGTCTGCTTCAAGGCTGTCACTTGCAATATTCATCAGACTAATTTGACACAATAATCCTTCCCTGGTTCTCTCCATTTCTTTATCTTCCTGCTGTGAGGCGCTGTGTAAATGTGTATTTCAGCTGTATGCTGGTGGGCTAGGTATGTTAGCACACAATCACAGATGCGTCATCATCCCATTTTTTTTTCTTTTTCATTTCCGTGGGCAGGTGAGACCTGCCACAGACAGCCAATGTGTCCTGTAATAATCCTGTTGCGAATGTGCTCAGGTGAAATTGAAACGGAATGAATGCATTGTTTTCCTCTCACTCATGCGAGGAGGTGCACGTGTGTGCGTGCACGTTTACGCGCTCCCCCCGCTACTGCAAAGCAGCTCTCATTAGCACCATAAAACAAAGAGCCAAGAGAAACGAGAGAAAAACAATCTCCCCCTTCTGGCGAAATCTGGTACTTAACCAGCCACTCCTTTTTGTTTTGTGTCAATGCATTCAATTATTTAGCATGCGCCGACTCCATACACTACATGTTACAGTATTGACTAATAACGCTCGTGTGGATCTTTAACTGTATTGATCCTACATAGTGTGGGCCATCACAGTCTGTGTCAAAAACACTCCTCAGCCACAATACAAATCCAGGTTCGCCTCTCTCCTCTGAGTTATACTTAATACTGCACAAAAAATGGTTTGGCCATGCCTGTGTATTTGCGAGCATGTGTGTGAGGAATAGCACATTCATTTATTTATGTATTTATGGCTATGGACGTTATATTATTTCAGGTACATTATTTTGCAATACGTTTGTATCCACAACACCCCGGAGTTTTAGCAGTGAATACACACAGGACTGTGTTTGCTCTCCACTGGCCTTGTTTATCATGTCCTTCTGCCAGCCTGGTCCTGTCCTTGTATGCTCACGGTGTTTATAGAAGAGAGGGAGGGGGATATCGCCATGGATACCGGAGGAGAGGTAGTGAATCAATTATTATGGAGATCCCTTTTACTCAAATCAAGCAGCTCCCCAGGGAGGAGCAAATCCATCGGACATTGGCTTTTTGTTGCTAGGCAAAACGTGGAGCCAACCGGTTGCGCGGTCGCTGCCTTGCTGAATTTAGGTGTCCAATCAGGGAGCGCTATGCTGCCTTTGTTGTTTCCGTATCAAAATACATCAGCCAAAGTATTCCTCAGAAATGGTTGATCTGGTTTGATACGCTGCCGTGGTTGTGTCCGTACAGCATCTGGGTTATCTGCGGTGTGTTGGTCACACACAGCTCCTTTTCAATTGCCTAATATACATACAGAACATAAACGGATATATATATATGTATATATAAACACATATATGTATATACTTTACATATGTATATATATATATATATATATATATATATATATATATATATATATATATATATATATATATATATATAGCTAGGTCTAGGGCTAGGGCTAGGTCTAGGGCTAGGGCTAGGGCAGGATCTGTGTGATCGCCTGGAAGCATGGATCGGGCTGAGGGTAAGAATTGCACTGTTTCACATAAGAGGTGGATGACCCTTTTCCCACCCAGGTTTGGGTTACTAGGTAAATAAATCATTCGGCTTTGGACCTGCTCTCGGTGTTGTGTCATAATATCTGTTCAACTTGGTAGCGTGGAAACCCCACACCCACTGGCCCGCTACACATGGTGGAGGATGCGTGCTAGTAATCCTAAATTGAGTAGGTAGACCAACACACAGAGCAAACATGGAAGCATTGTTGAGGAGGCTATTGGAGGCGAACATGGCACAGCTAGCCAGTAGCCGGGAGCTGCTGGGAGTGCTGAAAGCCGGTCAGGTCGGCAGGGCTGCAGGTGCGGCAGTGCCCTGTCTTGGGCCCCAGCAGGTTTGTCTCGCCATGGCAAGAGACGCAGCCGCCGCCGCCGAAAGGGACGCAGCCGCCGCCGCCGCAAAAGACGCGGCCGCCGCCGCCGAAAGGGACGCCGCCACCTCATGGGAAGCCGCCGCCGCCAGAGACGAGGCCGCAGCCGGAGACGACGCAGCACAGGGGATTGCAGAGGCCCTGTCCAGGAGGTTTGCTCTAGGGAGCTGGACCGCCCCTCCCTCTTGGTCGGAGCTGAGGTGGAGGTTGTGTGGCAGACGCCAGGGAGGAGTGAGGGGAGTGGTAGGTCTGGCATCCTGCTGGCTCCACCCCCAAGCCATATATGGACTTCCTCCCTCTAACGAGGCAAGCCTGGGGATCGTTAGGCAGGGGTGCTTGGGCTTAAGAGGGCGAGCAAACAGTCGTGAAAGGGAAGGAAGGCTAAGGGAGAGGTTGGAGCTAGGGCTAGGGCTAGGGCTAGGGCTAGGGCTAGGGCTAGGGCTAGGGCTAGGGCTAGGGCTAGGGCTAGGGCTAGGGCTAGGGCTAGCACAGGACAGGCAGGATCTGTGTGATCGCCTGGAAGCACGGATCGGGCTGAGGGAAAGAGATAGGTGGAAAGAATTGTACTGTTTCACATAAGAGGTGGATGACCCTTTTCCCAGCCGGGTTTGGGTTACTAGGTAAATAAATCATACGGATTTGGACCTGCTCTCGGTGTTGTGTCATATCTGTTTAACTTGGTAGCGTGGAAACCGCACACCCACTGGCCCGCTACAATATATATATATATATATATATATATATATATAT
>NC_082391.1:14021658-14149158 GCF_031168955.1 Gadus macrocephalus | reverse complement strand
ATACTACAAATCTGTTGCATGCTTGATAAAGTGCAATTCTCCCCAGTTTCCTCTCACAAAAGTTTTTCTGCTATTAAGCAAATGCATTTACATCATTTCCAGTCTCTTTTCTAAACCTCCCCTCATCTATGTTGCCCATGACAGCCCACAACATGACCTTAACCATGTATTGGTTTTGAATCAAGCTTTCGACGGTTAATATTTTTGTATAATGAATACGATGCCTTGAAGGCAATTTCCTCTTGGTAGACCAATCACATGTAAAAGATAGGAATAATATAACCTAAAGTGCTCAACTGGCTATAATTATGTTCTTTGTCACCTAGGGTTGATTATCTTTAAAGAGGTGTTGGCTGAAAATACTTCGCTGTATATGGTAATGAATACAAGCTATATTTTAATTATGTGAAAAGAATATAATACTTAATGTAAAACACAAAAATGTTGGCAAATTGTGCAACGGAAACAGTTATTCCAAATAGGGCATGCAATCGTTTCGTACGGATAGAAGCGTGCATTGCCTGTTTGCTGTTTCGTTAATGTATGTCTGACAACTTAGTAGTTACGACGTTGTTTGTCACAAGATAACTTTGGTTTGCGAATTAATTTGCGATTGCAGTGTTACAAGCATGCCCAAGAGGAAGCTGCTACACGATAAAGTCGTCTTTCGTTTCGACTGGATAGAGACATGTGATGCGTTCCCGACGCATCCACGTTGCATTTGATCGACCGCTATCCATGGTCCTGAATATGCGGGTCCTGAAGCAGTGGGCTCTGAATATGCTGGTCCTGATCCAGCTGCATGTGTTCTGTCTGTTGCTGCAGGGGGACGTGATTCCACTCCAACAATAGTTAGATTTGTGAAACATTGGAGATGTTACCATCCATGATGTGCCATTGGATAAAATGGTTGTAATTGTGAAGCCTAATCATTGTAGTTTCCAGTCCGTTAGCAGTTCACTTTGAAACAATGAGCTATCTGCAAAAAATAACCTCATCCATGTAGTTCTATGCATTTCAAATACTGTCGGTCTGGCCACTTGGTAATCTGTTTCGTGTTGCATTTGATTGGTTGGCATTGGAAAGCACTGAGAAGAATCACATGGTATAAATAATTATTTGCTTCCCGTTCGTATCGTGTCTTCGTTTAGTTGGAAATGGCTAATTTGGCAACGTTTGGAATGACAGCTGTGAACGTTCGATACACTTCCATCAGGTGACCAGAAGGGGGCAGTATAGACCACAAAATAGAAAGAATTGGAACGTAGGACTGAGGCCACTACCCGGCTCACAACGACTATCTGGGCTTTGTTAACAGAAACGCAGAAGGAGAATGAACTGCAAGGCATCCATCGTTTCACTATAAATAATTAGAAGGACATGTACACTCGTTGGATTTACCACATTTTCCTGGATTATTTTTGAGGATTTCTCTGATTTTGACGTATTGGCCGTGTCGGACTCGCATGGTACTATGTCTGTATCTATTCAAAGGGGCTCCGTTGGTATACGCATAGCGATTGTGTTACTGGATTTGTATTTTACAGCAGCGTACGGACAGCTCTCCTACACTGTCTCTGAAGAGGCAAACCTCGGGACGACTGTTGGAAACCTCGCGAAGGATCTTAACCTCAACCTGCAGGAATTGGGTTCGCGTAGGTTTCAGATTGTCACCGGTTCAAAGAAAAGGCATTTCGAGGTGGATCTAAAGACTGGTGTCCTCTTTGTCAAAGAACGGATCGACAGGGAGGAGCTGTGCGCCAAAGCTCGAAAATGCAACGTAAACGTAGAGGCAGTTATCAACGATCCTCTAGAACTTCATCGATTAGAAGTGAATGTTTTAGACATTAATGATAACGCACCGTGTTTCACAGAGATGTTGCAGTCTCTTAACATCGCCGAGAGTACACTCCCAGGACAAAAATTCGGCCTTGTAGAGGCATCGGATTTAGACATTGGCAAGAACAGCGTGAACACATACAAGCTCAGTCCTAATGAGTATTTTTCGCTGGATATTCATAAAGGGGGAGACAGTCCGTCTGCCGAGTTAGTTCTGCAGAAACCGCTAGACCGAGAGAAACAGGCTCTGATAAAGCTCACGTTGACCGCAGTAGACGGAGGAAATTCTCCTAAATCAGGAACATCCCAAATAATTATTAATGTTTTAGACAACAATGATAATTCTCCAGTATTCAGTAAATCACTGTACAAAACACAAATTATAGAAAATGTGCCTACAGGAACCACATTGGTCATCCTTGAAGCAACAGACGCAGATGAAGGTGTAAATGGCGAAATTGAATATTCACTCAGGAGAAAAGGCCAGGATCTAATTTTAGATTTATTTGATATTGATTCTAAAAGCGGTGCAATAACAATAAAAGGTCCAATAGACTTTGAAGAAAACTCTGCGTTTGAGATCCATGCCCAGGCCAGTGACAGAGGCCAGCATCCAATGTCAGCTCACTGTAAAGTACTCGTAGAGGTAGTGGACCTCAACGACAACGCTCCGGAAATCACCGTGACGTTACTAATGACCGCAGTGAAAGAGGACGTTAAAATTGGAACCGCTATTGCTCTGGTTACCGTTCTTGACAACGATGATGGAATAAACGGTGTGGTAAAGGCGGTTATCGCCAATGATCCAACGTTTAAACTTCAGACGAACTACAAAAACTATTATTCCTTAGTAGTTAACGGACCTCTGGACAGGGAGACCGTCGCCCAGTACACGGTGACTATTATAGCCACTGATGAAGGGTCCCCGCCTCTCTCGGGCTCTGCCGAACTCACCGTTCACGTTTCTGACGTCAACGACAACGAGCCCCACTTCACGCAGCCCGTGCTGAACGTGTACGTCAGAGAGAACGGGCCGGTGGGGGTCGTTGTTAAGACGGTTTCTGCGGTTGACTCTGACGTCGATTTAAACGGTCAAGTGAAGTATTCGTTTCTCCCGAGCAGTAGTTCACATTTGCCAATTTCGTCAATGATGAATATTAATTCAGAAACTGGTGAGGTTTCATCCCTTCAATCATTTAACTACGAGGAATTAAAATCGTTTCAGTTTAAAGTTCAGGCAACCGACTCTGGAGTCCCCCCGCTAAGCAGTAACGTGACTGTTAACGTTTGTATCCTGGATGAGAATGACAACAGTCCCGGGATTTTAGCTCCCTATTCTGAACACGGCTCCGTTAACAGTGAGAACATTCCCTACTCTGCTGAAGCGGGATACTTCGTCGCTAAAATCAGGGCCATAGACGCAGACTCTGGTTACAATGCACTGCTTTCTTATCACATCTCTGAACCCAAAGGAACCAATCTCTTTCGGATCGGAACCAGCACCGGTGAAATCAGGACTAAGAGACGGATGAGTGACAATGACCTGAAAACTCACCCGTTGGTGGTTTTGGTTTGTGATAACGGGGAGCCCTCCCTGACAGCTACTGTGTCTATTGATGTCGTTGTGGTTGAAAACACAGGAGACCTTCAGACTCAGTTCAGACACGTGCCGCTAAAGGAGGACAGCTTCTCTGCTTTAAACCTGTGTTTGCTGATCGCCATTGCGTCGGTGTCAGTGATCTTTCTATTGAGTCTCATCAGTTTAATAGCAGTCAAATGCCACCGGACAGACAACAGTTTCAGCAGGTACAGCGCCCCAATGATCACCACCCACCCTGACGGGAGCTGGTCTTACTCTAAATCTACTCAGCAGTATGACGTGTGTTTCAGCTCAGACACACTGAAGAGCGACGTAGTAGTGTTCCCTCCTCAATTCCCGCCTGTTGATGGAGAACTGATCAGTATAAACGGAGGAGACACTTTAAGCAGAACTCAGACTTTGCCCAATCACGAGAAGGTAAGGATCAAACACATCTTATTATGAATCACAACTGTTGCATGTTTGAAAAAGTGCAATTCTCAACAGAGTTACCCCTCACAAAAGTTTTTCCGCTGTTAAGCAAATGCATTTACAGAATTTCTAGTCCCTTTTCTAAACTGCCCCTCATCAATGATTACCATGAAAGCCCTGAACATGACCTTTACCATGCATTGGATTTGAAGTAATGCATTCTACAGTTATTCTATTTCTATAATGAATACCATGCCTTGAAGGCCTTTTCCTCTTGGTACACCAATCACATATAAAAGACAGAAATAATATAACCTAATGTGTTCAACTGGCTAAAATTATGTAATTGGTCACTCAGGTGGATTTTCTTTAAAGAGGTTTTGGCTGACATACTTGGCTGTATGTGGTGATGAATACAATCTATATTTGAGTTCTTTGAAAAGAAGAGAATACTTAATGTAAAAGACTAAAATATTGGCCAATTGTACTACGGAAACCTAGTTATTGCAAATAGGGCATGCAATAATCTTTTACAGATAGAAACATACATTGACTCTTCGTTGTTCAGTTCATAGTGTCTGGCAACTTAGTAGTTACTTTCATTGCGTTTGCAGTGGTACAGACATGGCTAAGAGGAAGCTGTGATATCAAGAATTTGTTTTTCGATTGGCCAGAGACGGGTGACATGTTCCAAACATGCCCATTTTGGTTCTTATGGACCGCTGTCCATGGGCCTGAACCATCCCTTCCTGAACCTTCAGGTCCTGAACCAGTGGGTTCTGAATATGATGGGTCTGAAGCAGCTGCATGTGTTCTGTCTGCTGCTGCAGGGGGACGTGGTTCCACTCAAACAACATAGAAGCAATGGAGATATTACCTTCCATGATGTGCCATCTGATGATTTGTTTTGTTATCATGATGCCTTAACATTTGACTGAATCTGTTAGCTGTTCGGGTTTAACGATGGGCAATCTGCAAAAATGGCCTCATCAATGCAGCTCTGTACATTTCTAAAAAATCTCTGACTGGCCACGCTGATTTTTCAGTGTTGAATTTTGTTGTTTGGCATTGGATGTACCTGAGAAAAATCACTTCGTAATAATATTGATTTGTTTCCTGTTTGCAACGTGCCCCTGTTTAATTACGTGTGGCTTATTTTGCTACAATTGGACTGACAGATGTGAATGTTTGATACACTTCTATCAGGTGACCAGAAGGGGGCATTATAGACCATAACATTGAACGATTTGTAACTAGGGTTGAGGCCACTCCCCGGCTCACGACGACTCCCTGGGCTTTGTTACCAGAAACGCAGAAGGAGATTGAACTGCAGAACGCAGAAGGAGATTGAATAGTGAAACCGTCATTTCACTATTACTGCTAAGAAGGGCATGTACACTCGTTGGATTTACTTTCTTTCCCTGGATTACTTTGGATGATTTCTCTGATTTTGATATATGTTTTGGTCGTGTCGTATGGTACTATGTCGGTATCTATTCTGAGGAGCTCCGTTGGTATACACATAGCGATTGTGTTGATGGATTTGTGTTGTACAGCAGCGTCCGGACAGCTCTCCTACTCCGTTTCTGAAGAGGCAAACCCCGGGACGTCTGTTGGAAACCTAGCAAAAGATCTGAACCTCAACCTGCAGGAATTGGATTCGCGAAGGTTTGAGATTGTCACCGGTTCAAAGAAGAGGCATTTCGAGGTGGATTTAAAGACTGGGGTTCTCTTTGTCAAAGAACGGATCGACAGGGAGGAGCTGTGCGCCAAAGCTAGAAAATGCACCGTAAACGTGGAGGCAGTCATCAACGATCCTCTAGAACTTCATCGATTAGAAGTGAATGTTTTAGACATTAATGACAACGCACCATTTTTCACAGAGGTGTTACAGTCTATTAACATCGCCGAGAGTACTATTGCAGGAGTAAAATTCGGCCTTGTAGAGGCATTAGATTTAGACATTGGCAAGAACGGCGTGAATACATACAAGCTCAGTCCTAATGATTACTTTTCGTTGGATATTCATAAAGGGGGAGACAGTCCGTCGGCAGAGTTAGTTCTGCAGAAGCCGCTAGACCGAGAGAAACAGGCTCTGATAAAGCTTACGTTGACCGCAGTAGACGGAGGAAATCCTCCTAAATCAGGAACGTCACAAATAATTATTAATGTTTTAGACAACAATGATAATCTTCCAGTATTCGGTAAATCACTGTACAAAACACAAATTATAGAAAATGTGCCTTCAGGAACAACAGTAGTCATCCTCGAAGCAACAGACGCAGATGAAGGTGTAAATGGCGAAATTGAATATTCACTCAGGAGTAAAGGCCAGGATCATATTTTAGATTCATTTGATATCGATTCTAAAAGCGGTGCAATTACAATCAAAGGTCCAATCGACTTTGAACAAGACTCTGCGTTTGAGATCCACGCCCAGGCCAGTGACAGAGGCCAGCCTCCGATGTCAGCCCACTGTAAAGTACTCGTAGAGGTAGTGGACCTCAACGACAACGCTCCGGAGATTACCGTGACGTCACTAATGACGGCGGTGAAAGAGGACGCTAAAATAGGCACCGCTATTGCTCTGGTTAACGTTCTTGACAAAGACGATGGTATAAACGGTGTGGTAAAAGCGGTCATCGCCAATGATCCACCATTTAAACTTCAGACGAACTACAAAAACTATTATTCCTTAGTAGTAAACGGACCTCTGGACAGAGAGACCGTCGCCCAGTACACGGTGACTATTATAGCCACTGATGAAGGGTCCCCGCCTCTCTCGGGCACTGCCGTCGTCACTGTTCACGTTTCTGACGTCAACGACAACGAGCCCCGATTCACGGAGCCCGTGCTGAACGTGTACGTTAGAGAGAACGGGCCGGTGGGGGTCATTGTTAAGACGGTTTTTGCGGTTGACGCTGACGTCGATCAAAACGGTCAAGTGAAGTATTCGTTTTTACCGAGCAGTAGTTCACCTTTGCCGCTTTCTTCAATGATGCATATTAATTCAGAAACGGGAGAGGTTTCATCCATTCAATCATTTAACTACGAGGAATTAAAATCGTTTCAGTTTAAAGTTCAGGCCACGGACTCTGGAGTTCCTCCCCTCAGCAGTAGCGTGACTGTTAACGTTTGTATCCTGGATGAGAATGACAACAGTCCCGGAATATTACCCCCCTATTCTGAACACGGTTCCGTTAACAGTGAGAACGTTCCCTACTCTGCTGAAGCGGGATACTTTGTGGCTAAAATCAGGGCCGTAGACGCAGACTCTGGTTACAATGCACTGCTTTCTTATCACATTTCTGAACCCAAAGGAACCAATCTATTTCGGATCGGAACCAGCACCGGTGAAATCAGGACTAAGAGACGGATGAGTGACAATGACCTGAAAACTCACCCGTTGGTGGTGTTGGTTTGTGATAACGGAGAGCCCTCCCTGACAGCTACTGTGTCAATTGATGTCGTTGTGGTTGAAAACACAGGAGACCTTCAGACTCAGTTCAGACACGTGCCGCTAAAGGAGGACAGCTTCTCTGCTTTAAACCTGTATTTGCTGATCGCCATTGCGTCGGTGTCAGTGATCTTTCTACTGAGTCTCATCAGTTTAATAGCAGTCAAATGCCACCGGACAGACAACAGTTTCAGCAGGTACAGCGCCCCAATGATCACCACCCACCCTGACGGGAGCTGGTCTTACTCTAAATCTACTCAGCAGTATGACGTGTGTTTCAGCTCAGACACACTGAAGAGTGACGTAGTAGTGTACCCTCCTCAATTCCCGCCTGTTGATGGAGAACTGATCAGTATAAACGGAGGAGACACTTTAAGCAGAACTCAGACTTTGCCCAATCACGAGAAGGTAAGAATCAAACACGTACTACAAATCACAACTGTTGCATGCTTGAAAATGGGCAATTCTCACCAGAGTTTCCTCTTACAAACGTTTTTCCGCTATTAAGCAAATGCATTTGCATCATTTCTAGTCTCTTTTCTAAACCTCCCCTCTTCAATGTTGCCCATGAACGCCCACAACATGACCTTGACCATGCATTGGTTTTGAATCATGCTTTCTACGGTTAATATTTTTGTACAATCAATACGATGCCTTGAAGGCATTTTCCTCGTGGTAGACCAACCACACGTAAAAGACAGGAATAATATAACCTAAAGTGCTCAATTGGCTATAATTGTGTCATTTGTCAGCTAGGGTTGATGATCTTTAAAGAGACGTTGGCTGACAATACTTCACTATAATGTTAATGAATACAACCTATATTTTAGTTAGGTGAAAAGAAGATAATACTTAATGTAAAACACAAACATGTTGGCCAATTGTACGAAGGAAACAAAGTTATTCCAAATAGCGCATGCAATCGTTTCGTACGGATAGAAACGTGCATTGCCTGTTGTTTAGTTTCTGTTTTGTGTTCCCAACGCATCCGCGTTGTATTTTATTTTATAGACCGCTAGCCATGGTCCTGAACATGCGGGTCCCGAACATTCGGGTCCTGAACCAATTCGCTCCGAATATGCTGGCCCTGAACCAGCTGCATGTGTTCTGTCTGCTGCTGCAGGGGGACGTGATTACACTCCAACAGTTAGTTTTGTGAAACATTGGAGATGTTACCATCCATGATGTGCCATCGGATAAAAATGGCTGTTATTTTGAAGCCTAATCATTGTAGCTAGTTTCCAGTCTGTTAGCAGTTCACTTTGAAAGAATAAGCTACCTGCAAAAATAGCCTCATCCCTGTAGTTTATACATTTCAAACACTGTCGGTCTGGCCACTTGGTAATCTGTTTCGTGTTGCACTTGATTGGTTGGCTTTGGAAAGCACTGAGAAGAATCACATAGTATAAATGGTTACTTGATTCCCGTTCGTATCGTGTCTTCGTTTAGTTGGAAATGGCTAATTTGGCAACGTTTGGAATGACAGCAGTGAACGTTTGATACACTTCTATCAGGTGACCAGAAGGGGGCATTATAGACCACAACATTGAAAGAATTGGAACGTAGGGCTGAGGCCACTACCCGGCTCACGACGACTATATGGGCTTTGTTAACAGAAACGCAGGAGGATAATGAACTGCAAGGCATCCATCGTTTCCCTATAAATAATTAGAAGGGCATGTACACTCGTTGGATTTACCATATTTTCCTGGATTATTTTGGAGGATTTCTCTGATTTTGACATATTGGCCGTGTCGGACTTGCATGGTACTATGTCTGTATCTATTCGAAGTGGCTCCGTTGGAATACACATAGCGCTTGTGTTACTGGATTTGTATTGTACAGCAGCGTACGGACAGCTCTCCTACTCCGTCTCTGAAGAGGCAAACCTCGGGACGTCTGTTGGAAACCTCGCGAAGGATCTTAACCTCAACCTGCAGGAATTGGGTTCGCGTAGGTTTCTGATTGTCACCGGTTCAAAGAAGAAGCATTTCGAGGTAGATTTAAAGACTGGTGTTCTCTTTGTCAAAGAACGGATCGACAGGGAGGAGCTGTGCGCCAAAGCTAGAAAATGCACCGTAAACGTTGAGGCATTCCTCAACGATCCTCTAGAACTTCATCGATTAGAAGTGAACGTTTTGGACATTAATGATAACGCTCCATTTTTCACAGAGATGTTGCAGTCTCTTAACATCGCCGAGAGTACATTCCCAGGAAAGAAATTCGGCCTTGTAGAGGCATCGGACGTAGACATTGGCAAGAACGCCGTGAATACATACAAGCTCAGTTCTAACGATCATTTTTCGTTAGATATTCATAAAGGGGGAGACAGTCCGTCTGCCGAGTTAGTTTTGCAGAAGCCGCTAGACCGAGAGAAACAGGCTCTGATAAAGCTTACGTTGACCGCAGTAGACGGAGGAAATCCTCCTAAATCAGGAACGTCACAAATAATTATTAATGTTTTAGACAACAATGATAATTCTCCAGTATTCAGTAAATCACTGTACAAAACACAAATTATAGAAAATGTGCCGACAGGAACAACAGTGGTCATACTTGAAGCAACAGACGCAGATGAAGGGGTAAATGGCGAAATTGAATATTTACTCAGGAGTAAAGGCCAGGATCTAATTTTAGATTTATTTGATATTGATTCTAAAAGCGGTGCAATAACAATAAAAGGTCCAATAGACTTTGAAGAAAACTCTGCGTTTGAGATCCACGCCCAGGCCAGTGACAGAGGCCAGCCTCCGATGTCAGCTCACTGTAAAGTACTCGTAGAGGTAGTGGACCTCAACGACAACGCTCCGGAGATCACCGTGACGTCACTCATGACGGCGGTGAAAGAGGACGCTAAAATAGGAACAGCTATTGCTCTGGTTACCGTTCTGGACGAAGACGATGGTATAAACGGTGTGGTAAAAGCGGTTATCGCCAATGACCCACCATTTAAACTTCAGACGAACTACAAAAACTATTATTCCTTAGTAGTTAACGGACCCCTGGACAGGGAGACCGTCTCCCAGTACACGGTGACTATTATAGCCACTGATGAAGGGTCCCCGCCTCTCTCGGGCACTGCCGTCGTCACTGTTCACGTTTCTGATGTCAACGACAACGTGCCCCGCTTCACAGAGCCCGTGCTGAACGTGTACGTCCGAGAGAACGGGCCGGTGGGGGTCGTTGTTAAGAGGGTTTCTGCGGTTGACGCTGACGTCGATCAAAACGGTCAAGTGAAGTATTCGTTTTTGCAGAGCAGTGGTTCACCTTTGCCGCTATCTTCAATGATGAATATTAAGTCAGAAACTGGAGAGGTTTCAGCCCTTCAATCATTTAACTACGAGGAATTAAAATCGTTTCAGTTTAAAGTTCAGGCCACGGACTCTGGAATCCCTCCCCTTAGCAGTAACGTGACAATTAACGTTTGTATCTTGGATGACAATGACAACAGTCCCGGGATTCTACCCCCCTATTCTGAACACGGATCCGTTAACAGTGAGAACATTCCCTACTCTGCTGAAGCGGGATACTTTGTGGCTAAAATCAGGGCCATTGACGCAGACTCTGGTTACAATGCACTGCTTTCCTACCACATCTCTGAGCCCAAAGGAACCAATCTTTTTCGGATAGGAACCAGCACCGGTGAAATCAGGACTAAGAGACGGATGAGTGACAATGACCTGAAAACTCACCCGTTGGTGGTGTTGGTTTGCGATAACGGAGAGCCCTCCCTGACAGCTACTGTGTCTATTGATGTCGTTGTGGTTGAAAACACAGGAGACCTTCAGACTCAGTTCAGACACGTGCCGCTAAAGGAGGACAGCTTCTCTGCTTTAAACCTGTATTTGCTGATCGCCATTGCGTCGGTGTCAGTGATCTTTCTACTGAGTCTCATCAGTTTAATAGCAGTCAAATGCCACCGGACAGACAACAGTTTCAGCAGGTACAGCGCCCCAATGATCACCACCCACCCTGACGGGAGCTGGTCTTACTCTAAATCTACTCAGCAGTATGACGTGTGTTTCAGCTCAGACACACTGAAGAGTGACGTGGTAGTGTTCCCTCCTCAATTCCCGCCTGTTGATGGAGAACTTATCAGTATAAACGGAGGAGACACTTTAAGCAGGACTCAGACTTTACCAAACAAAGATAAGGTAAGAGCAACAACTTACTTCATAACATTCGACTGGGCGTTTTTACTTTTCTCATGATCTAAACTGTTTTGCAGCAAACCTCAAGGCATCAAATCCATGTCATTCTAAACTTTACTGCATTATGAACCTTTTTTCTTTAACATATTTTTAATGATTTATTATTATGGAGTAAATAAGGCTCCTTCGTCAATGGCTATGGTAGCCACTGAATGGACCACTGTCCTTGGTGCTGAAACGGTATTCAATAGGCTTGTAACCGCGTTCCGCTAGACTGGAATGATTCATCCTCATAATGGAGCACAATAATTTGTTGTTGAAAATGTACAGCATTTGAATGTGATGTTAGCAGTTTCATTTACTCGCTGGAGGCCTGTAACTTATTCCTCAAATATCAGAGTTCAAGCAACTTGATAAGGCTTATGAAACCCATTTTTCTGTCAGATTTCATACATTTTGAACGTCGCTGAACAGTTAATCTGGTATTCCAAGAGAATGAAAAATCCATTCTCTGGTTGTTTTGGAAAATGTACTGTACTTGCGTCAAGTGTCCACAAGGGGATATTGTAGACCATAACATTTCGAGGACTGTAGTTCTCTGTGAAACTCCACCCAGGTCTGAGAGACGACTGCGTTTCTCCGGGCTTTGTTACAAAGACGAGCAGAAGGATAAAGAACTGCGGCCGTTGCGTTGGCATTGCTCCTGAATATACATCTATATTTGCGGGACGACTTTTCCAGGAACAACGGGACTAAAGCGATATTTCGACCCATTTTCTGTTAGTTTCGGATGGAATTATGTCACTGCATATGAGGAAAAGGAGGTGTATTTGGATATATCTGGCGGTTACGCTTTTCGGATGCTTTTGGAAAACGGTGTGCGGGCAGCTTTCCTATTCGGTGCCCGAGGAGATAAAAGCAGGCGCTTCCGTTGGAAATATTGCTAAGGATCTAAACCTCAATGTTCAGGATCTGGAATCCCGTACGTTTCAACTCGTTTCTGGCTCAAAGCGAAAATACTTTGAGGTGAATCTCAAGACTGGTTCTCTGTTTATCAATGAAAGAATCGACCGTGAGGAGCTCTGTGGAAAGGCTACGAAATGCACCGTAAACATAGAGGCCGTGATCAATAATCCGTTGAAATTGTATCATTTAGAGGTCAATATTGTAGATCAAAATGATAATGCACCCTTTTTCGTAGAAAATGTACAATCCCTCGACATCCCAGAAAGTACTCTAACCGGAGCCAAATTTGCACTTATTGAAGCATCTGATTTGGACGTAGGTAAAAACAGTGTAAGTACATACACGCTCAGTCCAAATGATTACTTTACTTTGGAAATACATAAAGGCGGTAAGAGTGTGTCCGCCGAGTTAGTGCTTCAGAAGGCGTTAGATCGGGAGAAAGGGGCCCTTTTTAAGCTCACACTGACAGCAGTTGATGGGGGAAATCCTACCAGATCAGGAACATCACAGATTGTTATTAACGTTTTAGATGTAAATGATAATCGCCCGGTTTTCAGTAGTTCATTGTTCAAAACGCGGATTTTGGAAAACTTGCCTCCTGGAACTAAAATAATTATATTAAATGCAACAGACGCAGATGAAGGTGTGAATAGTGATATTGAATACTCACTTAGAAGTAAAGGCCAGGATGACATATTTGATTTATTTGATATTGATCCTAAAAGCGGCGCAATTTCGATAAAAGGTCCAATAGACTTTGAAAAAAACTCTGCGTTTGAGATCCACGCGCAGGCCAGTGACAGAGGCCAGCCTCCAATGTCAGCTCACTGTAAAGTACTCGTAGAGGTAGTGGACCTCAACGACAATGCTCCGGAGCTCACCGTGACGTCATTGATGGATACTGTAAAAGAAGACGCTAAAATAGGCACTGCTATTGCTTTGGTCTCCGTTCTCGACAAAGACGATGGAAAGAACAGCGTAGTGAGGGTTGTGATCGCGAACGACGTGCCATTCAAGTTGGAAACGAACTATAAAAACTATTACTCGCTGGTAGTTAACGGGCTCATCGACAGAGAGACGATTGCTCAACACAATGTTAATATCGTAGCAACTGATGAAGGTACCCCACCTCTTTCCAGCTCCACCGTTGTCACAGTGCACGTGGCTGACGTTAACGACAACGAGCCCCGTTTCACGGAGACTCTGATGAACGTTTACGTCAAAGAGAATAGCCCAGTAGGTGTTTTTATTAAAACTGCGTCGGCAATTGATGTTGACGGGGGACAAAACGGTCAGATAAGTTACTCACTTTTGACAAACAGCGTTTCCTCAATACCTCTCTCTACAATGGTCAATGTTAATTCAGAAACTGGCGATATTGTCAGTCGCCAATCTTTCGACTATGAAGAGTTAAAAACGTTTCAATTCAAAGTTAGGGGCACAGACTCCGGTATTCCTCCCCTCAGCAGTAACGTGACAGTGAATGTTTTCATCCTGGATGAGAATGACAACAGTCCCGGGATTTTAGCCCCCTATTCTGAACACGGCTCCGTTAACAGTGAGAACATTCCCTACTCTGCTGAAGCGGGATACTTTGTGGCTAAAATCAGGGCCGTAGACGCAGACTCTGGTTACAATGCACTGCTTTCTTATCACATCTCTGAACCCAAAGGAACCAATCTCTTTCGGATCGGAACCAGCACCGGTGAAATCAGGACTAAGAGACGGATGAGTGACAATGACCTGAAAACTCACCCGTTGGTGGTGTTGGTTTGTGATAACGGAGAGCCCTCCCTGACAGCTACGGTGTCTATTGATGTCGTTGTGGTTGAAAACACAGGAGACCTTCAGACTCAGTTCAGACACGTGCCGCTAAAGGAGGACAGCTTCTCTGCTTTAAACCTGTATTTACTGATCGCCATTGCGTCGGTGTCAGTGATCTTTCTACTGAGTCTCATCAGTTTAATAGCAGTCAAATGCCACCGGACAGACAACAGTTTAAGCAGGTACAGCGCCCCAATGATCACCACCCACCCTGACGGGAGCTGGTCTTACTCTAAATCTACTCAGCAGTATGACGTGTGTTTCAGCTCAGACACACTGAAGAGTGACGTAGTAGTGTTCCCTCCTCAATTCCCGCCTGTTGATGGGGAACTGATC
Organism: Gadus macrocephalus; assembly: GCF_031168955.1. Classification (NCBI taxonomy): domain Eukaryota; kingdom Metazoa; phylum Chordata; class Actinopteri; order Gadiformes; family Gadidae; genus Gadus; species Gadus macrocephalus. The sequence goes on along the minus strand of NC_082391.1, from coordinate 14,134,574 downwards.
AGTATAAATGGAGGAGACACTTTAAGCAGGACTCAGACTTTGCCCAATCACGAGAAGGTAAGACACATGAACGTTCATATTTGATTATTCTGTTGATGCATTTACTGTCTGTATTGGATCATCCTAATCCGAAACTACGTTATGCTGTCCCAGCTGAAACAATACTTTAAAGACCTAGCTATTAAACAAATGCAGCTAATGGTTGTATCTATTCGATTTGATAATGAGGAGTGTTATACACATGAACAAATATTAACGGCTATCAAATAAAATGGTTATTGACTTATGATAATAATAATCATCTTCATGATCACAAAACTTCTCATGATTATTATTTTTGTTTGTATAATGAAGGTATTATAGAGGTATTGTTTCGTAAATGGTTGACACGTTACTTTTATTCATGAACAACAAATACGTGAATGTGCCTTTGCATTTTTGGTGGGCATATTTGCTTCCAAAATAAATTGCCATGGGAGAATTTACATTAGCATAGTTTAGAAAAAAGATTACTCTGACATTTTCCACACATCCCCGTTATTCTTAATCCTAAATGAATGGTTAACAAAGTAAACAAAGTATCAAGATGCTGTCTTTCAGAAATTCTTTCAAGTCAAAAGCCAATTAACTGACGTAAAATATAATGAAGAACCAACGTTAGATCACTTGTGTTCATTAATTAACGCGTAACAATTACATGGAACAAAAAAATAATCTTGTTTTCCATATGGTTGGTCACATTACCATTATAGCCCGTTGTCACGTAGCTTTTTATGAACCTTTATTTCCTCATGACAGACACGTGGTGTCGCTTGAGACCATGGAAAAATATAGAGGCAGAAGACTCCTCCTCTGTTTAACCAAAGTCGTCAGTGTGTAGTGCTTTGTGGTCAAGGAAACATTCGGATGAAGTCGTAGGAGAAGGGTTGGACCGTGGCATAAAACTGGATATTCCTCATGTTTCGTGGATCGAGGATTTATCTCTTTTGATACTTCGGCGATGGCTGCATTGGAACGATACGATCATGTGTGGATTGTACTTTCCGTTCTGCTTTGTTTCTGTGGATGGTCCGTTGCACAGATATCCTACTCTGTTTCCGAAGAGGTGGACAAAGGAACCGTAGTCGGGAACCTCGCCAAAGATTTAAACCTCATTCTCCAGCAATTACAATCCAGGAATCTTGAAATCAATTCGGGTTACAAAACTCAGCATTTTCAGGTTGATTTGAAAAGTGGATATCTATATGTTAACGAGAGGATAGACCGAGAGGAGCTTTGTCCCAACACGGTAAAGTGCTCTTTAAACGTAGAGGCCATGTTAAGTCATCCGCGAGATCTTCGTAGAATAGAAATTGATATTCTCGATGTAAATGATAATTCACCATATTTCATGGAGGAGGACAAGATAATTGATCTGACTGAGTCGTCATATCCCGGGGAGAGGTATCCATTGCCAACTGCTCATGATGTTGATATAGGTAGTAACACTGTAAAGGCGTATAAATTGACCCCCAACGAACATTTTTCTTTAGATGTTCAAAGCAGTGGAGATAGCAGTCTGTCTGCTGAGTTGGTTTTGCAGAAATCATTAGACAGAGAGAAACAGGCCGTAATCACACTGACTCTGACCGCTGTAGACGGTGGTAAACCTCCCAGATCGGGGACATTGCAAATAACCGTTAACGTAATGGACGTGAATGACAACACTCCCGTGTTTAGTCAATCCCTCTACAAAGCGCAGATTGTTGAGAATGCTGAAATAGGAGCCACGTTATTAACTCTCAGCGCTACTGACCTGGATGACGGGGTGAATAGTGAGCTTCTCTACTCGTTTGCAGCAAAGGGGCGCGTAGACCCCAGTGATAAATTCTCCCTCAACGAAGAGACCGGTGTTATCACAGTAAAATCAAACATTGATTTTGAGGAAAGTCAAGCTTATGATATTCGTGTCGAAGCAAAAGATAAAGGTACGCCTCCTCGTATTGGACATGGCAAGGTTGTGGTCGAGGTGATCGACATAAATGATAATTTACCGGAAATAATTGTCTCATCTCTTATGAATCAGGTTAAAGAAGACGCTGAATTAGGTACAGTCGTGGCTTTGGTAACTGTGACAGATAGAGACGGAGGCAAAAATGGCCATGCAAATTGTAGAATTACTGGCTCTGTTCCTTTTAAACTGAAGTCAAACTATAAGAATTACTACTCTTTGTTGGTTGACGGTGCTCTTGATAGAGAGAGCGTTTCTCAGTATGACGTCACAATCACTGCTACGGACGAGGGGTCTCCACCTCTCTCTAGTACCAATGTGATCACCGTCCACGTTTCTGATGTTAATGACAATCCACCGCGTTTTCCTCATCCGGTCATAAATGTTTACGTGAAAGAAAACAGCCTGACGGATCAAGTCATTCATACAGTAACCGCTACTGACGCAGATTTAGGAGAGAAAGCAAAAATAACGTACACTATAATTAATGAAGTGTCCATGCCTGTGTTATCAATGGTTAATATCAACTCAGATACTGGTGAAATAGTTTGCCTTCAGTCTTTTAATTATGAAGAAAAAAAAACATTTCAGTTCAAAGTTCAAGGCATCGATTCTGGTGTTCCTTCACTGAGCAGTAACGCCACTGTTAACGTTTTCATCCTTGATGAGAATGACAATAGTCCCGGGATTTTAGCCCCCTATTCTGAACACGGATCCGTTAACAGTGAGAACATTCCCTACTCTGCTGAAGCGGGATACTTTGTGGCTAAAATCAGGGCCGTAGACGCAGACTCTGGTTACAATGCACTGCTTTCTTATCACATCTCTGAACCCAAAGGAACCAATCTCTTTCGGATCGGAACCAGCACCGGTGAAATCAGGACTAAGAGACGGATGAGTGACAATGACCTGAAAACTCACCCGTTGGTGGTGTTGGTTTGCGATAACGGAGAGCCCTCTCTGACAGCTACTGTGTCTATTGATGTCGTTGTGGTTGAAAACACAGGAGACCTTCAGACTCAGTTCAGACACGTGCCGCTAAAGGAGGACAGCTTCTCTGCTTTAAACCTGTATTTGCTGATCGCCATTGCGTCGGTGTCAGTGATCTTTCTACTGAGTCTCATCAGTTTAATAGCAGTCAAATGCCACCGGACAGACAACAGTTTCAGCAGGTACAGCGCCCCAATGATCACCACCCACCCTGACGGGAGCTGGTCTTACTCTAAATCTACTCAGCAGTATGACGTGTGTTTCAGCTCAGACACACTGAAGAGTGACGTAGTAGTGTTCCCTCCTCAATTCCCGCCTGTTGATGGAGAACTGATCAGTATAAACGGAGGAGACACTTTAAGCAGAACTCAGACTTTGCCCAATCACGAGAAGGTAAGAATAAAACACATCATATTATACGTCACAACTTTTTCTTTTCTTTTCTCAACTACCCCTCATCAATGATGACCACGAAAGCACTGAACATGACCTGGAACATGTATTTGTTATGATTTTAAGCTTTCTACTGTTATTCTATTTGTTAATGAATACCATGCCTTGAAGGTATTTTCCCCTTGGAACACCAATCCACAGAAATAATGTAACCTAATGTGTTGAACTGGCTATAATGTAATTTGTCACATAGGGTTGATCATTTTTGAAGAGGTGTTGGCTGACAATAATTCGCTGTATTTGGTAATGATTACAACTTGTATTATATTATATTGCTGTGAAAATGAATAAAATACTTCATGTAAAATACTAAAATATTGGCCAATTGTACTACGGAAAAATAGTTGCATAATTGCATAATAATTGCAAATAGGACATGAAATCGTTTTTCCGGATAGTAACGTGTATTGCCTGTTCGCTGAATAGGTAATGTAATTGTTAATATTAATGTTTGTTGCAAGATACTTTAGTTTTCAATTTCGTTGCAATTGCAGTGTTACAAACATGGCCAACAAGAAGCTGTGATATGATATAGCTTTCTTTCGATTGCCCAGAGACATGTTATACGTTCCAAACAAGTCCCAGTTAATGCTTATGTACCACTGTCCATGGTCCTGAACATGCGGGTCCTGAACATGCGGAACCTGAACCAGGGGGTTCTGAATAGGCAGGCCCTGAACTAGCTGCATGCGTTTTGTCCACTGCTGGGGACGTGGTTCACCTCAAACAACAGTTAGGTTTGAGAAACAGTGGAGATTTAACCTTCTATGATGGGTCATTTCATAACATGGTTGTCATCTAAAAGCCTCACATTTGACAGAGTTTTAGGTGTGTTAGCTATTCAACGTTAAACGATTAGAATTCAAATTATTTCTGTACGGCGACGTGGAAATATTTATTGCGCTGCATTTTGTTGCTTGCCATTGGAAATCACTGGGAAAATCCCCTAGATTCATATTGATTTGTTTCCTGTTTGTATCGTGTCTTTGTTTACTTGGAAATGGCTAACTTGTCAACGTTTAGTATGATAACTGAGAAGGTTCGATTCACGCCTATCAAGTGACCAGAGGGGGGCATTATAGACCACAACATTGAAATAATTTGAGCGTAAGCTGAGGCCACTCCCCGGCTCACGACGACTCTATGGGCTTTGTCACCAGAAACGCAGAAGGCGAATGAACTGCAAGGCATCCATCGTTTCATGCTAAATAATTAGAAGGCCATGTACAATCGTTGGATTTGTTCTTTTTTCCTGGAATACTTTGAAGGATTTATCCGATTTTGAATTACCGTTTGGCCGCGTCGGATGGTAGCCTACAATGTCTGTATCTATTCAAAGGGTCTCCGTTGGTCTACACATAGCGATTGTGTTACTGGATTTGTATTGTACAGCAGCGTACGGACAGCTCTCCTACTCCGTATCCGAAGAGGCAAACCCCGGGACGTATGTTGGAAACCTCGCGAAGGATCTGAACCTCAACTTGCAGGAATTGGATTCGCGTAGATTTCAGATTGCCACCAGTTCAAGGAAACGACATTTCGAGGTAGATCTAAAGACTGGTGTTCTCTTTGTCAAAGAACGGATCGACAGGGAGGAGCTCTGCGCCAAAGCTAGAAAATGCATCGTAAACGTAGAAGCAGTTATCAACGATCCTTTAGAACTTCATCGATTAGAAGTGAATGTTTTAGACATTAATGATAACACACCGTTTTTCACAGAGGTGCTACAGTCTCTTAACATCGCCGAGAGTACTGTCCCAGGACTAAAATTCAGCCTCGTAGAGGCATCCGATTTAGACATTGGCAAGAACAGCGTGAATACATACAAGCTCAGTCCTAATGATTATTTTTCGCTGGATATTCATAAAGGGGGAGACAGTCCGTCTGCTGAGTTAGTTCTGCAGAAGCCGCTAGACCGAGAGAAACAGGCTCTGATAAAGCTCACGTTGACCGCAGTAGACGGAGGAAATCCTCCTAAATCAGGAACGTCACAAATAATCATTAATGTTTTAGACAACAATGACAATCCTCCGGTATTCAGTAATTCACTGTACAAAACACAGATTGTAGAAAATGTGCCTACAGGAACCACAATAGTCTTCCTCGAAGCATCAGACGCAGATGAAGGTGTAAATGGCGAAATTGAATATTCACTCAGGAGTAAAGGCCAGGATCACATTTTAGATTTATTTGAAATTGATTCTAAAAGTGGTGCAATTTCCGTTAGAGGTACAATAGACTTTGAACAAAACTCTGCATTTGAGATCCACGCCCAGGCCAGTGACAGAGGCCAGCATCCGATATCAGCTCACTGTAAAGTACTCGTAGAGGTAGTGGACCTCAACGACAACGCTCCGGAGATCACCGTGACGTCACTCATGAAGGCAGTGAAAGAGGACGCTAAAATAGGGACCGCCATTGCCCTGGTCACTGTCCTTGACAAAGACGATGGAATAAACGGTGTGGTAAAAGCGGTTATCGCCAATGACCCACCATTTAAACTTCAGCCTAACTACAAAAACTATTATTCCTTAGTGGTTAACGGACCTCTGGACAGGGAGACCGACGCCCAGTACACGGTGACTATTTTAGCCACTGATGAAGGGTCCCCGCCTCTCTCGGGTGTTGTCGTCGTCACTGTTCACGTTTCTGATGTCAACGACAACGAGCCCTGCTTCACGGAGCCCGTGCTGAACGTGTACGTCAGAGAGAACGGGCCGGTGGGGGCCGTTGTTAAGACGGTTTCTGCGGTTGACGCTGACGTCGATCAAAACAGTCAAGTGAAGTATTCGTTTTTGCCGAGAAGTAGTTCACCGTTGCCGCTATCTTCAATGATGAATATAAATTCGGAAACTGGAGAGGTTTCATCCCTTCAATCATTTAACTACGAGGAATTAAAATCGTTTCAGTTTAAAGTTCAGGCCACGGACTCTGGAGTCCCTCCCCTTAGCAGTAACGTGACTGTTAACGTTTGTATCCTGGATGAGAATGACAACAGTCCCGGAATATTAGCCCCCTATTCTGAACATGGCTCCGTTAACAGTGAGAACATTCCCTACTCTGCTGAAGCGGGATACTTTGTGGCAAAAATCAGGGCCGTAGATGCAGACTCTGGTTACAATGCACTGCTTTCTTATCACATCTCTGAACCCAAAGGAACCAATCTCTTTCGTATCGGAACCAGCACCGGTGAAATCAGGACTAAAAGACGGATGAGTGACAATGACCTGAAAACTCACCCGTTGGTGGTGTTGGTTTGTGATAACGGAGAGCCCTCCCTGACGGCTACTGTGTCTATTGATGTCGTTGTGGTTGAAAACACAGGAGACCTTCAGACTCAGTTCAGACACGTGCCGCAAAAGGAGGACAGCTTCTCTGCTTTAAACCTGTATTTGCTGGTCGCCATTGCCTCGGTGTCAGTGATCTTTCTACTGAGTCTCATTAGTTTAATAGCAGTCCAATGCCACCGGACAGACAACAGTTTCAGCAGGTACAGCGCCCCAATGATCACCACCCACCCTGACGGGAGCTGGTCTTACTCTAAATCTACTCAGCAGTATGACGTGTGTTTCAGCTCAGACACACTGAAGAGTGACGTAGTAGTGTTCCCCCCTCAATTCCCGCCCGTCGATGGAGAACTGATCAGTATAAACGGAGGAGATACTTTAAGCAGAACTCAGACTTTGCCCAATCACGAGAAGGTAAGACACTTAAACGTTCATCTTTAATTATTCTGGTGATATGCATTTGTTTGTATTGAATTACCCTCATCAGAAACTACGTTATGCTTTCTATGGTGCTGAAACAATACCTTAAAGACTTAGCTATTACACAAATGCAGCTATATTTTCTATCTATTCTATTTGAAAATGAGGAGTGTTATACACATGAACACATATTATGCGTTTGATAATGTTGAATGTATTACTGCATTATAAGCACAGGGTCGCCAAGTGTTGCAATTTGAGTCACTTAAGTAGCGTTGCTTCACACGGTGCAAACACAACAGACTACAACGGCTACAAAATAAAATAATTATTAGCAATAATAAAAATCATATTCATAACCACAAAACTTTTCATGATTATTATTGTTGGTATTATAGAAGTATAATAGGGGTATTGTTGTTTCGTAAAAGGTTGACACGTTACTTTTAGTCATGAACAACAAATAGGCCTATACGTCAATGTGCCATTACATAGCCATTGTATAATTCTTATTAGCATAGTTTAGAAAAAGATTACATTGACATTTTCAACACATACACTTTATTATTAATCCTAAATGAATGGTAAACAAAGTCAACAATATATCAATATGCTGTCTTTCTGGAAAATGCTCAAGTGAAAAGCCAATCGATTGACGTTAACTATAATAAAGAACCAACGTTAGATCTCTTATAGGCTATTCCTCCATTTTTCATAACACATAATATAATAGGTAACATGGTACATTTTTTTTTTTTTTCATATGGTTGGTTACATTAACATTATAGCCCGTTTTCAGATACCTTTTTATGAACCTTTATTTTCTCATGACTTACACGTGGTGTCGCTGGAGACCGTGTTAAAATATAGAGGTATCAGACTCCTCCTCTGTTTAACCAACGGCGTCAGTCTGTAGTGCTTTGTGGTCTGAGGAAACATTCGGATGAAGTCGTAGCAGAAGGGTTGGAGCGTGGAGTAACATTGGATATTCCTTATGTTTCGTATCGAGGATTTATCTCTTTTGATATTTCGGCGATGGCTGCTTGGCAACGATACGATCATGTGTGGATTGTACTTTCCGTTCTGCTTTGTTTCTGTGAATGGTCCGTTGCACAGATATCCTACTCTGTTTCCGAAGAGGTGGACAAAGGAACCGTAGTCGGGAACCTCGCCAAAGATTTAAACCTCAATCCTCAACAATTGCAATCCAGGAATCTTGAAATCAATTCGGGTTACAAATTGCAGTATTTTCTGGCTGATTTGAAAAGTGGATTTCTATATGTTAACGAGAGGATAGACCGAGAGGAGCTTTGTCCTAACACGGTAAAGTGCTCTTTAAACGTAGAGGCCATGTTGAGTCATCCGCGAGATCTTCGCAGAATAGAAATTGATATTCTCGACATAAATGATAATTCACCGTCCTTTATCGAGAAAGTAAAGATAATTGATATGTATGAGTCATCATACCCTGGGGAGAAGTATCCATTGCCTTTTGCTCGTGATAGTGACACAGGCAGTAACTCGGTAAAGACTTTCAAATTGAGCCAAAATGATTATTTTTCATTGGATGTTCAAAATAGTGAGAAACACAGTTTGTCTGCTGAGTTGGTGTTGCAGAAATCCTTAGATCGAGAGAAACAGGCAGTAGTCACATTGACTCTGACCGCAGTAGATGGAGGTAAACCTGCCAGATCAGGAACACTGAAAATAATTGTTAACGTAATTGATGTGAATGACAACCCTCCCGTGTTCAGTCAATCCCTCTACAAAGCGGAGATTGTTGAAAATGCTGAAATAGGAACTACGTTAATAACTCTTAGCGCTACAGATTTGGATGATGGTATAAATAGTGCAATTATCTATTCGTTTACGGGACAGGAAAATATAGACAGCGACAAACTCTTCATAGTTAACGAAGTGACTGGTGTCATCACAATAAAATCTAAAATAGATTTCGAAGAAAATCAAGCTTATGAGATTCGTGTACAAGCAAGAGATAAAGGCACTCCCCCTCGTATTGCACATGGTAAGGTTTTGGTAGAGGTCATCGATATAAATGATAATTCTCCAGAAATAATTGTCTCATCTCTTATGAATCAGGTTAAAGAAGACGCAGAATTAGGTACAGTCGTTGCCTTGGTGACTGTGACAGATAGAGATGGAGGCAAAAATGGACATGCAAATTGTATAATTACTGGCTCTGTTCCTTTGAAACTGAAGTTAAACTATAAGAATTATTACTCTTTGTTGGTTGACGGTGCTTTTGATAGAGAGAGTGTTTCTCAGTATGACGTCGCAATCACGGCTACGGACGAAGGGACTCCACCTCTCTCAAGTACCAATGTGATCACCATCCAAGTTTCCGATGTTAATGACAATCCACCACGTTTTCCTCATCCGGTCATAAATGTTTATGTCAAAGAAAACAGCCCGACAGATCGAGTCATTCATACAGTAACCGCTACTGATGCAGATGTAGGTGAAAATGCCAAAGTGACATTCGCTATAATTAATAACGCGTCCTTTCCCGTGTTATCGATGGTTAATATCAACCCGGAGACTGGCGAAATCGTTTGCCTTCAGTCGTTTAATTATGAAGAAAAAAAAACTTTTCAGTTTAAAGTTCAAGCCACGGACTCTGGAGTTCCCCCGCTTAGCAGTGAAGTTACTGTTAATGTTTGTATCCTGGATGAGAATGATAACAGTCCTGGGATTCTAGCCCCCTATTCTGAACACGGCTCCGTTAACAGTGAGAACATTCCCTACTCTGCTGAAGCGGGATACTTTGTGGCTAAAATCAGGGCCGTAGACGCAGACTCTGGTTACAATGCACTGCTTTCTTATCACATCTCTGAACCCAAAGGAACCAATCTCTTTCGGATCGGAACCAGCACCGGTGAAATCAGGACTAAGAGACGGATGAGTGACAATGACCTGAAAACTCACCCGTTGGTGGTGTTGGTTTGTGATAACGGGGAGCCCTCCCTGACAGCTACTGTGTCTATGGATGTTGTTGTGGTTGAAAACACAGGAGACCTTCAGACTCAGTTCAGACACGTGCCGCCAAAGGAGGACAGCTTCTCTGCTTTAAACCTGTATTTGCTGATCGCCATTGCGTCGGTGTCAGTGATCTTTCTACTGAGTCTCATCAGTTTAATAGCAGTCAAATGCCACCGGACAGACAACAGTTTCAGCAGGTACAGCGCCCCAATGATCACCACCCACCCTGACGGGAGCTGGTCTTACTCTAAATCTACTCAGCAGTATGACGTGTGTTTCAGCTCAGACACACTGAAGAGTGACGTAGTAGTGTTCCCTCCTCAATTCCCGCCTGTTGATGGAGAACTGATCAGTATAAACGGAGGAGACACTTTAGGCAGGACTCAGACTTTGCCCAATCACGAGAAGGTATGTAAACTGCTAATCAGCCACATTTTTCATTTAATTTAAAAGGTTAAATATAATATATTTGTCCTGTCTTTACAATGTTATACAGCTTTTGTGATGCCACTTTGAGGAGCAAGTAGAGGGATTATGTGGCGTAATATTATGTCCTGATCAAGAAACATCCTGTATTTATTTAGATTGCTCTCCGAAAGTGTTGTTGCATAGTTTGGTTAAGCATATATGCTTTTCATCTTCCCATTTTGCTCAATGTAAAACAATTCCTGACTGTTGAAGGAGAACTGATCAGTATAAATTATAACCGGAGGAGACACTTTAAGCAGAACTCTGACTTTACCAAATACAGAGAAGGTAGGACACATGAACCTTCACGTTTTATTTTGCTGGTGATTTGAACATACTGTTTGCATTGGATCATCCTCTTCTGAAATTACGTTATGCTGTCCATGGTGCTGAAACAATACTTTGAAGACATGGTGGTTGGATAAATGCAGCTCTTTCTTCTATCTATTCTGTTTGATAATGAGAAGTGTACACAAAAACAAATATTATTGCTTTTAAATTGTTGAATCTATTACTGCATTATTAGCATAGGCTACTGCTGCAATTTCAGTCGCTTATTTAGGGATCTTTCACACGGCACATATAAACACAGCTGTCTACAACGGCGACCAAATAAAATAATTATTAATAATCATAATCATAATCACAATAATTGTCATGACTATCTTTGTTATGGTATTAGAGGTATTGTTATTACGTTAACTGTTGACACGTTGCTCTTAGTTGTGAACAGCAAAAATGTTAATGTGTCGTTCTATTGTTGATGTGCCTATTTGCTTCCAATTTAGGCATTGGCAAGTATATGCATCAAACTAAATATAGACATGTGCCACAAATTCCTATTGTTTCCAATCCTAAATGAATGTTTAACAGAGTAAACAACCTATGAAGATGCTGTCTTTATGAAAAATTTTCAAATTATAAGCCAATTGACTGACGTTAGATATGATGAAGAACAAACGTTAGCAGACCTCTGTTCATATATTTGTATAATATTATAGGTTAACACGAAACATTTTTTTTTTTTTTTCTTCGATATCGGGTTCGGCACATTAACTTAACAAACAGTTGCAATTTTTTTTTTCTGAAATTGTATTTGTTCATAACAGACACGCAGTGTCGCTGGAGACCGTGGTAACATATGAAGGCGGAAGACTCCTCCTCTGGTACACCAACGGCGTCAGTCTATAGCCTACTGGTTTGTGGTACGAGGAAACGTTCGGATGAAGTCGTAGCTAGAAGGGTTGTACCGTGGACTAACGTTGGATATTCCTCATGTTTCGTGGATCGAGGATTGGTCTCTTATGATATTTTGGCAATGGCTACTTGGCAACGATACGATCATGTGTGGATTGTACTGTGCGTTCTGCTTTGTTTCTGTGAATGGTCCGTTGCACAGATATCCTACTCTGTTTTCGAAGAGGTGGACAAAGGAACCGTAGTCGGGAACCTCGCCAAAGATGTAAACCTCAATCCTCAACAATTGCAATCCAGGAATCTTGAAATCAATTCGGGTTACAAAATGCAGTATTTTCAGGCTGATTTGAAAAGTGGATTTCTATATGTAAACGAGAGGATAGACCGAGAGGAGCTTTGTCCTAACACGGTAAAGTGCTCTTTAAACGTAGAGGCCATGTTAAGTCATCCACGAGATCTTCGTAGAATAGAAATTGATATTCTCGATGTAAATGACCATTCTCCATTGTTTTTGGAAGAAGTAAAGATAATTGATATGACTGAGTCCTCATATCCTGGTGAGAGGTATCCATTGCCGTTTGCTCGCGATAGTGACACAGGCAGTAACTCGGTAAAGACTTACAAATTGAGCACAAATGATTATTTCTCCTTAGATGTTCAAAAAAGCGAGAAACAGAGTCTTTCTGCTGAGTTGGTGTTGCAGAAATCATTAGACCGAGAGAAACAGGCCGTAATCACTCTGACTCTGACCGCTGTAGACGGTGGTAAACCCCCCAGATCAGGGACACTGCAAATGACCGTTAACGTAATGGACGTGAATGACAACACTCCCGTTTTCAGTCAATCTCTCTACAAAGCGCAGATTGTTGAAAACGCTAAAATAGGAGCCACGTTATTAGCGCTTAGCGCTACTGACTTGGATGACGGTGTAAATAGTGATATTATCTATTCGTTTACAGGACAGGGACATAAAGACAGCGGTAAACACTTCATACTGAATCAAGAGACTGGTGTAATCACAGTTAAATCTCAAATAAATTTCGAAGAAAATCAAGCTTATGAGATTCGTGTGCAAGCGAGAGATAAAGGCACTCCTCCTCGTATTGCACATGGTAAGGTTTTGGTAGAGGTCATCGATATAAATGATAATTCTCCAGAAATAATTGTCTCATCTCTCATGAATCAGGTTAAGGAAGACGCAGAATTAGGCACAGTCGTTGCCTTGGTGACTGTGACAGATAGAGACGGAGGCAAAAATGGACATGCAAATTGTATAATTACTGGCTCTGTTCCTTTCAAACTAAAGTTAAACTATAAGAATTACTACTCTTTGTTGGTTGACGGTGCATTTGATAGAGAGAATGTTTCTCAGTATGACGTTACTATCACAGCAACCGACGACGGGACTCCACCCCTCTCAAGTACCAATGTGATCACCGTCCACGTTTCTGATGTTAATGACAACCCTCCACGTTTTCCTCATCCGGTCATAAATGTTTATGTGACAGAAAACAGCCCGACAGATCGAGTCATTCATACAGTAACCGCTACTGATGCAGATGTTGGTGAAAATGCAAAAGTAACATTCGTTATAATTAATAACGCGTCCTTTCCCGTGTTATCGATGGTTAATATCAACCCGGAGACTGGCGAAATCGTTTGCCTTCAGTCGTTTAATTATGAAGAAAAAAAAACTTTTCAGTTTAAAGTTCAAGCCACGGACTCTGGAGTTCCCCCGCTTAGCAGTAACGTTACTGTTAACGTTTGTATCCTGGATGAGAATGACAACAGTCCCGGGATTTTAGCCCCGTATTCTGAACACGGCTCCGTTAACAGTGAAAACATTCCCTACTCTGCTGAGGCGGGATACTTTGTGGCTAAAATCAGGGCCGTAGACGCAGACTCTGGTTACAATGCACTTCTTTCTTATCACATCTATGAATCCAAAGGAACCAATCTTTTTCGGATCGGAACCAGCTCTGGTGAAATCAGGACGAAGAGACGGATGAGTGACAATGACCTGAAAACTCACCCGTTGGTGGTGTTGGTTTGTGATAACGGGGAGCCCTCCCTGACAGCTACTGTGTCTATTGATGTCGTTGTGGTTGAAAACACAGGAGACCTTCAGACTCAGTTCAGACACGTGCCGCTAAAGGAGGACAGCATCTCTGCTTTGAACCTGTATTTGCTGATCGCCATTGCGTCGGTGTCAGTGATCTTTCTACTGAGTCTCATCAGTTTAATAGCAGTCAAATGCCACCGGACAGACAACAGTTTCAGCAGGTACAGCGCCCCAATGATCACCACCCACCCTGACGGGAGCTGGTCTTACTCTAAATCTACTCAGCAGTATGACGTGTGTTTCAGCTCAGACACACTGAAGAGTGACGTAGTAGTGTTCCCTCCTCAATTCCCGCCTGTTGATGGAGAACTGATCAGTATAAACGGAGGAGACACTTTAAGCAGAACTCAGACTTTGCCCAATCATGAGAAGGTAAGAATAAAACACATCATATTATAAGACACAACTTTTGCACGTTTAAAAAAAGTGCCTTTCTCCCTGGAGTATCCTCCAACAAAAAGTGTTCCCAAAATTGAGCAAATGCAGCTATATAATTTCTAGTCTTTTTTCTCAACTTCCCCTCATCAATGATGACCATGAAAGCCCTGAACATGACCTGGAACATGTATTTGTTATGATTTTAAGCTTTCTACTGTTATTGTATTTGTTAACCATGCCTTGAAGGTATTTTCCCCTTGGAACAACAATCGACAGAATTTATGTAACCTAATGTGTTGAACTGGCTATAATGTAATTTGTCACCTTGGGTTGATCATTTTTGAAGAGGTGTTGGCTGACAATGATTCGCTGCATATGGTAATGAATACAACCTGAATTATATCATGTTGCTGTGAAAATGAAGAGAATACTTAATGTAAAATACTATCATATTAGCCATTTGTACTACGGAAAAATAGTTGCATTATTGCATAGTAATTGCAAATTGGACATCCAATCGTTTTTTCTGGATAGTAACGTGCATTGCCTGTTCGCTGAATAGTTAATGTAGTTTCGGGCAACTTAGTAGCTACTACGTTGTTTGTTGCAAGATACTTTAGTTTGCGAATTCTTTGCGATTGCAGTGTTACAAGAATGGCCAACAAGAAGCTGTGACACGATAAAGCTTTCTTTCGATTACCTAGAGACATGTTATACGTTCCCAACACGTCCCAGTTAATGCTTATGTACCGCTGTCCATGGTTCTGAACATGCGGGTCCTGAACTTGCTGAACCTGAAGCAGTGGGTTCGGAATATGTTGGCCCTGAACGAGCTGCATGCGTTCGGTCTGCTGCTGCAGGGGGACGTTGTTCCAAACAGATTTAACCAAGCATGATCGGCCATTTCATAACATGGTTGTTTTCTTAAAGCCGCACATTTGACTGAGTTTTCAGTCTGTTAGCTGCTCAGCTTTAAACGATTATTAAACGATTAACGAGATTATTTCTGTATGGCGACGTGGAAATCCTTTCTGTGTTGCATTTTGTTGTTTGGTATTGGTAATAATTGGGAAAAAAATCCTATATTAATATTGTATTTTCCTGTTTGTATCGTGTCTTTGTTTATTTGGAAATGGCTAATTTGGCAACGTTTAGTATGACAGCTGTGAAGGTTCGATGCACCTATATCAGATGGCCAGATGGGGGCATTATAGACCACAACATGGAAATAATTGGAGTGTAGGGCTGAGGCCCCTCCCCGGCTCACGACGACTCTCGGGCTTTGTTACCAGAAACGCAGAAGGAGAATGAACTGCAAGGCATCCTTCGTTTCACTATAAATAATAAGAAGGGTATGTAGACTCGTTGGATTTACTCTATTTTCCTGGATAACTTTGGAGGATTTATCGGATTTTTAGTTGTCGTTTGTCCGTGTCGGATGGTACTATGTCTGTATCTATTCGAAGGGGCTCCGTTGCAATACACATAGCGCTTGTGTTACTGGATTTGTATTGTACAGCAGCGTACGGACAGCTCTCCTACTCCGTATATGAAGAGGCAAACCCCGGGACGTCTGTTGGACACCTCGCGAAGGATCTGAACCTCAACTTGCAGGAATTTGATTCGCGTAGGTTTCAGATTGTGACCAGTTTAAATAAACGGTATTTCGAGGTAGATCTAAAGACTGGTGTCCTCTTTGTCAAAGAACGGATCGACAGAGAGGAGCTGTGCGCTAAAGCTAGAAAATGCAAAGTAAACGTAGAGGCAGTCCTCAACGATCCTCTAGAACTTCATCGATTAGAAGTGAATGTTTTAGACATTAACGATAACGCACCGTTTTTCACAGAGATGTTGCAGTCTCTTAACATCGCCGAGAGTACTATTGCAGGAGTGAAATTCGGCCTTGTAGAGGCATTGGATTCAGACATTGGCAAGAACAGCGTGAATACATACAAGCTCAGTCCTAATGATTATTTTTCGTTGGATATTCATAAAGGGGGAGACAGTCCGTCGGCTGAGTTAGTTCTGCAGAAGCCGCTAGACCGAGAGAAACAGGCTCTGATAAAGCTCACGTTGACCGCAGTTGACGGAGGAAATCCTCCTAAATCAGGAACGTCACAAATAATTATTAATGTTTTAGACATCAATGATAATCTTCCAGTATTCAGTAAATCACTGTACAAAACACAAATTATAGAAAATGTGCCATCAGGAACAACAGTTGTCATCATCAAAGCAACAGATGCAGATGAAGGCGTGAATGGCGAAATTGAATTCTCACTCAGGAGTAAAGGCCAGGATCATATTTTTGATTTATTTGATATCGATTCTAAAAGCGGTGCAATTACAATCAAAGGTCCAATCGACTTTGAACAAAACTCTGCGTTTGAGATCCACGCCCAGGCCAGTGACAGAGGCCAGCCTCCGATGTCAGCTCACTGTAAAGTACTCGTAGAGGTAGTGGACCTCAACGACAACGCTCCGGAGATTACCGTGACGTCACTAATGACGGCGGTGAAAGAGGACGCTAAAATAGGCACTGCCATTGCTCTTGTTACCGTTATTGACAAAGACGATGGAATAAACGGTGTGGTAAAAGCGGTTGTCGCCAATGACCCACCATTCAAACTTCAGAAGAACTACAACAACTATTATTCCTTGGTGGTTAACGGACCACTGGACAGGGAGACCGTCTCCCAGTACGCGGTGACTATTATAGCCACTGATGAAGGGTCCCCGCCTCTCTGTGGCACTGCCGTCGTCACCGTTCGCGTTTCGGACGTCAACGACAACGAACCCCGCTTCAAGGAGCCCGTGCTGAACGTGTACGTCAGAGAGAACGGGCCGGTGGGGGTCATTGTTAAGACGGTTTCTGCGGATGACGCTGACGTCGATCAAAACGGTCAAGTGAAGTATTCGTTTTTGCCGAGAAGTAGTTCACCGTTGCCGCTATCTTCAATGATGACTATTAATTCAGAAACGGGAGATGTTTCAGCCCTTCAATCATTTAACTATGAGGAATTAAAATCTTTTCAGTTTAAAGTTCAGGCCTCGGACTCTGGAGTCCCTCCCCTCAGCAGTAACGTGACTGTTAACGTTTGTATCCTGGATATGAATGACAACAGTCCCGGAATATTACCCCCCTATTCTGAACACGGCTCCGTTAACAGTGAGAACATTCCCTACTCGGCTGAAGCGGGATACTTTGTGGCTAAAATCAGGGCCGTAGACGCAGACTCTGGTTACAATGCACTGCTTTCTTATCACATCTCTGAACCCAAAGGAACCAATCTCTTTCGGATCGGAACCAGCACCGGTGAAATCAGGACTAAGAGACGGATGAGTGACAATGACCTGAAAACTCACCCGTTGGTGGTGTTGGTTTGTGATAACGGAGAGCCCTCCCTGACAGCTACTGTGTCTATTGATGTCGTTGTGGTTGAAAACACAGGAGACCTTCAGACTCAGTTCAGACACGTGCCGCTAAAGGAGGACAGCTTCTCTGCTTTAAACCTGTATTTGCTGATCGCCATTGCGTCGGTGTCAGTGATCTTTCTACTGAGTCTCATCAGTTTAATAGCAGTAAAATGCCACCGGACAGACAACAGTTTCAGCAGGTACAGCGCCCCAATGATCACCACCCACCCTGACGGGAGCTGGTCTTACTCTAAATCTACTCAGCAGTATGACGTGTGTTTCAGCTCAGACACACTGAAGAGTGACGTAGTAGTGTTCCCTCCTCAATTCCCGCCTGTTGATGGAGAACTGATCAGTATAAACGGAGGAGACACTTTAAGCAGAACTCAGACTTTGCCCAATCACGAGAAGGTATGTTAAGTGCTAATCAGCCACATCTTTTATTTCATTTAAAAGGTTAAATATAATATATTTATCCTGTCAATGCAATTTTTTTCTCTTTTGTGATGCCACTTTGAGGAGTAAGTAGAGTGATCCTGTGACATAATAATACGATGTCCTGGTCAAGAAATATCCTGTACGTATTTAGCTTGCTCTTTAAAAGAGTTGTGATACACTTTGAAAATGATAATGATGCAATATGCTCTGAGCCTGTGATGCTTGGATTAAAATTGCTTTTCTGTGATGGTAGGCTTTGATGGATGTCTAGTTTGGGCAAGCCTATATGCTTTGCCTGATGAAAAACGGGAACCTTTATGTCAAATAATTGAATTATACACTTCTATCTACTGGCAATTGTGTGTGTGTGTGTGTGTGTGTGTGTGTGTGTGTGTGTGTGTGTGTGTGTGTGTGTGTGTGTGTGTGTGTGTGTGTGTGTGTGTGTGTGTGTGTGCGCGTGCGTGCGTGTGCGTGCGTCACCATTCAACGGGGGGTGGCGCCAGAGACCGAAGAAGCTGTAGTGTTGCCCCTTGAAACGCCCCCTTACTGCGTTTTGATTGGACAGCGTCACAAGCTAGTAAAAGTGGCCAGAACACACAGATAATGCCATTGCTAGAGGAGTTCAAGCGCTCACATAGATCTCTGTGACGGCCCAAACCATACCAAAACAAACGGACATTATAAGTTATAGATGCCCACCAAATATCAGTAGTTATGGGGGCCATAGCACGGAGGGAATATTTTTGGATCCGATTCTTTGTCTTGCTTTGTTTTTGTCAGTGCAGTACAGCTCAGATTTCTTACTCTATTTCGGAGGAGACGAACAAAGGGACGACTGTGGGAAATCTTGCAAAGGATTTAAAACTGAATCTGAATGCTTTTGAGTCCAGAGAACTCCGAATTGTATCGGAGTACACTAGAAGATACCTCGATGTGGATTTAAGGACTGGTAACCTTTTAGTCGCCGACAGAATAGACAGAGAGGAGCTTTGCAACGAGCTGGAGAAATGTTCGCTTAAAATCCAGGCTTTGTTGAGCAATCCAGTTAACATGCATCGCATTGAAATTCATATCCTAGATGTAAATGATAATGCACCCGCTTTCGAGGAGGAAACGTTTGTTTTCAACATCTCTGAGTCGATATCATTGGGAGAGCGATATTTACTTCCAATAGCATTCGATGCAGACATAGGGAGTTACGCGGTTAAGGACTACAAGCTAAGCCAGAATGAACATTTCGCCCTCGACGTACAGAGTAGCGAAGAGCAAAGCGTGTCCGCTGAGCTGGTGTTGCAGAAATCTTTAGATCGGGAGAAACAGTCGGTTATCAAACTCACTTTAAACGCAATAGACGGAGGAAAACCTATTAAAACGGGGACAATGCAACTAGTAATTAATGTGATAGATGTGAACGATAACACGCCCACGTTTAGTAAATCGTTGTATAAGGCGAGGGTGTATGAAAATGCTTCAAATGGAACGAGGGTTATACAACTAAATGCGTCAGATCTGGACGGAGGATTCAACGGTGAGCTCCTGTATTCTTTCATTAAACGGGGTAGTGTAGATCCTTCCACTGTATTTGATATCAATGCAAGTACAGGAGAAATCAAAGTTAACGGTATCTTGGATTTCGAAAAGATCGCTGCATACGATATCAGAGTTCAGGTTAAAGATCAAGGATATATGTCTCGTAGTGCTCATAGTAAACTACTTATAGAATTAATGGATGTTAATGACAATGCACCGGAGATATCGATCACTTCCCTTAGGAACCCGGTGAAAGAGAGCGCGGAAAGGGGAACCGTGATTGCTCTGATAACTGTAAGCGATAAGGACAGTGGGGTGAATGGCCTCACCACCTGCACGCTAGCGGGTGTTCTTCCCTTTAAGCTGGAAACAAACTATAAAAGCGACTATTCTTTAGTGGTAGACGGGTCTCTGGACAGAGAGACGGATACACAGTATAACGTCACCATCTCGTCCAGCGATGGCGGGGATCCGCCTCTCTCCACCAGAAGTTATTTGATGGTTTATGTTTCTGATGTCAATGACAACGCGCCGCACTTCGCCGATCCCGTTTTGAACGTGTATGTGAAGGAGAATAGTGACGTAGGTACTGTCGTCTATAGAGTAAATGCTATGGATTTGGATTCTGAGGATAACGCCAGAATAACCTATTCGTTAATAAGCAGTCTCTCTCCAAACATTCCAGCGTTATCAGCTGTGAATATAAACTCCGAGACTGGTGATATTGTCACATTGCAGTCTTTTAATTATGAAGACATAAATATGTTCAGCTTCAAAGCGCAGGCCACAGACTCTGGAGACCCTCAACTCAGTAGCAACGTTACTGTCAACTTCTTTATCCTGGATGAGAATGACAACAGTCCCGGGATTCTACCCCCCTATTCTGAACATGGCTCCGTTAACAGTGAGAACATTCCCTACTCTGCTGAAGCGGGATACTTTGTGGCTAAAATCAGGGCCGTAGATGC
Organism: Gadus macrocephalus; assembly: GCF_031168955.1. NCBI lineage: Eukaryota > Metazoa > Chordata > Actinopteri > Gadiformes > Gadidae > Gadus > Gadus macrocephalus. The sequence goes on along the minus strand of NC_082391.1, from coordinate 14,113,916 downwards.
AGACTCTGGTTACAATGCACTGCTTTCTTATCACATCTCTGAACCCAAAGGAACCAATCTCTTTCGGATCGGAACCAGCACCGGTGAAATCAGGACTAAGAGACGGATGAGTGACAATGACCTGAAAACTCACCCGTTGGTGGTGTTGGTTTGCGATAACGGAGAGCCCTCCCTGACAGCTACTGTGTCTATTGATGTCGTTGTGGTTGAAAACACAGGAGACCTTCAGACTCAGTTCAGACACGTGCCGCTAAAGGAGGACAGCTTCTCTGCTTTAAACCTGTATTTGCTGGTCGCCATTGCCTCGGTGTCAGTGATCTTTCTACTGAGTCTCATCAGTTTAATAGCAGTCAAATGCCACCGGACAGACAACAGTTTCAGCAGGTACAGCGCCCCAATGATCACCACCCACCCTGACGGGAGCTGGTCTTACTCTAAATCTACTCAGCAGTATGACGTGTGTTTCAGCTCAGACACATTGAAGAGTGACGTAGTAGTGTTCCCTCCTCAATTCCCGCCTGTTGATGGAGAACTGATCAGTATAAACGGAGGAGACACTTTAAGCAGAACTCAGACTTTGCCCAATCACGAGAAGGTAAGAATCAGACACATCTTACTATAATTCACAACTGTTGCACCTTTAAAATATTGCCTTTCTCCCTTGAGTTTCATCTGACAAAAACGTATCCGCAATTGAGCACAGGCAGTAACAGAGTTTCTAGTCCCTATTCTCAACTATCCCTCATCAATGATGACGATGAAAGCCGTCAACATGACATTGAAAATGTATTTGTTTTTTTATTTGAAGCTTCCTACTTTTAATCTATTTGTTAATTAACGTCATGCTTTGAAGGCATATTCCTCTTGACACACAAATGACATTGAAAAGACCGAAATAATTTTACTGAATGTGTTAAACTGGCTATAATTATGTCATTTATCTCAGCGTTGTTTATGTTTGAGGAGGTGTTGACTGACAATGCTGCGCTGTATGTGGTAATGAACGCAACATATATTTAAGTTCTGAGAAAATGAAGAGAATACTTTCCGCAAAACACTAAAATATTAGCCAATTATACTAAGAAGTCCAAGTTATTGCAAAAACTGAATGCAATCTTTTTGTAAGGATATAAAATTGCATTTTCTGTTCGCTGTTTAGTTCATGTAGTGTCTGGCAAATAGGTAGCTACAACGTTGTTTGTTGTAAGAGGTCTTTGGTTTGCCAATTCATTGCAAACCAGTGTTACAAGCATTGCCCAGAGGAAGCTGCGACACGTTAAAGCTGTCCATTGGACAGAGACATGTGACATGTTGCCAACACATCCGCGTTGACTCGTATAGATCGCTATCCATGGTCCTGAACATGCGGGTCTTGCACAAGCGGGTCCTGAACCATTGGGTTCTGAATCTACAGACCCTGAAACAGCTGCATATGTTCTGTCTACTGCTGTAGGGAGATTTGGTTCCACTGAAACCACAGTTAGGTTTGGGAAACAGTGGAGATAACCTTCCATGCTCGGCCATTTTATAACATGGTTGGTCTGAGTCTTCAGTCTGCAAGCCGTTCAGTTTTAGACGATGAACACCCTGCAAAAATAGCCTCATCAAAGTAGTTCAAAACATTTCAAATAATTTCCGTCTGGGCAATTGACAATCTGTTCCTTGTTGCATTGTATAGTTTGGCATTGGAAAGCACTGAGCAAAATCATTTAGCATTAATGTTTTTTTAAATTCCCGTTTGTATCGTGTCTTCGTTAAAGGCTAATTTGGCAACGTTTGAAATGACAGCTGTGAACGTTCGATGCACTTCTATCAGGAGACCAGAAGGGGGCGTTATAGACCACAACATTGAGTTAAAGGCAACGTAGGGCTGAGGCCACTCCCCGGCTCACGACACATTTCTGGGCTTTGTTACCAGAAACGCAGAAGGGGAATGAACTGCGAGACATCCATCATTTCACCATAAATACTAGCAAGGACATGTGCACTCGTTGAATTTACTTTCCTATCCTGGATTACTTTGGAGGATTTCTCTGATTTTGGCATATGTTTTGGTACTTTCGGATGGAACTATGTCTGCATCTATTCGAAGGGGCACCGTTGGTATACACATAGCGCTTGTATTATTGGATTTGTATTTTACAGCAGCGTCCGGACAGCTCTCCTACTCCGTCTCTGAAGAGGCAAACCCCGGGACGTCTGTTGGAAACCTCGTAAAGGATCTGAACCTCAACCTGCAGGAATTGGATTCGCGTCGGTTTCAAATTGTCACCGGTTCAAAGAAAAGGCATTTCGAGGTAGATCTAAAGACTGGTGTTCTCTTTGTCAAAGAACGGATCGACAGGGAGGAGCTGTGCGCTAAAGCTAGAAAATGCACTGTAAACGTAGAGGCAGTTATCAGCGATCCCCTAGAACTTCATAGATTAGAAGTTAATATTTTAGACATAAATGATAATGCACCGTTTTTCACAGAGGCGTTACAGTCTATTAATCTCGCCGAGAGTACTTTCCCAGGAGTAAAATTCGGCCTTGTAGAGGCATCGGATTCAGACATTGGCAAGAACGGCGTGAATACATACAAGCTCAGTCCTAATGATTATTTTTCGCTGGATATTCATAAAGGTGGAGACAGTCCGTCTGCTGAGTTAGTTCTGCAGAAGCCGTTAGACAGAGAGAAACAGGCTCTGATAAAGCTTACGTTGACTGCAGTAGACGGAGGAAATCCTCCTAAATCAGGTACGTCACAAATCATTATTAATGTTATAGACGTCAATGATAGTCCTCCCGTTTTCAGTAAATCACTGTACAAAACACAAATTATAGAAAACGTGCCTACAGGAACAACAGTAGTCATCCTCGAAGCAACAGACGCAGATGAAGGTGTTAATGGCGAAATTGAATATTCACTCAGGAGCAAAGGCCAGGATCTCATTTTAGATTTATTTGATGTTGATTCTAAAAGCGGGGCAATTACAATCAAAGGTCTAATAGACTTTGAACAAAACCCTGCATTTGAGATCCACGCCCAGGCCAGGGACAGAGGCCAGCCTCCAATGTCAGCTCACTGTAAAGTACTCGTAGAGGTAGTGGACCTCAACGACAACGCTCCGGAGATCACCGTGACGTCACTCATGACGGCGGTGAAAGAGGACGCTAAAATAGGCACTGCTATTGCTCTGGTTACCGTTCTTGACAAAGACGATGGAATAAACGGTGTGGTAAAAGCGTTTATCGCCAATGATCCACCATTTAAACTTCAGCCGAACTACAAAAACTATTATTCCTTAGTGGTTAACGGACCTCTGGACAGGGAGACCGACGCCCAGTACACGGTGACTATTTTAGCCACTGATGATGGGTCCCCGCCTCTCTCGGGCACTGCCGTCGTCACCGTTCAAGTTTCTGACGTCAACGACAACGAGCCCCGCTTCACGGAGCCCGTGCTGAACGTGTACGTCAGAGAGAACGGGCCGGTGGGGGTCATCGTTAAGACGGTTTCAGCAGTTGACGCTGACGTCGATCAAAACGGTCAAGTGAAGTATTCGTTTTTGCCGAGCAGTAATGCACCTTTGCCGTTTTCTTCAATGATGAATATTAATTCAGAAACTGGAGAGGTTTCATCCCTTCAATCATTTAACTATGAGGAATTAAAATCGTTTCAGTTTAGAGTTCAGGCCACGGACTCTGGAGTCCCTCCCCTCAGCAGTAACGTGACTGTTAACGTTTGTATCCTGGATGAGAATGACAACAGTCCCGGAATATTAGCCCCCTATTCTGAACACGGCTCCGTTAACAGTGAGAACATTCCCTACTCTGCTGAAGCGGGATACTTTGTGGCTAAAATCAGGGCCGTAGACGCAGACTCTGGTTACAATGCACTGCTTTCTTATCACATCTCTGAACCCAAAGGAACCAATCTCTTTCGGATCGGAACCAGCTCCGGTGAAATCAGGACTAAGAGACGGATGAGTGACAATGACCTGAAAACTCACCCGTTGGTGGTGTTGGTTTGTGATAACGGAGAGCCCTCCCTGACAGCTACAGTGTCTATTGATGTCGTTGTGGTTGAAAACACAGGAGACCTTCAGACTCAGTTCAGACACGTGCCGCTAAAGGAGGACAGCTTCTCTGCTCTAAACCTGTATTTGCTGATCGCCATTGCGTCGGTGTCAGTGATCTTTCTACTGAGTCTCATCAGTTTAATAGCAGTCAAATGCCACCGGACAGACAACAGTTTCAGCAGGTACAGCGCCCCAATGATCACCACCCACCCTGACGGGAGCTGGTCTTACTCTAAATCTACACAGCAGTATGACGTGTGTTTCAGCTCAGACACACTGAAGAGTGACGTAGTAGTGTTCCCTCCTCAATTCCCGCCTGTTGATGGAGAACTGATCAGTATAAACGGAGGGGACACTTATGGCACGACCCAGACATTACCAAACAAAGACAAGGTAAGAATATGATATAGTAGACTTTCATATATTGTAGTCATTCATTTGTTGATGTTTTTCAAGTGTTCCATCGTTGGCCGTTTATCCACAGCGCAGGCCTTGTTGTGATACATGGTACGCCTCAATCCAAGGTCCTGATAACTTTCGTGTGAAACATTAGTCCCATAGTGTAAATATATTCCAGAAGTTCTTCAACCTCAAAACATTATATGTTTGAACACGAGGTGATTATTACATTACATTTGAATATAATTCGATTATGATAAATAATTGTATTCATTCTAAGCATATTCCAACCTAATATATTACAAGTGAATGTCAAGACATATTTTACCCCAACCCAGTCTCACGTGAAATTAATTTATCTATTCATTCGTGATATAGGACACGTCATTTCAATTTCTTCGTGCAAAAATCCACAAATTTCAAACTCATGTCCCTAAAACCCCAACCCTAAACCCATTGCCTAACCTCTACATAACACCGTTGGCAGGTATCTTATAGATTTACAACGTTCATGTTTTTAATTATCAACGTTTCCCAAAGTGTAGACTCCGCGTCCACGGGAATTAAGCACACGGTGTCGCTCGAGACCGTGGGATACATCGCTGTGGTCATTTCAAAGCCCCTCCTCTCGGACGAGGATTCATTTACGTCACAGTGTGTAGCAAGTCCTCATTTGATTCGAATGTAGATGGTAGTGCAGCGCTCTATGGGATGGTCATTGGATGGATTAGTACGCGTTTTGTGGAATTGATGTGAATATTCTTTGATTCCAGTCCCGTTCGATGACAGAGATGGGCCGTGGCGATGGAAGAGGAAGCGTTTGGATTATTCATCTTTTCGTACTTTGTCTAATTGAGTGTTCCGTCGCTCTGCTGTCCTATACTGTTTCCGAGGAGGCAGACAAAGGCACAGCTGTTGGAAATCTCGCAAAGGATTTAAATATAAATGTACGCGAACTGGAATCAAGGGGTCTTCAGATCGTATCTGGTCATAGTAAGAAACATTTCGATGCAAATTTAAAAACGGGAGCTTTGATGGTTAGCGAGAGAATCAACCGTGAAGAGCTTTGTCCGCACTTGGCCAAATGCATTCTAAAAATACAAGCTATATTAAGTAATCCAATGAATATTTACCGAATAGAAGTTCATGTTTTGGATATAAATGACAACGGGCCTGTATTTCTGGAACAAAACCACGCATTTAACATCTCTGAATCATCTATGACCGGAGAAAGATACCCTCTCCCAGCTGCGATCGATCCAGACGTAGGCAGCAATTCAGTGCATAATTACAAACTGAACCAAAACGAATATTTCTCTCTGGATGTACAGGTCAGTGGAGAGGAGAGCGTTTCTGCTGAGCTAGTTCTCAAAAAAGCCCTAGACCGCGAACATGAGCAAGTCATTAAGCTTACACTGACCGCTATCGACGGAGGAAAACCGGTTAAAACTGGAATATTGCAGATCACTGTTCATGTAATAGACGCAAACGACAATGTCCCTGCGTTTGGTAAAATGCTTTACAAAGTACGTGTTACCGAGAGCATACCGGCAGGTGCAACAATTATTAAATTGGAAGCCACAGATTTAGACGAAGGGTCAAATGCAGAAATTATATACAGCTTCATGAAACGTGGAAATGTAAAGTCCTATGATAAATTCAATATCGATGCGTTTAGTGGAGAAGTGACGGTCAAAGAGGGTTTAGATCACGAAACAAATGCAGCGTACGAGCTCCGTGTACAGGCTACGGATAAAGGTGCTTCCCCTCGCAGCGGTTATTCTAAACTGCTCGTGGAGGTTGTCGATGTGAACGATAACGCCCCAGAAATATCAATTACGTCGGTAAACAGTCCTCTCAAAGAGGATACCGAGAGAGGCACGGTTGTTGCTTTAATTAATGTGTTGGACAAAGACAGTGGAAAAAATGGGCAAGCTAATTGTAGAATCATTGGTTCTGTGCCATTTTCTCTTAAGCTGAACTACAAAAATGAGTACTCGATGATCGTTGATGGGGCTCTTGACCGAGAAATCACGTATCAATACAATATAACCATCGCAGCGACAGACGAAGGGACCCCACCCATCTCTAGTACCAGCCTTGTTGTCGTTCAACTTTCTGACGTGAATGACAACCCGCCGCGCTTCAGAGAACCCGTTTACAATGTTTACGTCAAAGAGAATGATCGTGTAGGCGATGTAATTTACAAAGTGACAGCAATCGACCCTGATGTCAATGAAAATGCGCAAATAACGTATTCATTACAAGCTATCCCAACAAGAAATGTTCAAATATCATCCCTTATTAATATTAATTCAGAAACAGGCGACATTCTCAGCCTTCGTTCTTTCAACTTTGAAGAGTTTAAAACATTCAGTTTCAAAGTCCAGGCCACAGATTCTGGGGTTCCTCCACTGAGCAGCAACGTGATTGTTAACGTTTTCATCATGGATGAGAATGACAACAGTCCCGGGATTCTACCCCCCTATTCTGAACACGGCTCCGTTAACAGTGAGAACATTCCCTACTCTGCTGAAGCGGGATACTTTGTGGCTAAAATCCGGGCCGTAGACGCAGACTCTGGTTTCAATGCACTACTTTCTTATCACATCTCTGAACCCAAAGGAACCAATCTCTTTCGGATCGGAACCAGCACCGGTGAAATCAGGACTAAGAGACGGATGAGTGACAATGACCTGAAAACTCACCCGTTGGTGGTGTTGGTTTGTGATAACGGGGAGCCCTCCCTGACAGCTACTGTGTCTATTGATGTCGTTGTGGTTGAAAACACAGGAGACCTTCAGACTCAGTTCAGACACGTGCCGCTAAAGGAGGACAGCTTCTCTGCTTTAAACCTGTATTTGCTGATCGCCATTGCGTCGGTGTCAGTGATCTTTCTACTGAGTCTCATCAGTTTAATAGCAGTCAAATGCCACCGGACAGACAACAGTTTCAGCAGGTACAGCGCCCCAATGATCACCACCCACCCTGACGGGAGCTGGTCTTACTCTAAATCTACTCAGCAGTATGACGTGTGTTTCAGCTCAGACACACTGAAGAGTGACGTAGTAGTGTTCCCTCCTCAATTCCCGCCTGTTGATGGAGAACTGATCAGTATAAATGGAGGAGACACATTAAACAGAACTCAGACTTTACCAAATAAAGATAAGGTAAGAGTTTCAGGAGTTGCTTTAAAATACAACTGATAAATTAATGTCCTCATTGCACTTTGTTCATTCACTAATTCCCTTTTTTGTGCAGCAAACGTTTATATTGATGTGTACACAGCAACAATGAAATTGATAGGTGTTTCAATTTCTGTGTTAAAGGGCATATCTCTCAACATAAAAGTGTTGTTTAAGAGAAATGGATAAAATACAAAACATTTAGGCTTGTATCAGATGACAATGCGTCGTATTGCTGTTGGCACCGTCTCGTTATTTAAATGTGGACATCTTTACATGCCAGGGTATGAAGTTGTAGATCAGTATTCGGAGTTGTGGGATCTCATGAGGTATAATGATGAAGGTAAACGAGGGAGCCGCCGCTCTGCGCGCGTCCACAGTAAAGACGCTCTCCATGGTATCAGACGTGAGACGTTATGTGATTCCACCATGTTGGCTGTTTTCAGGATTTTCTTGTTGTTGCATAATTCAATACATTTTTTGAGACCGTCAACGTGACAAATAATTAATTGCAGATTCCCCAACATAATATATGGTCACCCTTATCTGCCTTAATATGAGCTCATTCGTGGGTTGTCTCTGGACCTTGACAATAGAAACAAATCACTTGCATTGAATCATTTCGATTTAAGCTTGGACATTATATGGACAGTTGATGTCGCTATGGAGACCCACAGAGTGTCGTCAGTACGATACCCAGACTCCTCCTCTGTATGACGAGGTGGCCGTTGTCCACTACAGCTTTGTGTGGAGGAACACAAATGACGAGGAAGCAGCGAGGGAAGAGCTGTGCGCTATAGTCAGCAATCTAGTCCTAAACGTTCGTGTATCGTAATGCGTATGTTGTTGTTGTTATCCGGATTCATTGTGGCTTAGAAATGGAATACCGATTCGGATTTACATCGCTTTGGATACAAATATGTGCTTTACTGTTTTTTGCCGACTGGTCGGGAGCTCAGCTTTCCTATTCTGTACTGGAAGAGGTAGACAAAGGCTCCGTCGTGGGAAACCTCGCTAAGGATTTAAACATTGAGCTCAAAGATTTGGAATACAGAGAATTGCGGGTTTTGCCAGGACACTCAGAGAACTATTTTGGAGTTCATTCAAAAACCGGTGCGCTTTATGTTGGCGAAAGAATAGATCGCGAAGAGCTCTGTCCTGGCCTGGTTAAATGCTCCGTGAATGTTGAGGCAATGTTGAGCAATCCGGTGCATTTGCATCGCTTAGAGGTTAACATTGTGGATATTAATGATAACGCTCCATTTTTCCGTGAGAACCTGAGGATATTAAACATTTCAGAATCCTCTTCTTCTGGTGAAAGATATCTACTCCCAATGGCCAAGGATGCAGATACAGGCAGCAACTCCATTAAGAGCTACAGACTGAGCCAGAATGAACATTTCTCACTGGATGTACAGAGCGGGGACGACCAGGGTGTTTCCGCAGATTTAGTGTTGCAGAAAGCTTTAGACCGAGAAAAGCAGTCCGTCATAAACCTTGTTTTAACCGCTTTCGACGGAGGAAAGCCACATAAATCCGGGACTCTGAAAATTGTTGTAAACGTTATGGATGTGAATGATAACACTCCCATATTTAGCCAAACTCTTTACAAGGCTCAGGTAAATGAAAACGCTCCACCTCAGACATCCATATTAACAATAGCTGCGTCAGATTTAGACGAGGGAATAAACGGCGATATTATATACTCGTTTATAGAAAGGGGAGATTTTAATCCAGACCAGATATTTTCGATTAATTCACAGACTGGGGAAATAACGGTAAAAGGCCAACTCGACTTCGAGATAAACCCTGCTTATGACATTCGTGTACAGGCGAAAGACAAAGGCATGCCGTCTCGTAGTGTGCACGGCAAAGTGCTGGTGGAAGTAATCGACGTAAATGACAACATTCCGGAGATTATAATCACGTCTCTTATGAGCCCAGTAAAAGAGGATGCTCAGTTAGGGACGGTGGTCGCTCTCGTTACGGTGAATGATAAAGACGGCGGAAGTAATGGTCTCACTAATTGCAAAATATTAGGATCAGTGCCATTTAAATTAAAACTAAATTACAAGAATTATTATTCCTTGATTGTGGATGGGCCGCTCGATAGAGAACATACCTCTGAGTATACCGTCACCATCATAGCCAGTGATGAAGGGAGTCCGCCTCTCTCGAGCACCAGTGTTATCGCTGTCCACGTTTCTGACGTGAATGACAACGCGCCTCGATTCCCAGATCCAGTCATTAGTGTTTATGTGAAGGAGAACAGTCCAGTGGGAGCTACAATCTACACCATCAGTGCAGTGGACCCTGATACAGACGATAATGCAAAAGTATCGTACACACTGTTAGGTATTGTTTCAAAAAGTACTCAGATTTCATCCGTTGTTAACATCAACTCAGTGACGGGAGATATTGTCAGTCTGCAATCCTTTAACTTTGAAGAGGTTAAAACGTTTCAAATAAAAGTCAAAGCCACCGATGATGGAGTTCCACCCCTTAGCAGTAACCTGACAGTCAATGTTTTTATCCTGGATGAGAATGACAACAGTCCTGGTATTTTACCCCCCTATTCTGAACACAGCTCCGTTAACAGTGAGAACATTCCCTACTCTGCTGAAGCAGGATACTTTGTGGCTAAAATCAGGGCCGTAGACGCAGACTCTGGTTACAATGCACTGCTTTCTTACCACATCTCTGAACCCAAAGGAACCAATCTCTTTCGGATCGGAACCAGCTCCGGTGAAATCAGGACTAAGAGACGGATGAGTGACAATGACCTGAAAACTCACCCGTTGGTGGTGTTGGTTTGTGATAACGGAGAGCCCTCCCTGACAGCTACTGTGTCTATTGATGTCGTTGTGGTTGAAAACACAGGAGACCTTCAGACTCAGTTCAGACACGTGCCGCTAAAGGAGGACAGCTTCTCTGCTTTAAACCTGTATTTGCTGATCGCCATTGCGTCGGTGTCAGTGATCTTTCTACTGAGTCTCATCAGTTTAATAGCAGTCAAATGCCACCGGACAGACAACAGTTTCAGCAGGTACAGCGCCCCAATGATCACCACCCACCCTGACGGGAGCTGGTCTTACTCTAAATCTACTCAGCAGTATGACGTGTGTTTCAGCTCAGACACACTGAAGAGTGACGTAGTAGTGTTCCCTCCTCAATTCCCGCCTGTTGATGGAGAACTGATCAGTATAAACGGAGGAGACACTTTAAGCAGAACTCAGACTTTGCCCAATCACGAGAAGGTATGTTAAGTGCTAATCAGCCACACTTTTCATTTCATTTAAGAGGTTACATATAATATATGTGTCCCGTCTTTGCAATGTTATTTCGCTTTTGTGATGCCCCTTGTGCTGGTAAGCGGATGGATGTCTAGTTTGGGTAAGCCTATCCTTTTAGACTTCATCCCATTTTGCCGAATGCAGAACAGGATCATTTATGTCACATAATTGAATCATACACTTCTATCTACTGGCAATTGTGTGTGTGTGTGTGTGTGTGTGTGTGTGTGTGTGTGTGTGTGTGTGTGTGTGTGTGTGTGTGTGTGTGTGTGTGTGTGTGTGTGTGTGTGTGTGTGTGTGTGTGTGTGTGTGTGTGTGTGTGTGTGTGTCACACCATTCAACGGGTGGTGGCGCCAGAGACCGGAGAAGCTATAGTGTTGAGCCTTGAAACGCCCCCTTACTGCGTTTTGATTGGACAGCGTCACAAGCTAGTAAAAGTGGCCAGAACACACAGATAATGCCTTTGCTAGAGGAGTTGAAGAGCTCACATAGATCTCTATGACGGACCATACCAAAACGAACGGACATTCTAAGTTATATATGCCCTCCGAGTTAGCTATGGGGGCCATAGCACGGAGGGAATATTTTTGGATTCGATTCTTTGTCTTGCTTTGTTTTTGTCACTGCGGTACAGCTCAGATTTCTTACTCTATTTCGGAGGAGATGAACAAAGGAACGACTGTGGGCAATCTCGCAAAGGATTTAAAACTGAATCTGAATGCCTTGGAGTCAAGAGAACTCCGAATTGTTTCGGAGTATATTAGAAGATACCTCGTTGTGGATTTAAGGACTGGAAACCTTTTGGTCGCCGAAAGAATAGACAGAGAGGAGCTTTGCAACGAGCTGCATAAATGTTCGCTTAAAATCCAGGCTTTGTTGAGCAATCCAGTGAACATGCATCGCATTGAAATTCATATCCTAGATATAAATGATAATGCACCTGCTTTCGAGGAGAAAACGTTTGTTTTCAACATCTCTGAGTCGATATCACTGGGAGAGCGATATTTACTTCCAATAGCATTCGACGCAGACATAGGGAGTAACGCGGTTAAGGGCTACAAGCTAAGCCAGAACGAATATTTCTCCCTCGACGTACAGAGTGGCGAAGAGCAAAGCGTGTCCGCTGAGCTGGTGTTGCAGAAAGCTTTAGATCGGGAGAAACAGTCGGTTATCACACTCACTTTAACCGCAGTAGACGGAGGAAAACCTTTCAAAATGGGTACAATGCAGCTAATAATTAATGTGATTGATGTGAACGATAACACGCCCGTGTTTAGTAAGTCGTTGTATAAGGCAAGGGTGAATGAAAATGCTTTAAATGGAACCAGGGTTATACAACTAAACGCATCAGATCCAGACGAAGGAGTCAACGGTGAGCTCCTGTATTCTTTCATGAAACGGGGTAATGTAGATCCTTCCTCTGTATTTGATATCAATGCAAATACAGGGGAAATCAAAGTTAACGGCATCTTGGATTACGAAAAGATACCTGCATACGAACTAAGAGTCCAGGTCAGAGATAAAGGCCCCGGATCTCGCAGTGTTCATAGTAAACTACTGATAGAGGTAGTGGACGCCAATGACAATGCACCGGAGATATCGATCACTTCCCTTAGGAACCCTGTGAAAGAAAGCGCGGAAATGGGAACCGTGATTGCTTTGGTAACTGTAAGCGATAGAGACAGTGGGGTGAATGGCCTCACCGCCTGCACACTTGGCGGTGTTGTTCCCTTTAAGCTGGAAACTAACTATAAAAATGACTATTCTTTAGTGGTAGACGGGTTTCTGGACAGAGAGACGGATACACAGTATAACGTCACCATCTCGTCCAGCGATGGCGGGGATCCGCCTCTCTCCACCAGAAGTTATTTGATGGTGTATGTTTCTGATGTAAACGACAACGCGCCGCACTTCGCCGATCCCGTTTTGAATGTGTATGTGAAGGAGAATAGTGACGTAGGTACTGTAGTCTATAGAGTAAATGCTATGGATTCGGATTCGGAGGATAACGCCAGAATAACCTATTCGTTAATAAGCAGTCTCTCTCAAAATATTCCAGTGTTATCAGCTGTGAATATAAACTCCGAGACTGGTGATATAGTCACATTGCAGTCTTTTAATTATGAAGACATAACGATGTTCAGCTTCAAAGCGCAGGCCACAGACTCTGGTGATCCCCAACTCAGTAGCAACGTTACTGTCAACTTCTTTATCCTGGATGAGAATGACAACAGTCCCGGGATCCTACCCCCCTATTCTGAACACGGATCGGTTAACAGTGAGAACATTCCCTACTCTGCTGAAGCGGGATACTTTGTGGCAAAAATCAGGGCAGTAGACGCAGACTCTGGTTACAATGCACTGCTTTCTTATCACATCTCTGAACCCAAAGGAACCAATCTCTTTCGGATCGGAACCAGCACCGGTGAAATCAGGACTAAGAGACGGATGAGTGACAATGACCTGAAAATTCACCCGTTGGTGGTGTTGGTTTGTGATAACGGAGAGCCCTCCCTGACAGCTACTGTGTCTATTGATGTCGTTGTGGTTGAAAACACAGGAGACCTTCAGACTCAGTTCAAACACGTGCCGCTAAAGGAGGACAGCTTCTCTGCTTTAAACCTGTATTTGCTGATCGCCATTGCGTCGGTGTCAGTGATCTTTCTACTGAGTCTCATCAGTTTAATAGCAGTCAAATGCCACCGGACAGACAACAGTTTCAGCAGGTACAGCGCCCCAATGATCACCACCCACCCTGACGGGAGCTGGTCTTACTCTAAATCTACTCAGCAGTATGACGTGTGTTTCAGCTCAGACACACTGAAGAGTGACGTAGTAGTGTTCCCTCCTCAATTTCCGCCTGTTGATGGAGAACTGATCAGTATAAACGGAGGAGACACTTTAAGCAGAACTCAGACTTTACCCAACAAAGACAAGGTATGTGATATCGGAGTAATGTGTCTGTATTTCTGTAAATCCATAACTGAATAGTGTAATATATTTCTGGGCTGATCTGGAAACACAGTTTACCTCCCGTTTGACTTAAAAGCACATTTTTGCATACATAACATACACAAGAGCAATGTGCATGATATCGTTAACGAAACTCCAAACACCCATCAACATAGCAATAGACCTCTCCATGGTGCTGATTCGCTCATCTTGAAGAACATTTTCAACCATTGTTATTAATTAAAGACGATCTGCAAGGTTTTAATTGACTAAGTTACGTTTACAAGCTGTCAGTCATAATTATGAAGGAATATTCATGAACAAAAAAACCGTCTCACCAAACACTTGGTGTCGCTCAAGACCGTGGAAATCCATGGATAGCCTCCGTCTAAACTCCTCCCTATTGTAAACGTTGGTCATCGACCATTTGTTTCGGGAGAGTATTCAAAGCGCTTGTGAATTTGCAGCCGCAGAGCTAAATGGATGTTACGTCGGGTGAACCACATATAGGACGGATCGATCTATAACACTGGATTTAAGTGGTGGTTGTGATTTAATATTTTTCTCGGACAACTATGCCTTTTCGAGAACAAAGAGGATATGTTTGGGCTCATCTCGTTGTATTGCTTTGTCTCGTTGGCCGGTCTGACGCTCAGATATCATACTCAGTTTCAGAGGAGGCGAACAAAGGCACCGTAGTTGGGAATCTCGCGAAGGATTTCAACCTCAATGTGCAGGAATTGGCGTCAAGGGATCTTCGCATGGTGTCTGCATACAGTAAGACATATTTCAACGCGGACATACGGACCGGCAACCTCTTTGTTGATCACAGGATAGACAGAGAAGAGCTGTGTCCGAACACGGCAAAATGTTCCCTCAGAATACAAGCTGTATTAAACAATCCTGTCACTGCACACCGTATTGAAGTCAATGTTTTAGACATTAATGACAACTCGCCAACATTTGCTGAAAAGTCGTACAATGTTAACATTTCAGAATCATTACCAACCGGAGAACGTTTTCTTCTTCCTCTAGCAGTTGATGCTGATATAGGCAGTAACTCTGTGAAGACGTACAGACTGAGTCAGAATGAATATTTTTCCCTCGATGTACAGAACGGAGGGAAACATGGTGTTTCTGCGGAGTTATTGTTACAGAAAGCATTAGATCGAGAGAAAGAACCGGTCATTACACTTATTCTGGCCGCGATGGACGGAGGGAAACCTCCTAAATCAGGAACAATACAAATAACAGTGAATGTTATTGACGTAAACGATAACTCGCCCATTTTCAACAAATCACTGTATAAAGTGAATGTTGCTGAAAATGCACTGGTTGGAACACTAGTGATTGAGCTAAATGCAAGCGATATAGATGAAGGAATGAATAGTAAGCTTTTGTATTCCCTCATTAAACGAGGTAACATCGACAAATCAGATACATTTGGTATTGATTCGGAAACGGGGAAATTAACAGTTGAGGGACGTTTAGATCATGAGGACACACCTGCTTATGAAGTACGAGTACAAGCAGTCGACCAGGGAAATCCGCCTCGCAGCGCACATGCTAAACTATTGATTGAGATCACTGACGTCAACGATAATTCTCCGGAAATATCGGTGACGTCACTGATGACTCCCGTGAAGGAAGACGCAGAAATGGGGACCATCGTTGCCTTGTTGACAGTGAGCGACAACGACGGTGGACAGAATGGCATGACAATCTGTATACTCTTAGGATCCGTTCCTTTTCAATTAAAGTCAAATTACAAAAACGATTATTCTTTGGTCGTAAATTCCCCTCTAGACAGGGAGAGCGACGGCTTTTACGAGGTCACAGTTGAAGCGGTGGATCACGGGACGCCGCCTCTGTCCAGCACCACCGTCATTAGCGTACAAATCGCTGATGTTAACGACAACGCACCCGTGTTTCACGAGCCAGTGATTCATGTGTATGTTAAGGAAAACAGTAAGGTCGGAGCAATAATCTACACTATTAAAGCATATGATGCTGATTTAGAGGAGAATGCCAGATTAGTTTACAGATTGGTAGAAAACCAACCAAGAATTGTTCCAATTTCATCCCTTATTAATATTAATTCAGAAACAGGAGAAATTGTCAACCTTCAGTCTTTCAATTTTGAAGAATTTAAAAAGTTCAGCTTCAAAGTTCAGGCCACCGACTCTGGGGTTCCTCCCTTGAGCAGCAACGCTACTGTCAACGTTTTTATCCTGGATGAGAATGACAACAGTCCCGGGATTTTAGCCCCCTATTCTGAACACGGCTCCGTTAACAGTGAGAACATTCCCTACTCTGCTGAAGCGGGATACTTTGTGGCTAAAATCAGGGCCGTAGACGCAGACTCTGGTTACAATGCACTGCTTTCTTATCACATCTCTGAACCCAAAGGAACCAATCTCTTTCGGATCGGAACCAGCACCGGTGAAATCAGGATCAAGAGACGGATGAGTGACAATGACCTGAAAACTCACCCGTTGGTGGTGTTGGTTTGTGATAACGGAGAGCCCTCCCTGACAGCTACTGTGTCTATTGATGTCGTTGTGGTTGAAAACACAGGAGACCTTCAGACTCAGTTCAGACACGTGCCGCTAAAGGAGGACAGCTTCTCTGCTTTAAACCTGTATTTGCTGATCGCCATTGCGTCGGTGTCAGTGATCTTTCTACTGAGTCTCATCAGTTTAATAGCAGTCAAATGCCACCGGACAGACAACAGTTTCAGCAGGTACAGCGCCCCAATGATCACCACCCACCCTGACGGGAGCTGGTCTTACTCTAAATCTACTCAGCAGTATGACGTGTGTTTCAGCTCAGACACACTGAAGAGTGACGTAGTAGTGTTCCCTCCTCAATTCCCGCCTGTTGATGGAGAACTGATCAGTATAAACGGAGGAGACACTTTAAGCAGGACTCAGACTTTACCAAATAAAGATAAGGTAAGATTTTCATGAGAAGCTTTCAAATGCAACAGTTAAATGTATGTCCTCATTGCACTTAGTTTCTTTTTTCCATAATTCCCTTTTTTACGCAGCAAACGTTAATATTAATGTGTACACATAACAATGATATTGATACGTGTTTCAATTTCTGTGTTAATGGGCAAAGCTCTTAACATAAATGTGGTGTTTTCATTTAATGGATAAAATACAAAACATTCAGGCTTGTGTTAGATGACAATGCGTCGTATTGCTGCTGGCACCGTCTCGTTATTTACATGTGGACATCTTTACATGCCAGGGGCTGAGGTTGTAGATCAGTATTCGGAGCTCTGGGATCTCATGAGGTATAATGATGAAGGTAAACGAGGGATCCGCCGCTCTGCGCGCGTCCACAGAAAAAATGCTCTCCATGGTATCGGACGTGAGACGTTATGTGATTCCACCATGATGGCTGTTTTCAGGATCTTCTTGTTGTCCTTATCTGCCTTAATATGTGCTCATTCGTGGGTTGTCTCTGGACATTGACAATAGAAAAAATCACTTGCATCAAAATAATTTTGATGAACATTATATGGACAGTTGATGTCGCTATGGAGAACTCTCAGACCCACAGAGTTTCGTCAGTACGATAACCAGACTCCTCCTCTGTATGACGAGGTGGCCGTGGTCCACCACAGCTTTGTGTGGAGAAACACAAATGACGAGGAAGCAGCGAGGGAAGAGCTGTGCGCTTTGGTCAGCAATCTGTACCTAAACGTTCGTGGATCGTAATGCGTATGTTGTTGTTATCCGGATTCATTGTGGCTTAGAAATGGAATACCGATTCGGATTTACATCCCTTTGGATACAAATATGTGCTTTACTGTTTTTCGCCGACTGGTCGGGAGCTCAGCTTTCATATTCTGTACTCGAGGAGGTAGACAAAGGCTCCGTCGTGGGAAATCTCGCTAAGGATTTAAACATTGACCTCAAAGATTTGGAACACAGAGACTTGCGGGTTTTGCCACGACACTCAAATAACTATTTTGGAGTTGATTGGAAAACCGGTGCGCTTTATGTCGGCGAAAGAATAGATCGCGAAGAGCTATGTCCTAGTACGGTAAAATGTTCGTTGAATATAGAAGCTATGTTGAGCAATCCAGTGCACTTGCATCGCTTAGAGGTTAACATTGTAGATATTAACGATAACGCGCCATTCTTTAGAGAAAAACTGAGGATATTAAACATTTCGGAATTAACCTCCACCGGTGAAAGATATCTTCTTCCAATGGCCAACGATGCAGATACTGGCAGCAACTCCATTAAGAGCTACAGACTGAGCCAGAATGAACATTTCTCGCTGGATGTACAGAGCGGGGACGACCAGGGTGTATCCGCAGATTTAGTGTTGCGGACAGCTTTAGACCGAGAAAAGCAGTCCGTCATCAACCTTGTTTTAACCGCTTTCGACGGAGGAAAGCCACATAAATCCGGGACTCTGAAAATTGTTGTAAACGTTATGGATGTGAATGATAACACTCCCATATTTAGCCAAACTCTTTACAAGGCCCAGGTAAATGAAAACGCTCCACCTCAGACATCCATATTAACAATATCTGCGTCCGATTTAGACGAGGGAATAAACGGTGAGGTTGTTTACTCGTTTATCGAAAGAGGACATTTTAATCCCGAGCAGTTATTTTCTATGAATTCACAGACTGGGGAAATAACGGTAAAAGGCGAACTTGATTTCGAAAAAAACCCTGCTTATGACATTCGTGTACAGGCGAGAGACAAAGGCATGCCGTCTCGTAGTGTGCACGGCAAAGTGCTGGTGGAAGTAATCGACGTAAATGACAATATTCCGGAGATTATAATCACGTCTCTTATGAGCCCAGTAAAAGAGGATGCTCAGTTAGGGACGGTGGTCGCTCGGGTTACGTTGAATGATAAAGATGGCGGAAGTAACGGCCTCACTAATGGCAAAATATTAGGATCCGTGCCATTTAAATTGAAACTTAACTACAACAATTATTACTCTTTGATTGTGGATGGGCCTCTCGACAGAGAGAATGCCTCCGAGTATAGCGTCACCATCATAGCCAGCGATGAAGGTAGTCCGCCTCTCTCGAGCACCAGTGTTATCGCTGTCCACGTTTCTGATGTGAATGACAACGCGCCTCGATTCCCAGATCCAGTCATTAGTGTTTATGTAAAGGAGAACAGTCCAGCGGGAGCTACTATCTACACCATCAGTGCAGTGGACCCTGACACAGATGATAATGCGAAAGTATCGTTCACACTGTTAGGGATTGTTTCAAAAAGTACTCAGATTTCATCCGTTGTTACCATCAACTCAGTGACGGGAGAAATTGTCAGTCAGCAATCCTTTAACTTTGAAGAGGTTAAAACGTTTCAAATCAAAGTCAAAGCCACCGATGAAGGTGTTCCTCCCCTGAGCAGTAACGTGACAGTGAACGTTTTCATCCTGGATGAGAATGACAACAGTCCCGGGATTTTAGCCCCCTATTCTGAACACGGCTCCGTTAACAGTGAGAACATTCCTTACTCTGCTGAAGCAGGATACTTTGTGGCTAAAATCAGGGCCGTAGACGCAGACTCTGGTTACAATGCACTGCTTTCTTATCACATCTCTGAACCCAAAGGAACCAATCTCTTTCGGATAGGAACCAGCACCGGTGAAATCAGGACTAAGAGACGGATGAGTGACAATGACCTGAAAACTCACCCGTTGGTGGTGTTGGTTTGTGATAACGGAGAGCCCTCCCTGACAGCTACTGTGTCTATTGATGTCGTTGTGGTTGAAAACACAGGAGACCTTCAGACTCAGTTCAGACACGTGCCGCTAAAGGAGGACAGCTTCTCTGCTTTAAACCTGTATTTGCTGATCGCCATTGCGTCTGTGTCAGTGATCTTTCTACTGAGTCTCATCAGTTTAATAGCAGTCAAATGCCACCGGACAGACAACAGTTTCAGCAGGTACAGCGCCCCAATGATCACCACCCACCCTGACGGGAGCTGGTCTTACTCTAAATCTACTCAGCAGTATGACGTGTGTTTCAGCTCAGACACACTGAAGAGTGACGTAGTAGTGTTCCCTCCTCAATTCCCGCCTGTTGATGGAGAACTGATCAGTATAAACGGAGGAGACACATTAAACAGAACTCAGACTTTACCAAATAAAGATAAGGTAAGATGTCCATGCGTTGCTTTCAAATACTTTGTATATATGTCCCAGACTTTCTTTCTAGCAAAAAGCCTTTTAATGGAGCAAACGTTTATATTGTTGTATACACACTGAAAACGCTATGATATGTTTCCTTTTTGTGTTAATTGAACTACGTCTTGACATAACAGTTATGTTTAAAAAATATGGCTACAATTTAAATTATTTATGCTATGTATTGTCTCTAATGACAATGTGTTGTAACACTGCAGGCACCGTCGCTTTATTTTAACGTGAAAATCTGTACATGTTAGGGGCTGAAGTGGTAGATCAGCATTTGGAGCTACTGGATCTCACGTGGTATAATTATGAAGATAAACAATGGAGCCGCCAATCTGCGCGCGTTCACAGTAAGAGTGCTGTCCATGTTACTGGACGTGAGATGTTCTGTGACTGCACCATGTTGGCTGTTTTCAGGTTACGTAATGCAATCAATTACTGGAGCCTGTCAACGGATCAAATGATTTAATTCAGATTTCTACACAATATATATTTTTAATACTTATCTGCCTCAGTATAAATTATTTTGTGGGCTGTCGCTGAACATTGAAAGTGGACAAGAATTACCTGCATCGAAATAATTGAGATTTAAGCTTTGACTTTATATGGACAGTTGATGTCGCTATACAACCCTCAGACCCACCGAGTCGCGTTAGTACGATAACCAGACTCCTCCTCAGTATGACGAGGCGGCCGTGGTCCACCACAGCTTTGTGTGGAGAAACACAAATGACGAGGAAGCAGCGAGGGAAGAAATGTGCGCTATAAACGGCTATCTAGACCTAAACGTTCGTGGGTCGTATTGCGTATGTTGTTGATATCCGGCTTCATTGTGGCTTAGAAATGGAAAACCGACTCGGATTTACACCGTTTTGGATACAAATTTGTGCTTTACTGTGTTTCGCCGATTGGTCGGGAGCTCAGCTTTCATATTCTGTACTCGAGGAGGTAGACAAAGGCTCCGTCGTGGGAAACCTCGCTAAGGATTTAAACATTGACCTCAAAGATTTGGAATACAGAGACTTGCGGGTTTTGCCAGGAGACTCCAACAACTGTTTTGGAGTGGATTTAAAAACCGGTGCGCTATACGTTGACGAAAGAATAGATCGCGAAGAGCTCTGTCCAAGTACGGAAAAATGCTCGTTGAATATAGAGGCTATGTTGAGCAATCCGGTGCATTTGCATCGCTTAGAGGTTAACATTTTGGATATTAATGATAACGCACCGTTGTTCGATGAACGTTTAAGAACATTAAACATTTCGGAATCCTCCTCTTCAGGGGAAAGATATCTACTCCCAATGGCCAATGATGCAGATACGGGCAGCAACTCTATCAAGAGCTACAGACTGAGCCAGAATGAACATTTCTCGCTGGAGGTACAGAGCGGGGATGAGCAGGGTGTATCCGCAGATTTAGTGTTGCAGAAAGCTTTAGACCGAGAAAAGCAGTCCGTCATCAACCTAGTTTTGACCGCTTTCGACGGAGGAAAGCCACACAAATCAGGGACTCTTAAAATTCATGTAAACGTTATGGATTTTAATGATAACTTTCCCATATTTAGCCAATCTCTTTACAAGGCACGGATAAATGAAAACGCACCACTTCAGACTTCCATAATAACAATATTTGCGTCCGATTTAGACGATGGAATAAACGGCGATATTATATACTCGTTTATCGAGAGGGGGAAATTTAACCCTGGTGTTATGTTTTCTATTAATTCACAAACAGGAGAAATAACGGTAAAGGGGGAGCTCGATTTTGAGAAAAATCCTGCTTATGACATTCGTGTACAGGCAAAAGACAAAGGCGCGCCTTCTCGTAGTGTGAACGGCAAAGTGCTGGTGGAAGTAATCGACGTAAATGACAACATTCCGGAGATTACAATCACGTCTCTTATGAGCCCAGTAAAAGAGGATGCTCAGTTCGGGACGGTGGTCGCTCTGGTTACTGTAAATGATAAAGATGGCGGAAGTAACGGTCTCACTAATTGCAAAATATTAGGATCGGTGCCATTTAAATTAAAACTAAACTACAAAAATTATTATTCCTTGATTGTGGATGGGCCTCTAGACAGAGAAGATGCCTCCGAGTATATCGTCACCATCATAGCCAGCGATGAAGGGAGTCTGCCTCTCTCGAGCACCAGTGTTATCGCTGTCCACGTTTCTGACGTGAATGATAACGCGCCTCGATTCCCAGATCCTGTCATTAGTGTTTATGTGAAGGAGAATAGTCCATTGGGATGTACTATCTACACCATCAGTGCAGTGGACCCTGATACAGATGATAATGCAAAAGTATCGTACACATTGTTAGGGATTGTTTCGAAAAGTACTCAGATTTCATCCGTTGTTACCATCAACTCAGTGACGGGAGATATTGTCAGTCAGCAATCCTTTAACTTTGAAGAGGTTAAAACGTTTCAAATCAAAGTCAAAGCCACCGATGAAGGTGTTCCTCCCCTGAGCAGTAACGTGACAGTGAACGTTTTCATCCTGGATGAGAATGACAACAGTCCCGGGATTTTACCCCCCTATTCTGAACACGGCTCCGTTAACAGTGAGAACATTCCCTACTCTGCTGAAGCGGGATACTTTGTGGCTAAAATCAGGGCAGTAGATGCAGACTCTGGTTACAATGCACTGCTTTCTTATCACATCTCTGAACCCAAAGGAACCAATCTCTTTCGGATCGGAACCAGCACCGGTGAAATCAGGACTAAGAGACGGATGAGTGACAATGACCTGAAAACTCACCCGTTGGTGGTGTTGGTTTGTGATAACGGGGAGCCCTCCCTGACAGCTACTGTGTCTATTGATGTCGTTGTGGTTGAAAACACAGGAGACCTTCAGACTCAGTTCAAACACGTGCCGCTAAAGGAGGACAGCTTCTCTGCTTTAAACCTGTATTTGCTGATCGCCATTGCGTCTGTGTCAGTGATCTTTCTACTGAGTCTCATCAGTTTAATAGCAGTCAAATGCCACCGGACAGACAACAGTTTCAGCAGGTACAGCGCCCCAATGATCACCACCCACCCTGACGGGAGCTGGTCTTACTCTAAATCTACTCAGCAGTATGACGTGTGTTTCAGCTCAGACACACTGAAGAGTGACGTAGTAGTGTTCCCTCCTCAATTCCCGCCTGTTGATGGAGAACTGATCAGTATAAACGGAGGAGACACTTTAAGCAGAACTCAGACTTTGCCAAATAAAGATAAGGTAAGATTTGCCATGCTGTAACTCAGTTGGTTTCATGTGTTGTGATTCTCTTGGCGCACAATGTGACCAAACCATTTGTCTTTTTCATTTTGTGATATTCAAGGTCCTGAACTTCGTTGGTACTATATCTCACTCATGAAGCTCTGTAGTTGTGCAGTGTTAAGGTTGAGGTAACCTCAAAAAAGATTGTGTAAAATATCTTCGATTAGGCCTGTAACAATGCCTTAACCTTAGCTTGGTTTTGCTTGCTCTGCAATTTTCTCTTCCGTTGGTGACACTCATCCAACCTTTGTAGCTCCATTACAGTAGTTTTTCACTCATAAAACAGCAAGGCTTGTGTAAAAAAACATTTAAATCCAAGCATAAGGAAGGCTGCTAAATTGTTGAATGTGATTATGCCTGATAAGGACTTCGAGATAATTAGTTCCAAGTTATCTCGAATTATGTTGAAGTATTTCAGTTATCTTTATTTCCACACGTCGCCACTGTCATCTCATTTGTGGACACACTTTTCTCAGTCAGTAGCTCCTCCCTTGCATGAGAGAGCGCTGTCTGCTTTGTTCGCTGGTGAGAATGGACTGACTGTCTGGTGGTGTGTCATCGGTGGTTGGACTGCGGGATTATATTCAGCAGTACCACTGCTGAATTAATGTATTTCTGAAAACTATTATACCGAAAGTATATAATCAGGATGCTTCAACAATGGAATATTTTTGCGGTTTTAATTGGTTGTTGTATTTTGCTATTACACATTCCACAAATCCAAACGACCCACATTGCGTATTCTGTGTCTGAGGAGTCGAAGGCAGGAACTATTGTGGGGAATTTAGCGAAGGATTTGCATCTGGACCTCCTAGACTTGGCGTCTCGGGGTTTTCACATCTCTGGACCTAATGCGAGGTTTTTCGACATCAATGGAAAGACGGGGGCTCTCCTCGTTAAAGACCGAATAGATCGCGACGAGCTCTGTTCTCGTAACGCGAAGTGTTCTCTAGAATTGGAGGCCATTGCGAGCTCCCCACTGAATCTCTATCGCTTTGAGGTTCAAATATTGGATATAAACGATAACGCACCCTTATTTCGGATACTAGAATCATCACTGAATGTATCAGAATCGTCTCTTCCAGGGGAAAGATTCACACTGCCTCAAGCGTATGACGCGGACGTCGGTAGTTTCTCGGTGAAGGGCTACAAACTCAGTCAGAACGACCATTTCTCCCTGGATGTACAGAATAGTGGAGAGCACGGTACGTCCGCAGAGTTAGTCGTGCAAAAGGCTTTGGATCGAGAAAAGCAGTCGATTGTTAAACTAACACTGACCGCAGAAGACGGAGGCAAACCTCCCAGATCTGGAACCTTACAGATCACCGTTAATGTAGAAGACGTTAACGACAATGTCCCCCTCTTTGACAAACCACTATACAAAGCCATGGTGTTTGAAAACACGCCGCAGGGTACGAGGGTGCTTACAGTACATGCAAATGATTTAGATGAAGGCTTACATTCTGAAATTGTGTATTCATTTATCAACCACGATAATGATAATTTTGTTGACGTATTTGCCATCGATTCGGCGACCGGAGTGATAACAGTAAAAGGTACATTGGATCATGAAAGAAACAATGCAATTGAAATTCGTGTGCAAGCAAAGGATAAAGGATCAACTCCAAGAGCTTCACATTGCAAAGTATTGGTCGAAGTCACGGATGTGAATGACAATCCACCAATAATATCTATCACTTCATTAGTAGACAGGATCAGGGAAGATGCGTCGCGCGATACAATGGTCGGCCTAATAACTGTAAAAGACAACGACTCCGGAAAAAACGGCATGGTTGATGTTAGGTTAACTGATAATGTACCATTTGTAATAAAAAATACATACAAAAATCATTATTCTTTAGTGGTAGATGGGGCGCTTGACAGAGAAAAGGCCTCAGAATATAACGTCAGCATAATTGCAACGGACGAAGGCAATCCGCCCCTTACGAGTACCAGCGTTATCGCCGTAGTGATATCTGATGTAAATGACAACCCTCCACTTTTTTTAGAATCGATTGTTCATATTTTTGTGAAAGAAAACAGCAACTTTGGTACAGTAATTTATACAATGAAAGCCGATGACGACGATATCAATGAAAATGCCAAAGTCACGTTTTCTTTATTGGACAAAGATAACAAAATACACCAAATAGCATCGATTTTAAACATTAACTCAGAGACAGGGGACATTGTCAGCCTAAAAAGTTTCAACTATGAAGAGATCACAACGTTTCAGTTTAAAGTTCAGGCCACAGACTCTGGGGTTCCTCCCCTCAGCAGTAACGTGACAGTCAATGTTTTCATCCTGGATGAGAATGACAACAGACCCGGGATCCTACCCCCCTATTCTGAACACGGCTCCGTTAACAGTGAGAACATTCCCTACTCTGCTGATGCAGGATACTTTGTGGCTAAAATCAGGGCTGTAGACGCAGACTCTGGTTACAATGCACTGCTTTCATATCACATCTCTGAACCCAAAGGAACCAATCTCTTTCGGATCGGAACCAGCACCGGTGAAATCAGAACTAAGAGACGGATGAGTGACAATGACCTGAAAACTCACCCGTTGGTGGTGTTGGTTTGTGATAACGGAGAGCCCTCCCTGACAGCTACTGTGTCTATTGATGTTGTTGTGGTTGAAAACACAGGAGACCTTCAGACTCAGTTCAGACACGTGCCGCTAAAGGAGGACAGCTTCTCTGCTTTAAACCTGTATTTGCTGATCGCCATTGCGTCGGTGTCAGTGATCTTTCTCCTGAGTCTCATCAGTTTAATAGCAGTCAAATGCCACCGGACAGACAACAGTTTCAGCAGGTACAGCGCCCCAATGATCACCACCCACCCTGACGGGAGCTGGTCTTACTCTAAATCTACTCAGCAGTATGACGTGTGTTTCAGCTCAGACACACTGAAGAGTGACGTAGTAGTGTTCCCTCCTCAATTCCCGCCTGTTGATGGAGAACTGATCAGTATAAACGGAGGGGACACTTATGGCATGACTCAGACATTACCCAACAAAGACAAGGTATGTTGTCTTGGAAAGCCCCCCACTTATTGTTTGTTTATCTGCCATTATATGTGAAAAGAATTGATATAATGCGTCTAATTTTCCTTTCTGCGATTGGTATCTGAATTGCCTGAATTTAACTGAATTCAACCTTGTTATTGACCATTAGTCGCCATTGCTTCGACCCTTGATATCCATACTTTGAGAGAGTTTTAAGGGTCATTGGTCTTGCAGACTGTAATCCTTCAGCCTCTAAGAGGAGCTGTCCATGGTTCTGATAGTGTGGAGGATTCTCGCAAGCTTCCTGCCAGGTTGTTGGGCTGTATTTGTGATTCCAGATGTACTGCAAGAAGTAAGCAGTACCTTGTTAAATCCATATGGTTATAAGAATACTCAGCTGGGGGTATTTCAGCTGTCTACTTCCATGTCTCTTGTAGGCTATACTACTACTACTACAACTACTATACAACGATTAGTAGTAGTTGTAGTAGTAGTAGTCCATTACTAGTAGTAGTAGTAGTATACTACTACCATACTACTACTACTACCACTACTACTAATCAACATATTCCTACATAAATCCTAATTTAACTAGTATTCCGCTAATCATAATAACAATACAAATGTTATTGTCTTTTTTATTAACTCAAATTCTAAGCTACTAACTTATCAGCATTTCTACAACACTTAATTTAACCTTTTACTAGACTATAAAACATTGTGCAATTCTCAGTAATAAGGGTTCAGTTATAAAAGCACATCATGCCGTTCCATTGTCAGTGCAGTGTATCCGTC
Source organism: Gadus macrocephalus (assembly GCF_031168955.1). NCBI lineage: Eukaryota > Metazoa > Chordata > Actinopteri > Gadiformes > Gadidae > Gadus > Gadus macrocephalus. The sequence goes on along the minus strand of NC_082391.1, from coordinate 14,086,774 downwards.
AGTGGTTAGGGTGTTGTCTTCTCTAGCTTCCATTATCAGTGTTGACTCTCTCTGTTTTACTCCCCCTGCTTTGCTGGTGCCCTGCCACTTCTTAGCCTCATACTTTCTCCCTCTTGTGTTTCTGAGTTCCACTTGATTTTCATTTTCTTTCTCGTGTTGAGTTTACTAAATCATAAAGCTGTAAAACATTACTTCCAGGAACTATATAAATGAAAAGCACCAAGGAACTACTACATATTTTACGTTCGACATGTAACTGAATTGTGACTATTAGCATTCTTATACGAAGCACATTTGTTGTACAGCGCCTAGGTTGCTGGGCTGACTGGTGAATACACGCGCTCTCTCGTGTGCCTTTTTCCCTTTCTCCTCTGACAAGCCTCTTGCCATCCCCCTCCCCCCGCCTCCCTCTGCAAGGGAGCAGCTGAGACCAGTTACTGGGAATTAGCTATGCTCTCTCCAGACATGCTCTCTATTTGCCCCAACACGGTGTAGACATGCATCCATAAATGCACATGAACATATCAATAGCCTATGAAACGGTGCGTGATCCAGCATTAATGTAGGGAATCGTACAGAATTAACCGTGGTACATTTAATTATTTGTAATACAAATACAGATTCAATATGGCAGCATTTGATGCATTGCACAATAGTTGGTGTTGTATGAATTATGAACGTGAAACATATGCATTTCATTTAAGAAAAGTTTTCTTGATATCGTTTATTAAAGAAGTCATTGTTATCCGTCATACTGGCTAGGCTGTGATTCATCGATGCCGTCATTCGGACATCACACCATGACCCTATTTCAGGGAGTGGCCCAGTATAAACACGCATTACATTATTCAGCCAAAGTCTTCAATGAGCTGGTTAAATGCGGTGTGTCCCAACCAGCGTTGTTCTGTGTGCTCCTATGAGCTTTGCATACGGCAGGTCGTGGGTTGTGTAAGTGGGTCAGCGCGTGCTTTAAAAATGGCAGCGCGCATCGCTTGACTTGAATGAAAGTGTGTTGCTGTCATTCGCCACCAGTACGAGGCACAAACTGTTCGATTCTGAATGCCGCGTCGTTCTCTTCTCTGCATATCCCCCCCTAACAATGCTCGGGGCTCTTTCTATGCGTTTGTGGCTGAAAATAGTGCTGTCTATGCTGCAGCTCTGAAGTCAAGTCGAGGGGGGAGGGGTCGGTAATTTTCCGCTATGCGCTGCAGCAGCAGGGAGCTTTCAGTACCGGCGAATCTACGCTGAGAGTTCGATTCGGCTCTCCTTCGTCCCCTGCTCTGCAGTTGGGCGGGGCTGATGGTGGCACTAGCATTTCTACTGTCAATCTCAGTTAAGCCGCTATGACCGGAAAAAAATCCCAGGAAATAAGGCAGAGGCTTAACCGTCCCTGCCTCAGGTCACTGTGGGTTGCGTGCGAGCCGTTGTCAAACGGTGGTGATTGGGAAGACGAACAACAACTCTAAGTAGTAGCCTACTGTTATGTGTATAGTTGTGCAGATTCACGACGGCAAGACGAGTTGGCAAGCGTTACATATGAAAGCTTTTCGAACCCTGCTGACTTCACTGCCGCAAATGCACTCAATAATTGATTCTCTGCATTAGCCTGCTCGAGGCGGCAGAGTGCTCTGCCGGCTAAACAGCACTGCATTCACGGAGCAGGGGAAAGGTGACATTTATTGGTGATAATTTCTGATGTAGGCTACACCATTAATTGTTCTACAGTATGTAGTCACAAACAACGAGTAATACACGTTACGTTCTACAACAACATAAATAAACGGCACGGTTGAATGAGCTTTAATAATTTTCTATTGGTCACCACAGGAGCTATATTTTTTGAATTTCTCTCCCTCATCTCTGTCGCGGTAGGGGCAGTATGCTGTAGGCTCATTTAGCCTGTGTGTACACTTCCTGTTGTCCACCCCACCACCCCTCCCCTCCCTACAAGGGTGTGTCCTTTGTGAGGTTGGCTCTTCCAGACAAGGTTGCCATGGAGACCATCCTGAGCAGTCATGAAGTAATGTGCTCGTGCGTTTCCAGGGAGCTGCCAGTGTGCACACCCACCCCCATCTCCTACCTCAGTGTGTGATATTACCAGATGGCACTAACGCACATTGCATGATAGTGAGACAAACAGGCGCATGTAAGCTTCCCGAGATGACAGCATGAGAAGCTATCCAGCTGAAAGGAAGGGGAGAGAAAATGAGGTCTTATAAAAGGAAAGAAATGGGAATATGTCAGAATAAATATTAGGACAACAATGCATTGAATACAGTCAGCCGAGACCAAGAGTGGAACCCCGAGCCTTAGAAGCAAGCATTAAGCATGAGATAGCAAGAAGAAGAGTGACGAAAGAAAATACACAAATAAAAAACGTTAAATATGTCCCCAGCAGCTGATTGAGAACAGCAGAGGATTAGCATTGGTCACAGATGAAAAGGGACGGATTTATCACCCCACCCTTCCTGTTTCTCCCCTGCTCCCCCCCCCCCCCCCCCCCCCCCGTCCGTCCTACTGACTTCCAGTTCTCTATTCCAACGCTGTTATGTTTGGTGTGGCTTGGGGATGTTGTTTCTCCCCGTTAGATGGGCTTTGTCATGCTCCATACAGCGGCTAGCATCCAAAGGCATCCTTTCTCTCTCCCCCTCCCTTTCTCCCTCTCTCTATCTCTCTCTCTCTCTCCCTATCTCTTTCTCTCTCCCTCTCCGGTGAGGACACAAAGCCAGGGAGCCCTGAGAGGGACGTGTGAGCAAAGCCTGCCTGCTCTGGCCGCGATAGCTTTGTTTGCCAACGCGCTCCGAATCTGCTTTACGTACGCACAGGCAGAGCCCGGAACAGGCGAGGCACTGTTTGACCGGCGAAGGGGCTCTCGAGGGAGCCATCTTTCTTTGCGGCTGTTAGGTCCTTCATGCCCTTTAACATGAAAGGGATGGCACGCGGGGAATATGCCAAGTAAGCAGTGTGCCCTCTTCCCTGCTGGGCCACGTGGTAGAGGCATCGACATGTTGAGACTGTCTTTGGATTATAAATCTATAGGAGGATGTGATTCATTGTGGTTGTTGCTCAAATTTAGTATGCTAGTTATACTTTGATGATAACCCTTTGGGTCTAACAGTCAATTATGATATGAATTCACCCGTTACTGAGACCAGATTAGCCCTCCCCTATTTGAGATGAATACTCCTTTTCAGGTGTTTTTTTTTACTTCTGGTAATCCATGAATAGAACACAGATTTAGGGTTTACCTTGAATTAACACGCACACACACACACACACACACACAAACAGACACACACACACACACACACACATACAAAGTAAACTGTGCGTGGAACGCATTGCAATATGGCACTGGATACCACATTGTACTGTTAAAACAACAAAAGAGTGTTCACACTTTAAATGAGGACACAGCTGAAGATGATCACACATGTTTTATGTGTGTCACATCAACACTCACTGTTATAATCAGCTGTAAATCATAAAGAACATCATGTGACATAACTTATAATCATTTCCTAATTTGACTCAGGGGGTGTATAGTCTTGTGTACTGTTGTATCTCTCACTATCTTTCTCAGAGACCATTAGTTCTTAATTAATGTGTCATAGATTGTCATTGGGCTTTGAGTGTGGATATGCTGAGTGACGTCGCTCCATCCTCTGTGGACAAGAATGAGTTCACAAGTGTGACAGAAAAACAACTCAATCTTTCCTTGTTTAGATTAAATTCCCTTTCAACATCCTAATTGAAGCTACATGCTCGCACTTTAGACATTTTGCATTAGCCGTCCTATACAGTACCTAGATATCCACAAACGAAGTGTAACATTAATAACCAGTTTCTTAAAATCCCCAGGGTGGGTTGGCACTAGAACCCGAGGGAATAGCTTGATTACATCAGAGTCTAAAGTGTACAATTTGAGTAGGATTGACACGCGGCACAATCTGTGGGAAGAACGTGTCACATTCAAATGGCCAGCAGACGAGACAAATCAAAAAACAGGACCCATTCAAATGACTGCCGTTATTTAAGAAAACAATTTTCCTAAATAACCACAAACAACGTGGCTTTATTGTTAAACTAATGGAAGATGACACATTGCGTGCAGCGTGATAACTGTTTCAATAATGGGAAAGGCTGCTGTAGCGAATCGCTTTTCCTGCCTCATCTGTTACACTGTCCTTTCTCCTCTCGCCCCTGGGGGAGCCCATGCTCTTACTATTGCGCGCGCGCGCTCTCTCTCTCTCTCTCTCTCTCTCTCTCTCTCTCTCTCTCTCTCTTCTCTCTCTCTCTCTCTCCTCTCTCTCTCTCTCTCTCTCTCTCTCTCTCTCTCTCTCTCTCTCTCTCTCTCTCTCTCTCTCTCTCTCTCTCTCTCTCTCTCTCTCTCTCTCTCTCTCTCTCTCTCTCTCTCTCTCTCTCTCTCTCTCTCTCTCTCTCTCTCTCTCTCTCTCTCTCTCTCTGGAAGTACCCATATCCACCAATAGAGGGGACAATTCCACAATTTTTGCAGCATTGGAAAACCTTAAGCCAGATAATACATGTTCGTTAGTATTAGTAATACATAGTCACTTGCATGGTTTTGTTTGCTTCTACCCTGTTCCAGACCGCTGTATTTATTTTCCACCGATATCATCCATCCTGATGTCACAATATTATCCACACAGCAGAAGTAGCAATGTGGCTAGTGATGGGTTATTCAGCCAATAATCAAAGTAAAATAAATCGCTGTAAAAAAGGTTTACAGATGATTTTTCTATTATATGTGCAAATAAGTTTGGTTTTCGGGCAACACAGACACTGTCATTAGCAACCCACCCAGTCAATGCCTGCATGGACTTCTCTCTCCCTCGCTCACAAATATGCCTATTTGATTAGAAAAACTGTCTCCATCAATAGCTACAAATAAATTGAACCTAGACACGGTTCCCTCTTCCACTTAGAATTTCTCACTTGCAAATGTTGCATCCACATTATAACCCTCCCACCCTGAACTGATTTACATACATTTTTTAAGTATACACATATTTGTATACACAGAGTATAACAGATGTCCATCTATAATCAGCGTGCCAGTTCTGGGCTCGTCCTCTATTGATTCAAGCAATGTTAATTGATGTTATATTTGATGAAAGGCACCTCATTATTAATGCTGTCTCGTCTCATTGCCGACTTTATCTTCTTTAGTTACAGGCGTAGATTTGGGAAAGTCAGAGGGCGCAAAAAGTGGAAGATATGTTCAGACCCTTCACACAAACGTATGTCCCCCTGTCATTGGCCTGTGGTTGCCAGGTTCTTATATTGTGTTTTTACATTTTGACATGTGTGTGTCATTAAAACATTATCTTACCCTCTAATTCAGCATCAGGTCTGTCTGCTTCGCTACAGCTCTCAGTTTTCCCTCTGCATCACAGAAAGCACAGAGGGTCGAGGTCTGCTTCATGTGGCATAGCAGACGCTCATTGGACAAAATACAAATGGGTTTTATAGTGCCAACGATTACTGTATTAATGAGATTGAGCCTCGGTGAGCAGAGAGTCATGAATATTGCGACCATCTTGCATAATAGATACGCAGAGTGTTAATATTCTGGCAGCAATAAGGTCCTGCCCTGCAGAAGTGGAGTCAGAAATGTGTAACTTACTGACTGCACTTACTTCAGTACCATCCCCACCAACTGTCTCTCACACACGCACACGCACACACACACACACACACACACACACACACACACACACACACACACACATCTGGTAGTCGGTGTGAAACCCCCTCAGCAGAACACCAGTTTGAGGGGCAGGGGAACTCGAGGAACGAGCTAATTGAGCAAAGGATGAGAACACAACAGGGAAACAGAAAGGAGGAGGGAACTCGGCAGCCAATTATGTCTGTGATATCAGCGCCTGCTGTAGCAGAACGGCCGTCTGTTGTTCCTCAGGTGGATTAGCGGAGATATCTTCATCTGCAGCCCCTTGAGTGAAAACCAAAATAATCCACAGCTCTGTGCCTCGCAGTTAACACTGGAGCAGATGGGCGTCGCCCCAACAGGTAATTCAAACACAGAGAGAGAGTCTAAAGGAGAGAGAGGGAGGGAGGGAGAATGTGTTAAGACAGAACGAGAAAGATGTTGGAGAACCTGCCTCACAATAAAGGGGCAGTTATTCCAAACAGGGAAATAGCGAGGCAGCTAGATGTGAAAGGCCACCGGGCCAGGTGTAAAGCCAGCGGCGTGTGTAATTGACGAGATAACAGTGGCCCTTTTGTCGGTTTCCTCAAGCTGCCTCAAAGGTGCAGACGGCCCCGTTGGGGGACCGTGGTAAATGTCAGCACTAGCACGGCCGCTTCATGAAATACTTGCTTGCATCAGTTCAGTAAAAAATAACATTTAGACTTTTCCAAGGCTCAGTGAAGATGAACACACACACTGAAAATCATCTACTCATGCATCCACCAGCTCAACATATGGAGACTTTACATAAGCCTATGCAACCGTTTCGCTAGTGTGTGCGTGTGTGTGTGTGCGTGTGCGTGCGTGCGTGTGTGTGTGTGTTGTCTACATCTATTGGCACCACCCAGTGACTCACGGTGCGCTTCCCTGTCTGGTTGCCAGCTGCAGCCAGCAGCACGGGGCTGGCCGGGCGTGGGCGGTGCGAGCTGCCTGTTCTCCGCGGTGGGCACACGGAGACGAGCCAGGAGGCGGACTTGCACCAGCGTGTCGGTTGATTTGTGTCAAATGATTTAGCGCTAAATGGGCTCAGATAAAAATATCAGGATTGGCCATGGCGTTGCACGCACACTTTCAAAGACAAAGAGAGCGACATTGAATGTTGGGTCATTGTATTGACAGTGAACTCTATTCTATTTCGTTTTGGTTTCACTCAAGACTTTAGAACGGCAGGCCCAAACAGAAGCAGTAACCTCCATACAGATGTCCCTGATGATTTCTAACTGGTATCAGGCATGGCACAATGTTTCCTGCACTGTGTTTTCGCAGAGGACTGTAAGGTTGTCAAGCAAGCTCTGTTGCCGTCGGAGTATGACCCAACCAAATTGAACAGAATCTAGATTATTGGGGTACATGCGTTCAGAGACTGTTGTAATTACAAGCTGAGCAGCAGCCAGGTAATTCACTCAGCTAGGGATGTTGTTTCCTGACCACCTGCGACCAGATTTGGCAATTGATGTTGTATTTGGGTTGAAATTAAGCTTGGCAATGAATTGGGGCAGGCTTAACCCACCAAATGGCTATTTATGTATTCTAGTAGTGCGTCATTAGACTAATGCATGACAATGTATCACATAGACTCACTAATGTTACACTGCCAATACAAGTATGTTTAAGTAACATGGAACAAATACATCTAATTAAACAGTCTTTAGTCCGGCATTCAAAGCCTGTAGCACAGAAAATGAATATCTGCTTTGAGATGTGTCTGTGTGAGTGAATGCATGCGTGTCATGTGATCTAATGTGTTTGCTGTTGTCCTTCTGAATTTTTGTATTGTTCTGCAGTGTGGTTAGCCAATATCTGGCTTCCAGGGAGGTTTGTTCCTTCATGAACACAAATGAGAATCTGTGTATAAGAGCATTTAATAATATGAAGGCAAAGCACCCCTCACCTTTTTCCCCAAAAATGATTCCCTTAAAATAATGCATGCATGTAACACCTATCACCGTCGTAGGCCACTGGAATGTTCACTTGTGACTTAACAGCTCTTTACCTTAAATAGGATAAATTTGGTTTTCGATCCTGTCACAACTTTTGTCACCATCTTGCCTAGGATTTCTCTTGATTTTATTTTTTCTCATTAAAATCGTTTATGAGTGTGCATCTCCAAAATCTTATTTTAAAGGGTTATTTAGCCCTTCTCCTTAGCTCTACACCTCAATGAAACGACTATTGGGACAGCCCTTCCCTACGCGTGAACGCTCAAAATCGAGGGGGTAGGTCGGGACAAATTGGGAATGGGCCAAAGCTGTGGAAACAACATTTACCATGTTTACCCTCAGAAACGCGCTGCGCAAATATAATGCTTATTTAAAAAAACAGATTATTCATGAATGTATTATTCATACATTATCTGTCTTCTCTAGCAAAATTGTTACCAGAGAACACAAATAAACGACGGAAAATGATGTCCCATTAGTTATCCTCCATTTTCCCTCCCCCGTGTCACCTTACGGGCTCGGTAAAAAAAAAAAAAAGGGCGGTGGCACTCCATCCTTTCACTGAAAAAATCCGACGCGACCCGAATGCCTCTATCGAAGTCGGTGTTTCTAAAACAGTCTCAACGAATGCATACGCAACGCAAATAAAACATAGTTTTATGTCATGAGCCAACGTTTAGTTCACATTTTACGCTTTTAACGGAGGTACTGAGATGTAACCAACACGAACGAGCGGCTCCCCCTCCCCCGTCGCCCACAGAGAGGAAGAAAGAGGCGAGGGAGCGCGCAGCAGGCAGCACCACGGACACAGGGAAACAAGAGCCGCGCACTGAGCAGCGAGAGGAAGAAAAAAAACAGACCTTACAGACAAAGGAAAACATGGACATGCGAAGACCTTTTCCCTTGAAACAGGCACGTGTACACGAAAGGATTTTTCGGTGGTCCTGCACATATTTGGAATGAACGGACCCTTCTCCCAATGTTAATGAGGCGGGTGAGTGCGCACAGCGAGCTAAAAAGGCGGACAGGTTTCTTTATCCCGTCTGCAAACACTGCCTGCTTGCGATGGCCGTGGCTTTGCGATGCAGTAAGAGCCTAAAGACGAATGTGCCTTTTTATTTATATTTGATGATTTTTGTATTCAGTGGCCTTACAAATGCACAAATACGGTACGCTATTCCGGAGGAGTTGGAGAGCGGTGCTGTGGTCGGTGACATTGTGCGGGACTTGGGTTTAGACCCGAGAACGCTCTCCACACGACGAATGAGAATCACCTCGGACAGTGGACGGAGATATTTCACCATCAATCACAAAAGTGGAAAGCTCTTGGTGAGTGAACGCATTGACAGAGAGGCAATTTGTGAATTCGGCGGCACCTGCTTTCGAAACCTGGAAATAGTCGTTGAAAGTCCATTGGAAACGCACAACGTAGCAGTGGAAATCCTCGATGTAAATGATAACGCGCCACAATTCCCCAGAGACGAATATCAACTTGAGGTACCAGAGTCCGCGGTCACTGGCACCCGTTTCAGCCTCGAGGGCGCACAGGATGCGGATGACGGTACGAACTCGGTGAAACTGTACCGCCTCAGTCCAAACGACCACCTGGCGCTGGACTCCATCAAACCCCTATCGAACAGTAAGCACATTGAACTCACCCTCAAGAAGCCTTTTGACCGAGAGCATAAGTCTTCTCACCAACTCATCCTATTAGCTGTTGATGGCGGCACACCACAGCGTACTGGCACAGCCAAAATTAACATACGCGTGTTGGACTCCAATGACAACGTTCCCGCCTTCGACAACTCTGTGTACAAAGTGAAACTGTCAGAGAACTCCCCCAGGGGGGCCCTGGTGATCCGGTTGAACGCCACGGACCGTGATGAGGGCTCCAACGGGGAGGTGTTCTACTCTTTCAGTAGCTACACACCGGAGAGAGTCAGACAGATGTTTTCTCTGGACACCAACACAGGTGAGATCAGGGTGAAGAACAACATTGACTATGAGGAGACCAACTCATATGAGATGTACATCCAGGCCATGGACCGAGGGCCGTCTCCGGTGGCGGTCCACTGCAAGGTGGTGGTGGAGGTCTTGGATGTGAACGACAACATCCCAGATATCGTGCTGTCCTCTCTCTCCAGCCCCGTCCGCGAAGACGCCCGGCCCGACACCGTGGTAGCGCTGATCAACATCAACGACCGGGACTCGGGGCCGAACAAACGGGTGACCCTGGAGATCATGCCCGGCCTGCCCTTCAGGATCAAATCCTTCCGCAACCACTACACCGTCGTCACCGCCGCCTTCCTGGACAGGGAGTCCGTCTCGTCCTACAACATCACGGTCATCGCCGTCGACGGAGGCTCTCCGCCTATGTCCTCCCGCATGACGTTCAAAGTGGAGGTGGCGGACGTGAATGACAACCCGCCCCGCTTCGAGCAGACGTCGTACACCGTCTACGTGCCAGAAAACAACGCGCCCAGCGCCTCCCTGTGCGTGGTCAAGGCCTCCGACGAGGACGCCGGAGAGAACGCCCGCATCACCTACACGGTCCTCAACGACAACAACCACGGCATCCCCGTGGCCAGCTACGTCAGCATCAAGCCCCACACGGGCGAGGCCTTCGCCCTGCAGGCCTTCGACTTTGAGAAGCTCCGGGAGTTTCACTTCCAGGTCAAAGCGCAGGACAACGGCGTGCCACACCTGTCCCGCGTCGCCACCATCTACGTTTACATCATGGACCAGAACGACCACCCGCCCAAGATCATGCACCCGCCCGCCAACGGCACGCGCATCACCGAGACGCTGATGAAGAACGCGGAGGCCGGTGTGCTGGTGACCAAGGTGCTGGCCTGGGACGGGGACGCCGGGGAGAACGCCTGGCTGCTGTACGTCCTGGACCCCACCAGCACCGACGTGGACCTGTTCAAGGTGCACGAGCACACGGGCGAGATCCGGACCACGCGGCGCGTCATCGAGGACAACGCCACCTCCTTCATGCTGACGGTGCACGTCCGCGACCACGGCCTGCCGGCGCTCACCTCCATCGCCACCCTGCACGTGCACGTCCTGGAGCTGCCGCCCAAGGTGGGGCCCGACCCCAAGCGCGTCACCCGGCCCAGCCGCCGCCTCAGGTTCTCCAACCTCACCCTCTACCTCATCATCGCCCTGAGTGCCACCACCTTCGTCTTCCTCGTCACCATCTTCGTGCTGGCCATCGTGCGTTGCCATGCCTACTGCACCCAGCCCGGCTCCTGCTGTCCCTGCTGCGTGTCCAAGAAGGCCATGGCGGAGGCCCAGTCCTTGGCGGCTGTTTCTGCAGGTGGAGGAGGAGGAGGAGGTGGAGGAGGAGGAGGAGGAGGAGGCGGGGCCACAGGCGGACTGGTGGCAGGACAACCTAACAACAATGTGGCGTTGCGGCGGGACCTCAAGGTGGAGCCTCGCTACATCGAGGTGCGGGGCAACGGTTCCATGACCAAGACGTACTGCTACAAGACGTGTCTGACCGCCACGTCGGGCAGCGACACCTTCATGTTCTACAACACGGGCCGGCCTCACAGCGGGACCTGGGGCTCGGGCTACGTCACCAGCCAGAGTGGACACAGCCAAATGTTTGTAAGGAGACTCAGTATGCCAGATGCCGCCGCCATTCAGGTGTGTGTCATTGGAGATCTGCTTCTTTATTGTTATACGGGGGCTCATGAATACTATGAGATGGGCTCACTTGACGTTTGTCATTCAATCAGCCGCCATCTGAAGTTAAATTGATTCCTTGAAGCATTAAAGGTATTTCCTTTTTCGTCAATAATTGGCCTTTTAACATTCCCTCAGTAGTTATTTATACTGTAAATACAGCAACAACAAAAATAATATTCTACTTCTTACAATGTGCTTTGCCTTCAAATAGGTTACTAAATCATGCCGGTGAATGAATGGATGAATGCATGGGTGGTTGCATAATATGGTGGTTATCAAATATGGTCATGACTTAAAAAAGATTGCAAGAAGGGATGCTGACATCGAAAAGTAGTCTTCCTGGCGGAGCTGTAGGAAGGAAAGATCAAGAGCTTTCACTGAGTGGGAGGGCACACACACACTCCATGGAAGTGTCGGCCTAGTTTACCATGGAGCTGTCATATATATCTGATGATTCAGGCTTCAGGTCGTATGGAAAATGCCTCGAAATGATCTCGCTCCATCTCTACCTCCTTCTAGCTCTTCACTCCATGCATCAGCCTGTTAGAATCTCTACAATGTATTCTTCATCGAATCATAGTTCAGATCATCTACACTCTAAGCTTGAATGATGTTACTATGCTAAGAAGGACATTGGCCACACATATGCTTAGTTTAGATTCAGTGCAAGCATTTATTTCTTAGTACTTTCCGTATGTTTCTTGTACACACAACTTGTATTTTTGGCATGCTGTAGGCTTTGTCCCTGCCTCCTATGTCACATAGTTGTCTGCCCAGCCTAACTGGGCATCTGGTTTTGGGGTCCCTGATTGGTTTGTCCAGCCTGGCTGGCTCCTAGGTCATGTAGTTGTCTATCCAGCCTGGCTGGGCATCTGGTTTTGGGGTCCCTTATTGGTCTGTCCAGCCTAGGTCATGTAGCGGTCTCTCCAGAGAGGCTGGCTCCTAGGTGATGTAGTGGTCTATCCAGCCTGGCTGGCTCCTAGGTCATGTAGTGGTCTGTCCAGTGTGGCTGGCTCCTAGGTCATGTAGCGGTCTCTCCAGAGAGGCTGGCTCCTAGGTCATGTAGTGGTCTGTCCAGCCTGGCTGGCTCCTAGGTCATGTGGTCTGTCCAGCCTGGCTGGCTCCTAGGTCATGTAGTGGTCTGTCCAGCCTGGCTGGCTCCTAGGTCATGTAGTGGTCTGTCCAGTGTGGCTGGCTCCTAGGTGATGTACTGCTATGTCCAGCCTGACTTGCTCCTAGTTCATGTGGTGGTCTGCCTGGGCATCAGGTTCTGAGTTCCACTAGTCTAGTGGTCTTTCCAGCCTCGCAGGCAGTCGTTGAGGTACTTAAGACAGCCACATTCAAACAAATCAAAGCCTAATGATATGGAGGATGCTCACAATATTATTCCATAAGCCAGCCCTGCAGGGTTATTTATTGCCTTGTTTAAAATGGGGCAAAATAAAACTAAAATCACAAACAAGACGATTAACTTGTAAATACTTGTCCCGTTGTCCGCTGGCAGTCTGCTCATTAAACGCCAGTCATGTTTGTTCTCGCTGTGTGATTATGTGGCAACGGCACGCTCCCCAACACTGCCTGGATTGGTTAGGGGCTGCGCAGGCGGGCGGGGCGATGTGATTGGATAACATGTTGATGGCGAGCGCTGTGAGCTCTGTATCCATGCAGGGAGGGGCCACTTAGAGGCAGAGAGGGAGGGAGGGGGGGGGGGGGGGGGGGGGGGGAGGAGGGAGAAAAAAAGACTTGGAAAAGGGAGGGGAGAGGCCAGTGTATTTGCCTTGTTGATTCCCTGATGTACAATACCCAACCAGACAATCGCCCAGAAGACATGGAGGCCCCCTGGGAGTTCCTTGTTTGCTTGATCCCTCTCCAACCTATTATGTTTAGCCATTTCAAATGAAAAAAAGCCATGTTTTCTGTTTATTTATTTTCCGAGGAATACATGTTGTATTTACATTGCCTTGGTGTGGGAGGCTAGTGTGTTTTTCCTAAACGTCCTTAAGTCCTAAACTGCGAGGAATGCAGGCTCTGTGTTCCTTTGGGAATGGGTCTGTTTTGGGCATTTCTACGATCCAGATGCTTCCTAAAGCATCTACATTTGCTATCCATCCGAAGGACGAGCCAACGTGTGCCTACGGCTGCTGTTACGTTGAAGCCAACCAAATGCTGTATCTAGTAAACACTCCTTATCACTATTTGTTTCTGGAACTGCAGCTACCAATATCATTTTGCTAGTTGCTTACATTGTCCGGCGTTTCCACACGGACACCATAGGTCCCTGCTGGCTGTGAGTAATGACAGAAGACACACCAGGCTTTATTCATTAGGCCACAGATATTGGATTTCAAAGCTGATGAAAGTCCGCTGCAGATCCGACGAGGTCGATTCCGCTTCCACAGCGGGCAAACATGGTAGATGTTAATGGTTCTCATTATGGACTACATCGGACCAAGATGAACTAGTGTTCTGTCTCACAGTGAGCCACAGGGTCAGAATGAATGCAAATATAAGCTCACTTGGTCCCTGCGGTTGAACAAGGGCTCATTTAATTCCGCTCTGAAATTGCATGCAGGGGATTCATCCACCGTCACGTCCGTCCATTCACCACATCCATCGGTCAGCTTCAGCCCCTGTCCGGCAAAGCACCACCACGATATATCTCCTTTCAGGCATTAGAGTCTCACTCTGCACTTTGAAAAAGACTCTACATTGCCAGCAGACAGGCCGATGCATTATGCGGAGGCAATTCTCCCTCTACTTGGCTCTACGTAACGTGATGCAGATGTCACAATGAGTGTGTGGCCAGGTGCAGAGCTGGTGGGGTTTAGCTGGTATTTCCCCCCCCCCCCCCCCCCCATCTGCTCCCCCCTTCACCACCTGTGACCTTGAGAGGAAATAGAAAACAGGGGATGGGGTTTGAGCCGCCTGGCAGGGACACGCAAGGATTTGAAACGAGGCAGGGATGATGAAATGAGGGAGAGGGAGCATAAGAGCCAAGGGGGTGAGGGGTGAGTACCGAGAGGCAGCACATTAGGTGGGTTCCGGAGCTGGCATCGGTACTGTAAATGAAGCCATTAGGGCAACAGTACCTCAAGATCATCCTGTTGGCTCGGCAGATTCTTTTGACGAAGGCCTCCCTCTCATTTTGAAAGCATAGTTGAAAATAGCAGGGATGCATTGAGCGAGAGGAGGAGAGGGAGATGGAGCAGCTGCAGCCTCTAATGGAGTCCATAAGCACTTTTAGCGCAGCCAGGTCGCCATAGTAACACAACGGGCATGATTGCGCAGAAGAGCCCCACCTGGGACGGGGCGCCACGGGGCGCTGTATGTGTGAAGAGAGACGGGGTCACCGGGCCGCGGGGCAGAGTGTCTTCAAAGTCATTCTCTCTCCAGGGGTTTAGGAGGGGTGTTGGCAGGCTTTAACTCATCACCATGTTTCCCTCCACAGACCCACGGCAAGCTGTCAACATCCTCATGTCTGTGTCTATGTGTGTGTGTGTGTGTGTGTGTGTGTGTGTGTGTGTGTGTGTGTGTGTGTGTGTGCGCTGTACACTTTTCTACCATCATTTTTTAATGAGAAGGTATTGAATGAGTTCTCTTTTCCCCTAAACGGGGGATCTCTTCAGTGGTACTTAAGACTACAATCCTTCTCCATTTCTCTGTGTTGCAGCCCAGGGCGCCTAATGCAGACTGGCGGTATTCAGCCTCCCTGAGAGCCGGAGGTGTAATGCAGAGGTAAGCATGGAAATTCCCATTAACATTTTGCCGCATTAATCGTCCAGAACTGTTGGCCCTAGTTCACCTATCGAGTCCTATCGGTGTCCACGATATTATTATTGTGTTAGTATGTGGTGTTAAAAAGCACATTTACTGTACAATTCTTCCCTCTGTTTTACAAACATTCTGTCACAAAAGACAAAATAACTGCTCAGTGTACAAATATTATGATAAACTGCACAAATCATGATATCACAGACTTGAGATTAGTACCTGTTTTTCATCTCAAAACGACCATTGGAAAGCATAGTGGTTTGGCAAGCCCATGTAACAAGCGTACTTACCATGGACATACTCCTCTTCATTGCCCAAGGAGGGGGGGCTTTAACAGATGGGCAGCGATGGTCTGAGAGGAAGTGGTCAGGTACACAGCAACTCCACATTCCTGTGTGTGTTGTGGCGGGGTGGGGGGGGGGGGGGGGGCATGGGGCAAGTTACCCATGAGCCAATGGGCCTCATACCTGTCGTGAGGTTAGTGAGGCCCCGGCCCGAACCAGGGGCCTCGTTAAGGCAGATAGGGGCCCAGTTAACGAGCTGTGGCAGGCCTAGCATGATGGGGCCAGCCAAGTGAATCAAATAAACCCCACTGTTAAGAGGCAGTTTAATGGTACTGTACCACCGACACACCCATGATACACACACACACCACACACACACACACACACACACACACACACACACACACACACACACACACACACACACACACACACACACACACACACACACACACACACACACACACACACACCGGTGATGTCATGCATATTGACGACGGCTAGCCAACCAGTCCCTTTTGTCCAGGCAGAACTTAAGTAGGTCATCTGTCATTTCTCCTTGTGTTATACATGCACAGATACAAACACACACACACACACACACACACACACACACACACGGCCACAGTGTATCCGAACTGCTGTGGCAGAGGAGATGAAGAGCATGACAGATGACACAATGCACCACACTATCTCAGCGTCTGTCTTGGTCTAGACTGCAGTCTACATTGACTGGCCACATCCTATGAGCTTTGTTTGATTCATAGATTAGAAAAAATCATGCATTAATCTGTACAAGTAACCATGTACAACCTACGTGTGTGCGTGTGTGTGTGTTGCTGTGCGTGTGTGTGTGTGTGTGTCAAATAAATATGAGTGCACAGCATCCGAGTGTCATTAGCGTTACAGTCCCTTATAATTACAGCAGGGCTTAATGAGGGTTAATATGCTTGGCTGAATCACTCAAATGTATTAAGTCGGTTTCCGTCAGATGTTAGCACTGAAGTCTTTTCAACTTCCTCCAACCCCCTCAGAACTCCATCACCAGCCTGCGGTGTCCGCTCACGTGCTTATAGACTGGTATGATTAGAGTTTGTTGAAAGGGTTTATAGGGGATTTTAGAAACCAAAGCCTGAATCATCATAAGTCATACTCCAAAAGAAGAAGAGATTTGAAAGGCCTGACCATTTGATCCATTCACAAAACATTGGTGGTGGGTAGCATGGCTCCGTTCCCACCCTCGTCACTGCAACGAGCAACAAACCTAAATGTGTGGGGAATGGCCATCTGGAGAGGGCATGTGGGGATGGGATGGTAAACCAGAGTGTGGAGAGGAAGGATCGAAGCAGCATGTTATTAGTCCCGTGTTTGACATGAATAATTGATGAGAGCATCTCTACGACCTCAGTGCATTGGAAGCACTTAAAATGGCCTCCATCGTCTCATCGCAACCCTATTATACTCTGTAACAACGATGAGACACACAGAGATCAGTGGGCTCACGTGTGCAACACGTTCTTAGTCATAGGACATGGAACATTTAACAGTGTGAAAACCGGTGAGGAGATGATGCAGATGATGCGCTGAGAAGGGGTGGGGGGCGGGAGAGAGCAGGGATGGAATAGGAGCCAGGGGGATGGGGAGCAATCTGTGGTTGTCTGACCTTGGGAAGACACACACGCACATGCACACGCACACACACCTACACACACACACACACACACACACACACACACACACACACTAGGGTTTCATGTTTCACTACCCTTCGTATCACCTCCCTAACTGGCTCTCTTTTTTTTAATCATCTTTCTTTCACGACAGCCAATCCATTTAAATCACAGAGTAATGGAGTGGATTCAATGGTGCTTGTGTTGTGCGTGTTATTTTAGAATCTCCTTCTTTGAGGGAGAGACAATGATTTGAATGAAACAAGCCAGCCCACAGTGCTCTTCTAACCCTAACAGACGTTTAAGCTTTCGGAGACCTGGTTCCGAATTGGGGGGACAGGGAGTGCAGAGGCAGATTAAAATGAAACAGTAACAGGCTGGGGTTGAGATTGAGGGCTAAACCCCTGGGTTATATAATCGTCCTAGCAGATTTACGTCCAGTCAATCTTTGGGGCATGTTCTAAGTAGTTCACGTGGACATGCACACATGCACCAAAACAAGCATGATCACTCACTCGCACACACGCCCCTCACCAGTATCCAGGTCCTTAAGAAATAAACGAGAAAAAGGACCATTGGGAAATGGGGTGCCCGTAGCACCTCAGGTTGTAAATGCAGTAAGCCATCTTGGCTTTGGTTGTTGTTGAAATTGCACTGGCCTCCAGTGAGCAATAACATCTGTAATCTCCGCGCCAGAGAATGGTATGAACACGCAGGGTGATAATCTTAATCCTCATCTCAAATTGCCACCCATTGCTCTTCATGCTGTCATCCTCACTATCAGAGTTTAATTTGGTAATGCTGTTTATCATCTGACCTAGACCGTGGTGGGAGCATTGAGCTTTTGATGGGACTTTGAAAACGATGAGGTTTGCGGTGTTGTTGGTACAGTCTGATAGGAGGGTTGCGGTGTGTAACCAGTCGTGTTTGTGTGGCTCTGTGTTTCCAGCTCGGTGCACATGGAGGAGTCTGCGGTGATGCAGGGAGCCCAGGGGGTCCTGGTCCAGAACTGGCCAACAGTGTCCAGTGCTGCCGGTAAGTGCACTGACCGATCTGATTTGGACCCAACACACAAACACTAAACCCCACCTGAAATTAACCAAAACACAACCAGTGCCATTTGTGGGCAGTTGCAATGAACCGATAATTCAAAGAAGAATTGTTCATTTTCAATAGACACGCCACATACCATGCCTCAGATAGCGGCCGCTCTATAATAGGGGCAGTTTCCGAGTTCAGCTGTAATCATTTTGACATCTTCTAAAAGCTGTATCAGACCAGAGGGATGTAATATCGCCGTGGAATAGAAAGATAGCGAATATGAAGCCACGGTCCACGTTTGTCACTACCGTGTTGTGCTGTAAGGAAAGGAAATGGCAGCTGTTGCGTAGGCGTAGATGGCTATCTGGGCGCTCTGCAACAGGAAGGCGGACAAGGCAAAGAGAGTTATTGAGGAGGATGGACATAGTGTACAGTTTATTTGGATTATCTCCAGAGATTATGAGCACAAAAAGGTCATAAGGGAATAAATCAGACGATCCCTCTATCATTAGATGAGTCAGCAAAGTACGACTCTCCCCACACTGAACCGCTCGGCTGTGTCCTCCTTCTGACCATAAATTACCTGGGCCGCGTCTACTAGATGTGCGTCTTGGCTCTGAGCAGCGGAACGGTAAACTGTCTCCAGACTAGGCCATAACATGAAGGGGCCAAACGATACATGCAAAGCACGCCAAGTGAACAGACAACCTGGCTGGTTCTAGAAGGTCAGCCGACCTGCTAGGAGACACTAAGAAAGCTAGCCTGTGCTGGGAGACGCTAGGGAAGCTAGCCTGTGCTGTGAGACGCTAGGGAAGCTAGCCTGTGTTGGGAGACACTAGGGATGCTAGCCTGTGCTGGGAGACGCTAGGGAAGCTAGCCTGTGTTGGGAGACGCTAGGGAAGATAGCCTGTGTTGGGAGACACTAGGGAAGCTAGCCTGTGTTGGGAGACGCTAGGGAAGCTAGCCTGTGTTGGGAGACGCTAGGGAAGCTAGCCTGTGTTGGGAGACGCTAGGGAAGCTAGCCTGTGTTGGGAGACGCTAGGGAAGCTAGCCTGTGTTGGGAGACGCTAGGGAAGCTAGCCTGTGCTGGAAGACAGAAGGGAAGCTAGCCTGTGTTGGGAGACCAGGGAAGCTAGCCTGTGTTGGGAGACAAAAAGGGCCATACAGAGGGGCGGACAATGTGGGCGAGGATGACTCTGCAATTACAGTTCATGAAAAAGAAAATGGCCATACTGTGGCACTTACAGCTGCCCATGTGACCCGGTTGATGCGCACTTGTGTACAGGAGGCAAGGGGCCGACAACCTGACAAACTGTCCACACACTCCGTAATGGTCTTTCCAGATCCAACTTAATGCCAACACACACACACACACAAACACACACACACACACACACACACACACACACACACACTCAGCCATCGATTTCCTGCCTATAGGCTGAGAACTGTCAGGCTGCAGGTGCTTGAACATACCAGGGTAGAGAGAGGGGGACGGGTAGTGATATATTGAGAGATTTACAGCTGTATTAAGGAAGAGTGTGGTGGAGGTACTGGGAATCTGTGTACGCATTAGGCTAGCTGTTCTGCTCTAGTTGATATAGCAATAAAAATCGTAGGAATAAACCTGCTGAAGATTGCTTCCCCATCACAAAAATAAACCGCTTTGCCCATCGTCTAAAACGGTTGAGGACTTCAATGTAACTTTGAGCACGGTTCTAGAAGTAACACTTCTATGCATAGTAAGTAACACGATGGAACAGATGGAAGACGATAGCACAGGTTATGGAGCAGGTTCAGATTCCTGTTTTGTACCTGGATGTGAGCCTGCTACAAACCAGCCTCAGCAGGCAACGCCCCGGTTCCTTTTCCTCCGGTTGAAAATGCTGCGGCACCGCTCTCTGTGTACGTGCACGGAGGCATGGGGCTGTTTTGGGTTGCTGTGATTTATCGTGTGTGTGTGTTTATTGTGTGTGCGTGTGCTGCAGCGGCCGTGGCAGATGGAGCGCAGTGCACGCCCAGATTAACAGACTTACATTAACAGAATCAGGGTCTCTCTCTCTCTCTCTCTCTCTCTCTCTCTCTCTCTCTCTCTCTCTCTCTCTCTCTCTCTCTCTCTCTCTCTCTCTCTCTCTCTCTCTCTCTCTCTCTCTCTCTCTCTCTCTCTCTCTCTCTCTCTCTCTCTCTCTCTCTCTCTCTCTCTCTCTCTCATATTTATATATAAGATGGAGTGATTAAGAGGGAGAAAGCTGGTGTTGAAGAGAAGCAATCTAGACACTTAGTGCAGTGCACACTGGTGAGGAGGTTAAGGGAGGGAAGAGAAACAAAGGCAGGAAAAGAGAGGAACTAGCCAGGGATAACATGGTGATCGGTCCAGAAACGTGATGGATGAAGAGGCCAGCGAGGATAGGTGAGGCAGATGTTGAAAGAGAGAGAGTTGTTGAGGAAGGGTTATGGTGCTGTTGCTAGGGCAGAATGGCTGAGGCAAACACGAGAGAGAGAGCTGCATTATTCTCCATCAGCAACAGCATTGTCACCCTGACTCCCATGTCCTACTGCTTCACTGGAGGATGTAGTTTCCACGGCAACCATACAGATTGGCTAGCGAGAGAGAGAGGTGTTGGGTGTGTGGAGAGGGAGAGAGAGAGAGATGGAGCATGGATGAAAAATGGGATGCTTGGACAGGCATGAGGCACTGGGAGAGGGGGGTACCAGCATATGGCCCAGTACTGAAAGATAGGAGCCACTAGGGAAATCATCAGAAGAGGTTTGTAAATGAATGCAAAATTTAAACAAATCAAAACAGTGTATACTGAATAGGGAAGTGAAGAAACTTGATGAAGCTAGAGGCGGAGTATGGAACACTGTTCATGTGTACATTTGGAAACCGTAAGCACCGACGTGAGAGACTTTTCAACATGCAACGCACAAAGGGTGTACAGCACATTAGAGATCGGACGGGGCGAGAGCTAGGGAATCTGTGTTAGAAGGAGAGAGGGAAGGACAACGACCCACATACACCTCGGCTGTGCTTTACTGCAGGGGTGGAAGTATTTTCATCAATGCCTATCTGCACTATAATTACATTCAACAATAAACACACACATTGACATGGATTGATTGCAATCAATTCAAACCTTTTATTGTCCACCACATCATGTACTCAAAAGGAGGACCTACATTTAAAGGTGACGTGCTAAGAGAGGATACTGCATTAAAAGTGGAGATTCTGGAAATATCCGGACAAAGTAAGCTCCAGCAAAAACCTGAGGCCGGAGGTATTCAGACCAAACTTTGTTAAGCGGACCAGCAAACCGCATCATTTGTCCAGATAAAGCCGTTTAACAGGGTTTTCATGACTCCACCTGACCAGAACATTGACTGTTAGTATTTGAAAGGCCCAAATGTAGTACAAACATTTCAGCCTTAAGATGTTGTATTCGGGAGATGTTGAGTCCAAACTCCCAGATACATCGATCGTCTGTAGGGTATGCAGGAGTACCTGTTTTCAGGCACTGGGTGCCCATCGATAAGACGATAGAGGAAAAGAAAGGACACTATTGTTGAAACATAATAAGCCAAATCTCTCCTGATTTATCTCTTCCCTGACAGTGTAGCAGGAACAGCTACTGAAACATTACATTACATTATTTCAATTGATCTATCCGGACAGCAATGCAGTCAATGAACAAATGCAGCGATATTGATGAAGTTAACATCTGTACTGTACGTCTGAGGGTGTGAGCGTGAGTGTTCTGTCAAGCCTTGACGTTAAATTTGACAACTGGCTTATATTAACACATGTTCAGATACCCTTCTACTCATCCTTCTTGACTCTCGCCCTCTCCTTCTCTGTGCCTTGGCAGAATGAATCCTCTCATCGACTAATGACTAGATGCTTGCCATTAAAAACCAGCATACTGATTAAGTGATGCTAGGTGTCTCTTAGCACATGGGCACATTAACTCATTCACACTCATCCGAGTTAATATAGATATCGATACTTGAACCAACACTTGGCAGACTCTCTCTCATGGTGAGGCTGAACAGGGTGAAGCTAGAGGGATAGATAGCCTCCGTCACCAGTCAGCTGACTCTTATGGGATCTCTCTCACACACACACACACACACACACACACACACACACACACACATACCACCCATAGTGAGGAAATGAAAACCAACAATGGACAAACAGGGACAAACACACACAAGCAGAATTTCCGTATTTCTGAATAAAGAGGTGGGGCTCCAGTTGAGTATTACCGATAATCTGTCACTGAATACGCTGAATATAGAAGAAAAGCACTTGACTCTTTTAGATCTTCTACTGACAATCCCCCTCCTCTTTCCCCATTGTCTTTAGTGGTAGGGATCATGTTTCGCATGCACAACCGTGCGTACCTCCTAATCACCCTTCCTCCTCCTCCTCCTCCTTCTCCCCGGTCTTGTTATGTAACGCTGCAGTGCGCTTCACTGCGCTTCCCCTGGACCAGCCGATGGCAGGGCCAGACGAGGGGATGAATGCAGAACTAGACATGGGAAAGTGGAGCTGCTAGCATTAAAGTGGCTGTGGATACAAACCTTGAATAGTATAGATGAGTGGAGAACAAAGCGCAAAACCACACACACACACACACACACACACACACACACACACACACACACACACACACACACACACAGATTTAGACTTGCCCAAAGATTGAACTCCAGGCAAGGAGCAGTGAGGGTTAGAATAGGGCTACAACAATGAAAACTCCCTCAGTAAAGTTGATGGATGATTGTGACGTTCATCAATACAAAATGCAAGAGAAGGGATAGAATGAGATGCACAGGATACGGGCGATTGGCAGCGGCGTAAGCAGCTCACACAGAGGAAACGTTTAAGTGAGGTCCACTGGAAACTAAGATCACCATCAAAAACAAGTTGACCATGTGGCAATAAGTGATCGCTGATGGCAAATCAATTGAACGTTACCATAACCGTTGTTCGACTCACTGAGGACGGCCGTTTTGCCTCTCACGCCACATTAGACGAAAAGGTCAGCAGGAGTGGAGACGTGCAGGCAGAGCAGCAGAAGACGATGAGCAGAGACATTGTGTGAGAGGGAGAGGAGAAAGATTTTGCTCTGCAACAGCCATCGACAAATCAGACGGAAGCAGTGACTGCGTGGGTCTCGGCATCGAGCTATAGGCGGTGGCCTTTATTGTTTCAGTCCTGAAGGGAAGGAAATGGCGAGATATAAGCGGTGATAAAGGGCAAATGTGGAACACGATATAAATAAGTCGAAGATGAACAGCAAGATGCAGTCTCATTCACATGCAACAGCCTAGCAAAAGGCTCTCGACTTTTGGGCTCAAATACGAAGGTTCATAAAAAGGAGGTTTCAAAGGGATAGGACAGAGTTTAAGAGTGATCTATTCAGTTTGACCGTATTTTGACAGTGGAACAGTATTTCACAGTATGTAACATTCAGCAGTTTCCCTCGCCCGACCCACAGATCTAATGCATTTGACCCGGCTGCATTAGGGAGCAACCTCGCTGACCTCTCTCCTGACATGACTCAGGACATGACTCACGGGGACTGCTGCGGGTGCCCAACCCACCCCCCCATCCCCCCACCCCCCCACCCACCAACCACCCCACCCAAGATGCTGCAGACAGTAAATTACAGAGAGGCCAAATGAGACCGTTGGAGAGTAGAGCCACTTTGCAGCCACAGTACTGTGCAGAGTGCGATGGCGTTTTCTGCCTCGTCCACTTGAGTGTAATAACCCTGATTAGAACGTCAGCTGAGGACTCTGGCTATCCCCATGTTGGAGGAAGCAGGAAGTTAGTGTGGCCCCACTTCCTGCGCTGCCACATCCTTATCTCCTCTGCTCTATCGTCTCTTGTCAAAGCCAATCTGATTCTCCTTCAGCCGTGTGACACAGCCGGTGAATGCCGAAGAGACTTTTTTGCAGATGGAATCTGGTATTTTTCCATACGCTGTATAACTTAGCAACCGTGGTCATTTTGTGTCCTTTTTAAAAGGACTGAATGAGAATCAAAACATGAAAGAAGTCCATTCTTGGTTCAGCTCGTCACACTCACACTCGATACTGCCCAGGGTGAGGGCAAGGTTATGTCTCTTAAAATGCCACCATGCACCACTGGAGCTCCCGCTACCTCAGATGCCTCATCCGCTACCCTGCAGACACCCACTATTCTTATTATCTATAATAGACACAATATAGGTTTGAGATTTAAGTCTTATTTAAAAAAATATTATAAATGAATAGATACATTTCAAGCAAAGGGAACAAATCCAACAAAGACAAAGAAAAGGAAAGACGATGTGCGTATCTCAATTTCCCCTAATAGTTTGTCGAGAACCTGCTCACATGACTTAGCTCCACTAATGTTTTCCAATACAGACATACCGTATTTAGCAGGTAACATGTTGGTTATAGGTGTAATAGCGGTCAGCGCAATCTTTAATTTCAGACAGAAAGGCGGGTGTGTGTATATAGTGGCGAGGGGAAGTGGAATGGGTCAGACCAGGGGAACAGGAAGTGAGACAGAGTCTTCTGGGCCCTGGGTATCACGCGGGCACGGCTCCGTCTTCCAGACACCGCTCCTTCTGGTTGGGTGGACAACCGTTCAATTCATCTCCCCTTCGGACATAACTCAGGATAAAAGAGGCAAAGAAATAGATTGTGAGCGTCTCAGGGACATGCACCAAGTAGGTCAGTGCTGGGAGGAAGCCAGCAACGGGATTGGGTCGGTTGCATGTGGAACTTTGTTGTTGAGGTAACCAAGTCTCTATCTCAGAGCACCAAAGACATTATTAATTAATGTATTTATTTAGAATGAGAGAAGGGTCTCTCTCTCTCTCTCTCTCTCTTCCCCCCCCCCCCCCCCCCTGACATGACGGATTGGTCTGGAGAGACATGGAGGGTGTGGGGTCTCTGGTTCTGGGGAGATTGAGAGGCCGGTGGTGGAGTGGGGCCAGACATCGCTCTGTAATGGATTGGTGAGATGGAGAGCTAATAGATTAGAGTGTAGTGTGGAGCAGGCAGCATCACACCTGCGCTGTGGACAACTCCGGGCGATCCACCTGCGTGATGGCAGCAGGGTACACGCAGTGAGACATAAAAATAAACACAATGTGTGTCCTTGACACACACACACACACACACACACACACACACACAGTAACGCACTGCACCATTTTGTTGACTTGATCTGCATTCAGCAATCGGCTGTCTGACTGTGATGGAGGTCTGCATCTTTTTTAATATCCAAACCTATGAAAACCATTGCCATTAAAGTGCCAACATCGTGAACAATGCCATTCATATGCTACTCACATTATGGTGACTGGTTTGGTTCCCTCCCGACATTGTGTTTTAGCTAGCATTTAGGATACTTTTTATTTACTTTCTACAGCCATATTCATCCACGTGTTTATGTGGTTGGCCCGGTTGACTTGCTGGTACTTAATTACTTGCATAGAAGGGTTATGCTTCAAGAGTAGAAGCTTAGAAGAAGAAAAATATATGTTTATAAAAAAAGTATAACAACTCCAGGTCTAGTGCTGGTGCCTTGATCAAAGCCACTGGCAGGACTATTAAATAGGTCTTATATTTGTTTTCCTGTGCTTTGAAACAACACTGGCAGATGTCCCACCGACTATCATGCCAGTCCCTACAGCGTCATCAGAACTATATCGCTCGATAGACAGTAGATCGTACCTAATATAGAGCATACCTTTTAATTATGCATTGCAGTAGAATAACCCAATGCACAGATGAGGTGTAGAAGGACTAACTAAAGGCTCATGTTTTAACGCCCCTCCGCCTTGCTTCTCCACCAGACGGTGACGGGGGAGAGGTGTCCCCCCCGATGGGAGCAGGGGTGGACAGCAACAGCTGGCACTTCCGCTACGGTCCTCCGGGGGTCCCCGGCGGGCCCCCGCAGCACCTGAAACCCGGCGAGGTGCCCCCCGAGGCCTTCATCATCCCCGGCTCCCCGGCCATCATCTCCATCAGGCAGAACCAGGGCGGAGAGGACGACAAGAGCGACTTCATCACCTTCGGCAAGAAGGAGGAGGCCAAGAAGAAGAAGAAGAAGAAGAAGGAGAAGAAGGACAAGAAGGACAAGGGCAAGGACGACGGCGATGACTAGAGGCGGGGGCGGGGGGACGCGTCACCTGGGGGAGGGGCTGTTGTTAAAACAGAGGTACCAACTCATGATCCACCGGCAGGGGGGAAAGAAAGATAAGAAAAAATACAAATCATTACAGTTCTACAGGTTTCCCCCGGTTCAACTGTATCACATAGACACATCCCTCAATACTCAATACTACTCAATGATCTCGGCCTCTATTATCTACTGCTGGCAAGCCAACCCTAACCGAGATTTACGTTAGTGCCGCTCCTGTCTCGAGGAAAATGAATAATCGCGCATGGCTTGAAATTCAACAGATTTAACCAGGGCTAACGGCCGTCCACCCTTGATGTAATCGACTCGCTATGCCCTCCACTGCTGGGAGTTTTGCCTTTTCACTCAGTGGGCATGTTGGCACCTCTGTATTACCTCCGCCCCCCGCCCCAACCATGATGTACAAACACTGCTCTTTGAGATAAAAGCGTATTCCTTGTATCAACAGCAACGACCACAACATGCTTCGTTCCAGCCATGAAAAACGACAGAAGCAAAAAAAAAAATACGCCAGGAGCAAAAGAAAAAGAAAGGCAGGCAGATGACACGCATTTATGAATGATGCAATGTGATTTCGAAGCTGGACACACACTACTTGTAAATAGCACGGGAGAGAGTCACTTAGGCAGAGGCTTATATCGACACTGCTGCCACTTTCTGAAGTGTACCACGAAAGTATACTCTTGGAAGGCTAGGAAGACACACACACACACACACACACACACACACACACGAGTGCACAAACAGTACGACATACACACACACATGCACACATTTATATCTAGACACACCAGACACCTGATATTATGTCCAACTCAGCGTGAACGCTCTGGAGACCTACGAAGAGAGATGTAAAAAGGAGGCAAAACCCAATCCCGACTAACACCACTTACGAGATACGCTTCAAAATAAGACACTGCAAGTTTCTTGCCCTGCACAGTCTCCGCGGCAGTGTGCTCGTGTGCTCCCTCAGGATGAAAGCAGTGCCAACCCCCCAGGGGGCCACTGCTCCTCAGTCCGTCCGTCCGATGGCTCTGACAGGACACGGAGAGGAGCACACCTTAGCCTGAACCCGCTTCACGCATCGTTAGGCTGGGGAGGCGCCGGGGGACCTCCTGCGGAGCCACGGGGAGCAGGAGCCCCCGCCGAGCTGGCCGTGTGTGAAGGGCACTCTGTGGAGGACCTGGTGAAACGCTTTTGATATGCCTTCCCTCCTCCGCCCCCCCCCCCCCCCCCCCAGCCACTCTGCTACACCCTGATGCTCTGAATGTTTGGCAGCGACCCGCCCTCGCCTGGCTACCTTGACATCACCAGTGATCCTTACCCCCCCCCCCCCCCCCCCTCCTCCTCCCCCCTCTAGCTACCACAACACCCCCTCACCCAGCCCTCTCCCCGTGCTCCCTCCTGCATCCTGCCCCCCCCCCCACCAACGGCCTACTTTATGTGATGGTGAAACGTGTGAACTTGATCTCTGCTAACTCGTTTTCAGTGAACAGCCACGACTTCCTCTCTTTTCTATAGCTTTAAATACAACGCTTCTGCTTGTCCCGTCCCCCCCCACTCCTCCTGCCGTTACCTGGGTGATGATTGCATATTGACGGTGGGGCGCTGGTTATAATACCCTGTCAACCTTACTCAACCCTAGCCCCACCCACGCCTACCCCGCTCCAACCCCCCGGCCCCTGCTGGGGGTCTCGAGAAGGGCCTTCTGAGAACATTGTGGTGTGCTGGGAACACGGCATGGAGTACTGTGGATGGGGCCCCGGGGTCGGTATTGGAGGCCATTCCTTGTTTTGTCTTTGTCAGGACGTCCCTCTCAAGTGCAAAGTGGTCAGCGCTTTTAGCCTCGTCCATGCTGAGGACCAGCGCTCCTTCCCCGTGCGTGTAGACACGGATGAGGGGGGACCAGGTGGGATAGGGCTTCCTTAAGACCAGGGTGGAGATCCTGATTGAGGTGGTGGGGAGGGTGCTATGGGCTGGCCCTCCTCCTCTCATGTACCACAATGGAGACCTTTTATTTTGGCGCCTGATTGATTCCTTTCGGATTGTTGCTTAAAACAAAATTAAAGTTGGTCGTGATGTGTAGGCTTTTATATATACACGCCGTAATTGTAGCGTACTCCGTTAATAGAAACGTCTAGATCACTCAATGCAAAACACATGTAAAATGTACGCAAGCGTCCAGGGGTCTCCACCCTGAAGCCTATCCTGTCAACCCCTCTCGGGAGACTTTGAAACAGGGGGGCCGATAGGAGGAATGGGCGTCACCCCATTCTGAAGTCACTTCCTGTAGCCCATCATCCCACTATCCCCCTGCCTGTATGTTCTGCAAGCCAACCCCCCCCCCCGCCTTCCCACCCCACAATGTTTTATGGCTCAGTATGACGTCACTCCACTAAGTGGCTGCTGCATGTACTGCTCTCAAAGTAAAAAAAACACAAGACTATATAGAGAAATATATATATAAATAGATGGCTATGATTTTATGATTCTTTTTGTATGATGATCTGACTACATGACTCACACAGGAGACCTGTGTATGTATAACCTCTGCCTCTGCCAAACATCTCCTACCTAGTACTCTCCTACACACCCCACAGACCGTGGCGTCGTTTGTTAACTAAACCTTGTTAGATATTTGTAAATGCTGTAGTGTGAAATATTTGCTCCTGAGCCCCTCATTCTTTTTGTTCCCTTTTCCCCCAAATATGAGTTACGTTTTTTTTGCAAATGAGAAGAGAAAAAAAGAAAAAAAACAATCACTCTTTTGTGTCTGGCTTTGACATGACGATCTTACTAACACTGTTATATTGTAACTGAACTATGTCTGATCTCCTCCCCTTACAGCCTACTTTAAAAAGGACAAAAAAAAAAAAAAAGACAAAAACATAAAACGATGTGCAAAAAAATATACATATATGTAGTGTATGCTTGTATTTAGTAAGCATTTGGGCTGTCATTCTTTCCTAATGTATGGTGGTGACAAAATGGTGGTAATGTGCTGGACCCAAATGGATCAGCACAGATCTGTTGTAAAACCTTTTTTCACCCACTCATCAACTGTGACGGTGAAGTAGTAAATCCATTTTATTTTTGGCATTTTTTTTTATTTGGTCTAAATGGATACCGTGATAATGTGTTCTGTTTCTAAAATCACTAATAAAGTTTTCTTTCTAAAAATGAGTATTGGAATTGTTGCATTTGAACACATCATAATGGAAAGTCATAAACCATACTTTACATTCATATAACATAAAGATAATTGCTAATGGATCGGATATGGGTTTAGAATCTCATATGGGCTTGGGTTTGTTTCAGGGAATAAATCCCACATTTATCTATAATACATTTAACTACGTGCTGAATATCGTTGTTATTTCGATGCGATCGTAATGAGAGAAAATGTTAACTTGAATCTTTAGGGCTGTAGTTGTGGGGGGGGGGGGGGGGGGGAGTGAGAGAAAGGCACAGGGCAGCGATGGCAGGGCCGGGCGCTGGCCTTGAAGAGTAGAGCAGGAGTGCATCTCTGCACAGCAGTGAGAGCAGACCAGTCAGGCCCATCTCAAGCTCCAGGCTCTGTGCTGTCTCACATGCCAACACTCCACACTGTCTCACCCCGATGTCCCTCACACCCCCACGCTCACAGAACTGACAAGGAGTCAGAAAAGCTCAGGCCACTCAGACAGAGAGGGAGAGAGAGGGAGTGAAGAGAGTGGGCGAGAGACCTGCGTATCCTATTGATCGAGCTGTGTCTGTGTGCCACAGTCATGGTCACATATTGCCCAGAGTGTCCCCAGGGAACGGAAGATTTCCAACCCCACATTTATTTAATTTAATGGAGTGGCGCTGGCAGGGGAGATTGATTCTAGCCCCAGTGGGAAGGTTGTTCTCCGGAACAAAATAACAAATATGAAGGAGGCATCCATCATGCTGGCCTAGTTATGAACAAATGCCCCTGCTCATTAGTACTTCAACCCGTCAGCCCTTCAAACTTCCACATTACAAAATATCACCTACTATCAGAACGTACTGAACTATTTATAGGAATGTATGAAACAAAGCATTTTCACAGCATATTTCAAATGAGCTGACGTGTCAATCCCTCAATGAATACCGCAAAAGGAAAGTGATCTGAAACCTCATAAAGCGTTCAAATTACCAATTACTTTGTATGATTTGTAGGGATTTCCAACAAAGACAATATAAATAAATCGAGGTTAGGGCAAATATTATTCGCTTGTCAAATGGGATTTGTTGTAAAATGTCTGTCACGAATGTGTTAATGGTATATTTAGTACTCAAAATAGTACATTGCCCTCCCTTGCCCTCATGCTCCCAGGCAGACTGGAGAAAGGCAGGCACAAGAGTTCAAGGGTTCACATCGTTATTTTACCTGTCAACATGCCCCCTTCCCAAGAGACGGACGAAAGGTTTCCATGGTTACAATTTGTAGAGGATGGGTTTCTATGGTAACAGACCTACACTCTTAGAACAGAGGTGGCTAGTGGAGGTTGGTGTGAATTCTTTCCTGTATTAATTTCAACAAATAAATTTTTTTCTCACTATGTAATTAATAATCTGGGCATCTTTAGTTCTTATTAAGCCTTAACTGGCCTGAACTGACAGATAACCTACAAGCAAACAGACCAGACAAGCAAAACTTTAAGGAATAATACTTGTGGTAATAAAGTGCTTGGGGGAAATAGCATGAAACAAATAAAAGTGAAAATAAATCATGCAACAAGAGCACTGCCAATGTGCAGTTTTGTCCAGATGTCGTGGAGTAGCACACAATGCTGTACAGACATCGTAGAGCCAGAGCTATAGAGCTGGGGTTGTTGAGAGAAGTAAGGACCTGGGCCCGATACGTGACTCAGTACTAACAATCTGCTGAGGCAAGCATACATGGCCACTTTGTGAACTGACGGATGAAGGACAGATTAATATGTCTAATAAATCCAACTTTTTGCCAACAGAAGTGCCAAGACTTTTTTTTAAGAGCACCATGGGGTTCAAGGCAGTTAATGAAAATATTGAAGGACTGCAGGGTCTCTCTCACAAACACACATGCACAAACACACACTCAATTCACTGGATAGTTTTAGCATAGGCAATTATCGATACACAGTTATAATAACGACAAAGTAAACCTTTAACATCTTAAGTCGTAAATGTTGCTGTTAGCGATAAAAGCTGCACTTGTGAAGTGTAGCCATCGAAGACAGTTAAAGTCTCTAGATGCAGACTGTGCCAGCCGAGGACTGTAATCGAGAGACATGCCAGTGGTTTGGGATTGTAGTTGCTGAGTGATGTAAAGAATGTCTGTATATTTATGTTGTTTACTAAGGAGACACGTTCACACAAAGATTAACACCGCAGAACACTTGAAAAGTCTGTAGCCTATTAAGAACTAACACATATATGTCCGTCACTTTCATTAGCATGCCTGCCTGTCAAATTCAACATGTCTACTATATATGTATTTCATTATGCAACACACTTTTCTAGTTTTCAGCCAAACACTTTAACACAGTTTTCATGAAAAGCAATGAATATGCATGGGCTGACTGAATGTGGCAGCAGCAACATATGAAATAGACACACGAGTTATTCACATGACAACTGAAGGTCAGATGCTCATTGAGCAGCCCATGTTGACATGCGAGATGTCTCCAACAGAACATGCAGAGCATTAGATGTCTTTCGGTGCATTAGATGATATTATTAATGGACTCCGGTGCACCAGCATGGTGATCCTACTGCGTTGACCTCATAGATGGATGGTTCACGACAGGTGGCACTATTTCAGCATTGTAGCCATAGACAGGCAGGGACATAATTTGGTACTGGTGACACATGTGACGCAAAGATGGACATGTGTTCTTACGACTCGAACAAGGAAGTGTTCTCCACAACATGATCTCAAGCTTGATGCTGGACGCCTCGATCCTGACCTTCTGCAATGAGCCCGAACCAAGGAGCTAAGGAAGTGACACGGTTCCACCGCTTTCGTTTTGATATCACATGTTATCCCCTACCGCGATTGTGCGCTCTTATTTTGGTGAGCAAATGCCTCAACTGCACTTTTTTCCATCGCGATATTGGCTTCCAAAATAGTTAAGGAAGGTGACCGGATGCCTGTCTCATTTAGCAAACCTGTAAGTTGCTCAGCTTTTGTATTTAGTATGACTGAGTGCTACTCATTAGACACACAGATACACAATTGCGATGTTAAATCGTTCAAAGAATGTATTTCATATGAAACAACCCAGCCGCTCAAACTAAACAGCTACAGAAAATGACAATTCAATAAAACATAATGCATGAATGAGTTCTATTCGGGGAATTAATCGTGTGGCTATGTCCTGTCTACACCTCATGTTGTCGTGGCTGTTAAAGATCAAGGTCAATGGGATTTGTGCTTCAGCTCCATAAATGGAAGCCACTGAAGAGGCCGTATGTTGCTGCAGGGGAGGGGGATTGGGCTGGCGGCCCTGCCTTTCCCATGGGCCACAGAGCAGGAGGCGGCTCCAGCTACCACTACTCTAATCTTCCTGCAGGTAGCACTAGTACTAATAAAGATTTCATGTGAGCTAATAAGGCAGTGTTTTAGGACACATTCACTGCTGAATATTTCCTCCTTTTTCTTATTCGCTTATCAATAATAATTCGTTTTGTATTTTACATTTTTCATTAAAATGTGAACTTTATGAAGATGCTTGCTTCTAAGAAAGCAGATGGACCCCTGGGGATGAGCAGGTAATCAATTACTTGAGCCATGGTGAAAAGGCTGTATGGCTAACTGGTTTAATATATGGCATTTAAGAGTAAAAACTAAGCACGGCAGAAAAGCTCCTGCAGCAAAGATTCTCCTCAAATTACCGTCAAAAACGGGGTTAAGACAAACCTCTGAAGCGCCCCCTTCTGTCGGCAGGCTCCCGGGCATACGTGCTCAACCTCCATCTGCACTATGGTGACACGTTTGCAGCATGTCGATGGATTCAGCCAATGGCAAATGTCCACCTTGGCCTTCATCTTTAAACCTGTAGAGGACAGACATTCACCAATGAAATCTTTACAGCACCCTTTTGAAAAGGCACCATCTGGCTCTCTGTAGCATTTAGTATTCACTTCACTAGATGGTATAACATGTTACATATTATAGTGTGTATTGACAGTTGAATAACCTACTGTCACTGAACTGCTGTCCCAAGTGATTTGTATTTCATGTTTATTTTTTGCCTGTTTTAGTATGTTGAATCGCTCCATGGCTGCATGGAGCGATTCCATTTTAAGGTTCACATATAGGCCTAGCTACTACATGATTACATAGACACTGTATATGTCCTCCACCCTACTCATTATACAAGTTTATTATGACAGTTTGCACTGCTTTCAATTATTGCTTATTATACAAGATACAATTGCAATGCACATTCAGTGATAAATATAACAAATTCACTTTAAATGTTTGTTGATTATTAAAAAAATAAATGTTAGGTAATATAAGTGTATTACTAATAATACATAATAAGTCTTTATAATATAGGAGTTCGTTGACATGGTAAAATTTGAATGCTTTCAACTATGTCGTCACAATTAATTAGGAGTTCAATAGAACACAGAATGCAATTACTTCACAATGCTATCCCAGTTCTTCCAAAACTAACAATGGTATATTGCAATTGTGGTGTGGCAGTATCCTCCTGGATCCCCCTAGTGCCCACTCTGTAAAAAGACTAAAGGCACCGCCCAGTTACAAACATAAGAAAAACAATATCCACAGCAGAGGAAACATGTTCTGTAAAGCCAAATTCTGTTCTGCTGTTTTCATAGTGCATATAAAAAAACTAAAACATTATCTGACTAATCATTCCTGGAATGAATGAGAACTAGATTAGTGTTTACGGTGCTATTAAAGCACAAAACATAGGCCTACCCGTGTGGCATTAGGGAGACTCTGCAATTGTCATGTCATCTTATTTCATACTGTGTGGGACTCACAACACAATATGCAGATGTTTGGCTGCCAACTTTGGAAACACACGTGTTATGAAGTTTTTATAACAAGGAAAGGTTTGGATTAATCTGGGAAGTTTAATATTTTGTCAGTATAAGAATATAAAGGTCGATAATGAAAATAAATAATTGAGTGGCGGTCGTATTTTAGGATTGCTGAAACCATCCTGTGCCATTTAAAAAAACAATCCCCGTTTCAAAGCAAATACACCTTACATATGTTTCTGCATAATTGTTGGAAAGAACCAACATGAAAAACAGGCTTCTTTTTTTTATTACTCTTGCTAAGGATGGTGTCCCAGTGTGGTAAAACCAAGGCGCTCTCTGCTGGCAAGAGTAGGATAGTGCATTTTAAATTGCATTAAAAAGCCTATTTCAACATGCTAAACCCTATTGGTTGAGAACACACACACACACACACACACACACACACACACACACACACACACACACACACACACACACACACAGTTTGAGCAAGGCAATTATCCATAGGTAATTGGAGTAAGCCTACATGGCTAGAAAGAGACACAGGTTCACTGTTAGCAATACGGTAAAAAAAAACAGCAAACAGAAACAGATTGAATCACACACTGCATCTCGTTCCAGCTACTTAATCCATCCATTACCCCATCTAATCAGCCAATATTGAACGACACGCATAAGAGATAGAAAATGATATATTATAAACTAAACAAATGAAAGACAATGGTTAACTAACATGGGGGACAAATAGTGACTTATTGCACAATGAGAACGATCATATAAAAGAAAATCTGATAACTATTGTACAATTTCACAAAATGTGTGCACGTGTGTGCGTTCCGAATGTGCAGGAAACCACCAGCTGTGTTGCCCGGTCTTAAATCAATCTTCAAACGTATGCCTATTTAAATAAAGACATGTCCAAATGTGTGAACTGTATGGCACCTGTTTGCTCGTGGATAGTATGGTCCATTTCAGCATGACAACGGCATTAAACGATTCCTTGTGCCTTTTCATTGATAACAAAGTTTAAAGACGGCGTATTACTTCTTCTTCTTTGAGTTAGTTAGTGTTTTGGCGAGAAAAAATGACGTTTTCTGTGCATTATCGCCACCGTTTGGCCAGGAGTAATAATAGATCAATCACAAAATCAACCAAACTATCTAGCCGTATACTCTAACTTAAATTCTGCGTATTATTTATATTTTTTGCTGTACATATATTGTTTCTATGGTGGATGGTCGACGAAATATTTATTTCAAACTAATTTATTCCCCGTCATTTGTCAGTGCTCCTTTAAAACTCTCGATTATCTATATTTGCAACCCAGTCTCACCAATATGCGTACAGATCGCACGGTTTGACACTTTCAAAATGCGTGCAGTACATACACCAAATGACAATTTCGCTTGCATATGATACTCAAAACCCAGCATTAACTTCTGTGGAGGGCAGATGCGTCCACATACCACGCATCACTTTATACGCATACCGACGTCACCAGCGAGAATTTCCGACGAAAGGTATGGGTTCCTTTTTCAACGCGGGGGTCCGTCAGATATAGCCTACATTCATTTATAGCCTACCCTTTGCTTCGTTTTTCAACGCGGTGGACAATCAGATAGACATTCATGTTAATCCCTCACCGTCGGACATAGACGAATGGATATCATTGTCCATCAACGGTGATGCCGTCACGTTATACAACTATTGATTTGTTTGACATGATCTAAAAAAAAAAAATCATAAAAAAAAGACCATCAGAGCCATCTAGGTTACTTTGATCTAGCATAATTGTATTCAGCTCCGGTGTTGGTAACGTAAGGTAAAACAAATCATAATAATGACGATGATGATGATGATATAATAATTATAATTATAATAATTTAATATTTATCTCACTTTGTGTATCTGGGCAACCCAGTCACCAAAAGCATTCGTTGACAGTTTACGTTTTTGTGAACACTGGATTACGTCGCATTTCAACATAAAATAGCGTGTTATAGGCCTATCTACAGGATCCGCGCGTACCTCTGTGGAGGCGCCGGAAGAAGGCACAAACAACAAGGTTATTATTATAAAATAGCATATATAATAAATAAACATAAATTCCTGGTTATATACAATACATAAATTATAATTATTTGGAAACTTCCCATCGCTGCCAGGACGGGGAAGGTGACGGTGATGCAGGGTTGCAAGCTTCACGGGTTGTTTTAAAAACGAGTCGCGGGTGTAAACCTCAAACGCGCGGGTCACGGTTTTCTTGGCTATACTTTCAAAACCCACCGCAGAAACAGTTGGGGTGTATATGTATTGTTTAATCTTTATGAAAACACAGTCAGAACTAATAAACACCAGAGTATGGGCGGGGTTGTGCACACATGCACAACCCCGGACACACATACACACACACACACACACACACACACACACGCGCACGCACACACACACACACACACACACACACAATGCATTTCGCTGCTAAAACAACAATAACAAATATTACCATTTTAATTTGGGCTGCTTCTAGGACATTTTGGGTGGATTTTGAACGGTATGTGGGCAGGACGTTTTTTGCAGGACCTGCAACCCTTCGCTGTTGCCCGAGGAGCTGAAATGCTCGGGAACAGATCTGGATCCATGGCCCAAAGACTGGATCCAGATCCAGATCCCCCCCCCCCCCTTTCAATAAATACTACGGCAGAATAAAGTAAGTTCATCATTCAACTTGAACATGTGTTTTTACAGTATATATGGCGGAGGGATGACGTATGTTGGCCAACCCGGAAGTGAGCGTTGCCCTGGGTTCCATTGACAACAAGTCAACAGGTTTTTCCATTGGATTTTGGATTATTGCAGAACATTTTGCATTTTTGAAGAACCTTCTCAAAAACTGAAAATAAATAAATAAATAAAAATAACCGTGCTCCAAAGGACGAAATGTAAACCAATGCATTCTGAATGGGAGTGTTTCTCAGATTTTTCCATGCTACACAGAACGAAATGTAAACCCATGCAAATAAAGACTCCATGGTCATAATAATTTAAATATAAGTGTGTAGGGTGGTATTCTATTTTTTTCAACTGGACTGCATCCACGTCACTTGTCTGTCATGGTTGCTATGGTGGTTGCTATCGACCGCCCCCTCTAGTCCTTACATGGCTCTAAAAACCACGCGGCAAAGGAGCTGCCGTCAATTGTGTTGTTTTTGTCGTAAACTAGGGTCCGATGGTTAATAAATAGACAGAGATTCTAAGGTATCCTTAAAAGGCACCTTGGATGTTTTTATTTTCTGCAGTTTAGACTTCTTCTATAACCTATTTTTGAAAGCAAAACACCAAACTCATTGATTTAACGAGGCAGGGTTATTTGAAACAATTTATTAAATAGATATTTGTGAGAGGTCATTCCATCTCCTGAGTTTGCTATTTATGTCTAGTGTACACCCCTACTGCCTAACATTTTCAAGTAAGCTATACCTTAGGGTCTCTTATATATCAAAGGGGGTCACAAAGGACGCATACGCATCAACCTGTGGCTCCAGCCCCGCAGGAAATGACTCTGCAAGTTCTCCATCTCGTTGCACCTCACCCGTGGCTCGCTTGCAAGAGTTTGGCCTGAAGTTTTTCCCAGACCTACACCGTAGCCATCCAACCTGCATATCTGAGAATTAGGCCTCTCTTTAATAATGACAAAAAGTTATGAGAGAAATACACATTCACTTTTGTTATCTCATAAGCGGCGTGGTGCAGGCTCCTTTTGACCTTTTGACCCCAGACTTCTGGGGGAATAGCTGAATCAATTCATTAGTCAATCAGAAGTATGTAAATATCTTCCCGGTGGCTTAGGAGGGCGACATCTACGCTTCCAGGCAATTGCAACGGTGCCACGCATGAGCATATTTGAACATGTTTAATGGTAGTAATTAGCTGTCGAAATTGGATGCCTTAATCAATAATGAGCAGCTATTGATTTCCTTCCCGATAGAAATTTGTGACAAATTACATGTTATTTAGAATCTACACGTACAGCTGAGTCCAATGACACCAAGCATGATACTCTAGCAAATGGTAACATGTATTTTACATGGTACACCTATGGTCTAGGACATGATCTCGGTGTGGCAAGAGGGGGAGCTTGATCTCATTGGACTCAACTCAACGTGTAGATGCTAAATAACATGTAATTTGTCAAAAATCTCCATCGGGAAGCCAATCTATAGCTGGTCATTATTGATAAAGGCCTCCAAAATCGACAGCTAATTACTACCCCGAAACATATTCAAATATGATCATGTGTGGCACTGTTGCAATCGCCTCGAAACGTAGATGTCAAAGGACACCGTGTTTGCCCCGTTACACCACCGGGAAGATATTTTCATACTTCTAATGGATTGATTCATATTTTAAGGTTCTAGGAGTGAGACTTTAAGTGGCTGCAGCAGAAGTGTTGAGACGAAAGATGATATCAAGGCATTTATAGAATATTCCCATTCACATTATGATTCTTCGTCATAACTATCCAACCAAACATCCTTCACATTCACCGGGCGAAGATTATGAAAGTAATCTTCCTTCCTGCACTCGGGGTCCGACTGGGCCAAGTTTCGGTGCGGGGCTCCCAGTTAGGCCATAGAATTCCTGCCCTCGGGGTCCGACCGGGCCAAGTTTTGGTGCGGGGGTCCCAGTTAGGCCATAGAATTCCTGTCCCTCGGGTTCCAACCGGGCCAAGTTTCAGTGTGGGGGTCCCAGGTAGGCCCTAGAATAAGGTATTCAAATTACAGGGGGGTAAGACCTTCTTGTCTCAAAAACAGTTTTTCCACCACATTCTGAACTACTAAGTCTTGCAGGCAACACTTCTGATGCCCCTTTCACACCGCCGCAAAATTGGAGCCGGTTCCGGGCCAGTTCGGAGCTAGGGCCAGTGTTTTGGTTTCACACCGCCAAAGAACCGGCTCCGGCCCCTAAAAACCGGTTCAACTCCAGCCCCACTTTTGAGCTGGGCTAGAACTAGATCCGCTTTTACGCCGGGGGCAGGGGGCGGAGTTATCTGTACCTTCATAAACAGGAAGACCAACGAAGACCGGCATTTTTTAAAACACCGAAGTAAACAATGGACGTGAATTCGTGTATGGTTCGTTCTTTGAATATTCTGATTTAAAACAGTTCTTTTTTGTTTTTTCTGATTTTGTTTTAAATCTGAATATTCAAAGAACGAACCATAAACGGATTGAATCGAAGACAAAATTGTTGTTGTTGTGTTTGAAACTGGCGCAAGGGTTCTTCTTCTAATGGTACGGCCACACCAACCGCGTTACTCGCGTTGGATAACGCGAGTAACGCGCCTAACCTGACACTTGATCAATGTGTGGTGGTTCAACGCGTCAACGCGCCAACGCAGCTAGATGAGTCCATGTCCATGCAAGTGAACGGAGCGTTCCCTCTTCGTCATAACTATCAAACCAAACATCCTTCACATTCACAGAGCGAACATTATGAAAGTAAAATGCACATTTCTCGCTAAAAATGTTTCCATAAACGCATTTAATGGCGTAACTATGTTACTATTTCCACCCAGAATAAAGAAAGATGTCGGCAGTATGCTTCTGTCCAAGCTCACTACTCTCTGCCAGTGACGTCTGGGAAAGCGGAGACATTTGCAGTGACGTCGCACACGCCGGCTCCATGGCTGGCTCTGGCCGGTGTGAAACCAACTGGTTCTTAACTGGGATAAGGCTGGAACCTGTTTGGAACTGGCCCTAGCACCAGCCCGGAACTGGCTCTTGGTTCTTTTTGGTGTGAAAGCAGCATGAGGGGCTTTGTCCAAATAACAGTCCATTTGGGAAAACTTTTTTTCTCTAAGGGCTAGAACTCCAAATCTCTTATATGTTGTTCTTATATGTCGGGTGAGGTGCAACGAGATGGAGCACTTGCTCAGTCATTCCCTGCAGGGCTGGAGCCACAGGTTGATGCGTATGCGTCCTTTGTGACCCCCTTTGATATATAAGAGACCCTAAGGTATAGCTTACTTGAAAATGTTCTCGACTCAGTCACCTATTGCATCACCTCCATTAGGGTTTCGGCCTCCTAATTGATCATAATTGAATGAGCCTCTTTCATACATATGATACTACCACCACTGGGACGTGGCAACAATTATCCAAATCCATGTGGGGAAGGGGGGGGGGGGTACATGTGGTCAGTAGGGGTGTACACTAGACATAATTAGGTAGCAAACTCAGGAGATGGAATGACCTCTCACAAATATTTATTTAATAAATTGTTTCAAATAACCCTGCCTTGTTAAATCAAGTTTGGTGTTTTGCTTTCAAAAATAGGTTATAGAAGAAGTCTAAATAAAAACAACATGAATGTCTATCTGATTGTCCCCCGCGTTGAAAAACTAAGCAAAAGGTAGGCTATAAAATGAATGTCTATCTGACGGACCCCCGCGTTGAAAAACGACGAAAAGGTACCCATCTTTCGTCGGAAATTCTCGCTGGTGACGTCGGTATGCGTATAAAGTGAAGCGTGGTATGTGGACGCATCTGCCCTCCACAGAAGTTAATGCTTGGTTTTGAGTATCAAATGCACGCAAAATTGTAATTTGGCGCATGTACTGCAGGCATTTTGAAAGTGTCAAACCGTGCGATCTGTACGCATATTGGTGAGACTGGTTTGATATTTGGAACATTCCGAAAATATGTATTCCACTGTTTCAGTCAGGTAACGATTATCCCAGCTCCCGTGTGGATGCTTCTTTAGAATGAATATAATAAAAATAAAAATGCAACATATCTTGCCTGATTGTGGCAAGAGTAAATTCCCCATGAATCTGAGCCGATCAAAGTAAGGATTGGGCTCCCCTTGTAACGCTAGGCCTATGACCACCATCTCCCTGGTTAACTCTAGATTACTGACCGCATACTTGAGAACATTGCCCTCTACATTTTATAGTTATGCTGCCTCCAGAATTGAACATAACTGATAACACATGCGCACTTACACTGATAGAAGGATGTTTGCGTGCGTTATTTTTCAATAAGTTGTAGCCTTTATATTATAATTTAAATGATCTAATGCATGTGTTTAAAAGTCTGATGCTTGTTTATGCGTTGACAATGAGCATGATTTTAGCATGATAAACAACCCATCAAATTGGATATATTATTATGTATTACATATCATATGTGTTGTCATATTTTATTATTTGTTATTATGTTAGCCCTTAATGTGCTGTTGCATATAATGTCAGATCCTTGAAGTTAAAGGTGCCATGACATGCTATTTTATGGATGCTTTAATATAAGGTATTAGTGGGCCACTAACACAGTATTCAAAGACGTTCCCGAAATTCAGCCGTGATGCAGAGTTACAGCCACTCCGAGCCAGTCGCACATTGAGCATCCCCCAAATGCGCTGTTTTGGTGTCTGTAGCTATAATGCAAATGAGGAGGAGCGAGGCGGGTCAAGGAGGAGGGTGGGGGTGTGGCCCTGAGCAGCTTGCAGCCAAGGTACCATGCGCTCTGTTTACAGTGGATGTATCGCAATGGCGAGGCGCACACAGCCTTTAGCCGTGTTCTGTAAATATTCTACAACACACGGGAGTCCTGGAGATCTATATCTAAATAATATCATATAGCCTACATAGATATCTATATCCTATAATATATATTATCACGGCCAAAAGCTGTGTGAGCCGATATTATGAATCTCAAACGACCGCGTTAGGTTCTCCGACGTTCCTGGTTCTTCCACGTCCACATCAATGTGAAGTAGACTGAACCGCGACAAGGAGGAGAAATGGATTGTTGCCGGGCAGCGCTTAGGCACCTCCGCCTCCTGCAGCGCCGAGGCGGTGGTCCCTCGGCAACGGGAAGCGGGGCTCAAGCGGGAGACATTCGCCGCCAACAATCCCTTTCTCCTCCATGTCGTGGTTCATGTTCTTGAGGGAGTCAAAGCCAAAGTTCCTTTCCCCCAATTCATTCTCAACCATGGCTGAGATAACCCCCACTACGAGTCTCGTTGTAGAAATACCAGAGACGAGAGTCCGACGTCTTATGCGCCATAACACCAAAAGCAGAACGGTTATCCAAATAACAAGGAAGTGTACAACACTTGCGTTACAGTCCTGGAGCTCTATATCTAAATAATATCATATAATACATAGATATCTATATCATATAATACATATTATCACGGCCAAAAGCTGTGTGCGCCTCGAGACGATATTATGAATCACAAACGACTTCGTCGGGTACTGCGACGTCTCTGGTTCTTCCACTTTCACATCAATCTGAAGTAGACTGAACCGCTCGCTGCCTGCTGCCGGCTGCCCGCTGCCAGGCGGTGGTGCTTCGCGGCGGTGGTGCTTTGCGGCAACCGGCGGCATGTCGCAGTTCATGTACTTCAGGGAGTCAAAGCCAAAGTTCCTTTCCCCCAATTCCTTCTCAACCATGGCTGAGATAACCCCCACTACAGTCTCGTTGTGGAAATACAAGAGACGTCAAAGAACCGACAAGAAACACACACACACACACACACACACACACACACACACACACACACACACACACAAACACACGACCGTGGCGCCCGCACGGTCGTGTCTCATTGGCGGGCCAAGTCTCTGGGCGGGCCAGGCAGAGTAAGGGGAGGAGCTTTTCAGTGTGACGACATAGGAAACCACATTCCAAATCAGCGTGCTTGAGCCTCAGTTCTTTTCAAAGGCGAGCAGAACACCTAGTTCTCGTTTTAAACCGAATGCACGTTTTTGCCACTTGGGGACCATAGGCAGGCTAGGGGAACTCATATTCATGTTAGAAAACCACACAAAGTGAGATTTTCATGCCATGGCACCTTTAAGATGGGACGAAATACATGAAACACTGGCGCTGTCCATGGTGCTGGAGCGGCCCGCATTCAGTCCGTCGTGTCCTATTACATTTTGTGATTATGAATTTTGAGTAGCATTATAAGGCATGGATCACCGGATGCTCCACACTGTTTGATTCAATAGTAAGTAATGACACCCGGTGTCATGTGTTTAGTCCATGCGTATCGCTC
Organism: Gadus macrocephalus; assembly: GCF_031168955.1. Lineage (NCBI taxonomy): Eukaryota > Metazoa > Chordata > Actinopteri > Gadiformes > Gadidae > Gadus > Gadus macrocephalus. The sequence continues at coordinate 14,043,359 of NC_082391.1, read as the reverse complement.
CAATGACGCATTGGCAGTATAATGTTGTGTTATACCAAAGAACACCGCTTAGCGTCGCTGTTTACTATGCTAGAACTAGGAGCGTAACTTATTACTCCCTCTTTGTGTCTCCACCCACTCTGGTCGAGGCTCTTTTACAAAACTTGACTCCGAAGCAACATTGAAATAGTGTTCTGTTTTGGTGGTCTGCCTAAACTCTATATAGGCCTATTCAGATTTTTTTGTATTCATTTGTGACGGGATTTCTCAACAATGCGGAACAACGTATATTTCACGTTTATATCGATGTTATGGAGTTGCGGTCTGATTCTTCCGACATTGCATTCTGCTACGGGTGAATTGAGCTATTCTTTTCCCGAGGAAATGAAAAAGGGATCTGTTATTGGTAATATTGCTCAAGGCCTCGGCCTGGATAGAGGCAGATTGGCTGCTCGAAAGGCACATTTTGACACTGAGGAGAACAGAATGCAATACTTTGACATTAACGTGAACAATGGGGATTTGTCCGTTGCACACAGGATTGATAGAGAATCGCTTTGCGGACAGAAACCTTCATGCGTTCTGCAATTGGAACTTGTTTTGGAAAACCCTTTGGAATTACAACGCATTAGTCTTCATGTTCAAGATATTAATGACAACTCCCCGCAATTTCAAAAGGACGTAATGAAAATGGAAATACAGGAATCTACAAACAAAGGAACTCGATTTTCTTTAGACGAAGCGCACGATGCTGACATCGGTGAGAATGCCATTAAGAGCTACTCTTTACAAAGTAATGAACATTTTATTTTGAATATTGACACTCAACCAGTCGGACGAAAGCATTGCGAGTTAGTGCTTGAAAAGGAATTAGACCGTGAAACCGAACGAGAGATGCATCTGCTTCTGATAGCGGTGGACGGCGGTTCTCCTCAGAGATCAGCCACTGTTAGCATCAACATCGCTGTGCTGGATGCAAATGATAACGCCCCGGTGTTCAGTCGGGCCGTCTACAAAGCCATTCTACCAGAGAATTCTCCTCTTGACACTATAGTCATAACGGTGAGTGCTTCTGATGCCGATGAAGGAGTTAACGGTGAAGTAATGTATGAACTGAATCACGTCTCAGAAAACAGTAACGTATTTTCCCTTGACCCAAAATCTGGTGAAGTGCGAGTCGTTTCACCAATCGACTATGAGCAAGAGTCCAACTATGAAATTCGAATCAGTGCAAAAGATGGCTTTGGCCTAGCTTCATTCTGCACGTTGATCATTGACATAGCGGATGTGAATGACAACCCCCCTGTCGTCGCTCTAAAATCCCTGGTCAATCCCATACAAGAGAATGTCCTCCCTGGTACGGAGATAGGCATTATTACGGTTCAGGATAGAGACTCTGATATTAATCGACAGGTGAAACTTTCCATTCAGCCACACGCTCCTTTTAAGCTTGTTCCTTCCATCAAAAACTACTATTCAATAGTGACTTCCGGCGAACTGGATCGGGAAACGACGGCCGACTATGACATCACAATCACGGCAACAGACGAGGGGTCTCCGCCTCTGTCTTCTTCAAAAGCAATCCAACTGTCCATCGCTGACGTCAACGACAACCCGCCTACGTTTGAGGAAAAGTCCTACAGCGTGTATGTGGCGGAAAATAACCAACAGGGTTCCACTTTGTGCTCGGTCACAGCCAGAGATCCAGACTGGGGACAAAACGGCAAGGTCATCTATTCCCTCTTACCAAGTGAGGTGAATGGTTACCAGGTGTCTTCCTTTCTATCCCTCAATGGAAACACAGGGAGAATTCACACCGTTAGGTCATTCGACTACGAACAGTTTAGGAGCTTTAAAGTCTATGTAATGGCACGAGACAACGGATCTCCTCCGCTCAGCAGCAACGTGACTTTGAGTGTCTTCATAACGGACGTAAATGACAACACTCCTCAGATACTTTACCCCGCCCCAGAGGGAAACTCCTTCATGAATGAACTGGTACCCAAATCAACACACGCAGGTGCCTTGGTCTCCAAGGTGCTAGCAGTTGATGGGGACTCTGGACAGAATGCCTGGCTGTCCTATCAGATCATTAAGTCCACTGATCCGGGACTTTTCAAAATCGATCTGCACAGTGGGGCGATCAGGACCCAGCGAGACATTTCTGATTCTGATAGTACGAAACAGAACATTGTGATCATGGTAAAAGATAACGGACAGCCCTCCCTCTCGACCACCTGTTCCGTGTCCTTACTGATTTCAGACAACATGGCCGATGTCCCAGAGCTGAAAAACATGCAGTCCTACGATGGCAAAAGCTCCAAACTGACTTCTTATCTCATTATCGCTTTGGTGTCGGTGTCCACCTTCTTCATCACCTTCATCGTCATCGTCCTTGGCGTGAGGTTTTGCCGCCGACGAAAACCAAGGCCGCTTTTTGACGGAGCACTGGCCTTACCCAGCGCCTACTTCCCCCCTAACTACGCTGAGGTGGACGCCAGCGGGACGCTACGTAGCACCCACAACTACGACACCTACCTGACCACGGGGTCGAGAACCAGTGACTTTAGGTTTGCGAGTTCTTATACTGACAACACGCTACCGGCTGGCCCGACCCTGGTCATGACTCCGGAGGATTTAGCGGATGTTTTTTGAGAGTCTGAGTTAAAACCATACTTACCCTGGGGTTTAGCGCTGAGCATTATGCAAGGAGATGTTAAGGCCTTCTGTGTGTGTCAATGCCTTGTATTGTTGTACATAACGGCCTTGTTCATATGCAGTGTAGGCCTACGCGCTATGGGATCTTGATACCCCAGATGTGATACAAAGATGTTGATTGTAAAAGCAGATTCATCCAATCATATAATATTCATGATACATTTTTTTGTAATTAATATCAGTTATTTGAGTATATTTTAGGGCTATTGTATTGATAATTTTAGAGGTATTTCTATTGTTTTTATTTTTTATTTTTTATTTGTTTTATTATGATCACACAGTTTCAAGTTTCAACAAGTATTACTAAATTGTGTTAGCGTGTTCTCGTTAACTCTGAACCATAATTGTGTTAAAGTACAATGAAAGCATGTGGACTGTAGTTGTTAATCTTTCTCAGCTCATCATTTCTCGATCTTCTGGCTTTTGGGTGATCTTTGTAGTTTGACAGGTTATGCAATAAAATCGTTGAGAAGAAAGTAACATTGTGAAATGTGTTCAATGCGTTGCCATGCCTATGCTTGTTGCTGAAACAAATACAGAATCTGTCCATATAGGCTTATTGGTTTGTAACCATGAAACGGCTCAATTTAATCAAAAGGAAAATATATGAGGGTTGGGTGATCATTAAAGGTCTCCTATTATACTACTTTTCTGGTCTCAATTTCTTATTCATGACTCCTAACGAGCAAACTGACGCGAATCACAGCACAAAAAAACGATGTAGATTTTCGGGAAACTCTTCCTCTCATCTGGGCGCTTTCAGCTTTCTCTGTCAACACTCGGCTTCGCCCTTCTCCGCCCCCTCGCCCCCCTCCTGCCAACCCCACTCCGTTGGGATTGGTTACCTCCCGGAAGAGCATATTGCAGCATTACCATACATGGAAAATCTGGATTTTTCTACGTAGATAAATCCTGGAAATTTGAACAAGTGAATCGCGACCGACGTCCCTAGTGTTTAGCGCTCTGCACAGCCACCCCAGATGGTCAGCAGGGAATACGTCTGAATGCATGTACGTCATTATTTAAAACTTTAGCATGGTTAAACATGACTATAAATCATAATAACAACGTTTATAGGTCATAAAAGTCGAAAAAGTATAATAGGTTATCTTTAAGCTATGCCATGTCAGAGCTTAACCTAAAGGGCATTTCACGCATCGCATCCACAATAGCACTGGACAACTCACACCCACTCAACTGCCACTTCACCATCAAGCCCTCTGAACGCAGGTACAGGTCCCTGTTGTGCAGGAGGGCATGCTATGGCAAAAGCCTGGTGCCTGCAGCCATAGCAGCCTTAAATAAAATGCCAAGATAACTCACTCCTGTTCCACACTATTTACATATTTTGTATGCATTTTGTCTGCATGCTGTTTTTGTTGTGTGCTGTATATCTGTTACTGTCTGTCGGCGTGTGGCCCACTAATGTACTATGGAGTGAAAAAGAATTTCCCCCAGGGGACAATAAAGTAAAAGTCTAAAGTCTAAAGTCATGTTTCATTTTATTTAAGACTATACGGTATTTGATATCGATTTCAATTCTTATTTTAATTTAAATCAATCTTTAAAGTATCAGTTTTCATAATTATGTTTCATAATTATGTGTAATTTTGCGAGATGGCCCAAATATTCCTGATGCATGTTTCAACAAGGTGTAAAGACAACACATATTCTCATCGTGTCGCTGTATACCAGCATAGGACGAGTGGAACGCACCCATTTGGATCATACCACCTTGGCGTTTCTCTTTCGTCCTGTCTTTCATGGGAATCCCTTTATACGTAGGCTACATAAGGTTCATTCTTTGTTTAGCAACGAAGAAACCAAGAGTTGGATTACCGTGATATTGAATCATATTCAAGGAATATACGTGCTAAAGGTATCGACGTTTGGAAGATGGGGGACAACGGATTATTGTCGCATGGAATTCTTTACCGCTTGGCTTTTTTGTTTCAGACGATGAGCATTGTGAACGGAGATTTTAGTTTTTCTATTCCGGAGGATATTAAACACGGATATGTGATTGGAAATATAGCTAAGGATCTTGGCCTTGATATCAGCAAACTATCATACCGAAAGGCCCGAGTGGATTGGGATGGAAATCGCAAAAAATATTTTGAGATTGATCCGACCACTGCGAATTTAATCACATCGCAGGGAATAGATCGAGAAAGTCTTTGTGGAAAGAAAGCGTCTTGCATCCTTAAGGTGGACCTCGTTTTGGAAAATCCTTTAGAGCTTCAGCATTTAACGATACAAATTATGGATGTAAATGACAACGCACCACACTTTAAATCGGATACGATCGAATTAGACATATGGGAGTCCGCTGAGAAAGGGACGCGTTTCTCTATCGAAGAGGCCCGCGACGCAGATATTGCTCAGAACTCAGTTCAAAGGTACAATCTACAAAATAATGAGCATTTTTCTCTAGCTGTTGAAAACCACCAAGTCGAACTTGTACTTGAGGAAAGACTTGACAGAGAGAAAGAGAAAGAAATTAGCATTATTCTCACGGCTCTGGATGGGGGTTCTCCTCAGAGATCAGGTACAGTAGTTATACACGTCACTGTGTTGGACGCTAACGATAACGCCCCGGTGTTTAGTCAGGCCGTTTATAGAACCAGTCTGCTTGAAAACTCTCCTTTAGACTCCGGAATAATCACAGTGATTGCTACTGATGCGGATGAAGGAATAAACGGTGAAATAACGTATGATTTTGGGAATGTTTTGGAGGAAGATGAAAAAATATTTTCAATTAATTATAAAACAGGCGAAATAACACTGATTGGCGCACCTGATTTTGAGGAGGTCTGCTCTTATGAATTAGGAATAAAAGCTAAAGATGGTTTAGGGCTAACCTCATATTCCAAAGTCATTGTAGATATTATTGATTTTAATGACAACAGTCCAATGATATTTATTAAGTCTCTCACTAACCCAATACCTGAGAATATTCCAGATGGCACAGAGGTGGGAATTGTTAATGTTCAAGATAGGGACTCTGAGGGGAACGGGCAGGTCCAGTGCTCCATTCCACAGGACGTTCCGTTTAAATTGATCCCCTCCATCAAAAACTATTTTTCACTTGTGACAGCGGGCCAACTAGACCGTGAAATAGTAAGGGATTACAATGTGACCATCACAGCGACTGATGGGGGCTCTCCACCTCGATCAACCGCTGAAGTGGTTCCGCTATCTGTGGCAGACATAAATGACAACCCTCCTGCATTCCAGGAACAGTCGTACACAGCCACCATGACTGAAAATAACAAACCTGGCTCAAGTTTGTCATCCGTCGAGGCCCGAGACCCAGACTGGAGACAAAACGGCACCGTTACCTATTCTATTCTACCTGGCAACGTCAACGGTGCCCCGGTGTCTTCCTATTTTTCCGTTAGCGGAGACACCGGGGTCATCCACGCTGTGAGGGCGTTTGATTACGAACAGTTTAGGAGCTTTAAGGTCCAGGTGATGGCCAGAGACAACGGTTCTCCTCCGCTCAGCAGCAACGTGACTGTGAGTGTCTTCATAACGGATGTAAATGACAACACTCCTCAGATACTTTACCCTGCCCCAGAGGGAAACTCCTTCATGACTGAACTGGTACCCAAAGCTGCACAAGGTGGTTCTCTGGTTTCCAAGGTAATAGCAGTTGATGGGGACTCTGGACAGAACGCCTGGCTGTCCTATCATATCATTAAGTCCACTGATCCGGGACTATTTGTTATCGGTCTGCACAGTGGTGAAATCAGAACAAAGCGAGACATTGCAGAATCTGACAACACGAAACAGAATCTCGTTATCGCAGTGAAAGATAACGGCCAGCCAACTTTATCAGCCACCTGTGCGGTGCATTTACTAATTTCCGATAATTTAGCGGACGTCTCAGAAATGAAAGAGATATCTTCTGAGGTCAACGGCTCCAAACTGACGTCCTATCTGATCATCGCCCTGGTGTCTGTCTCCACCTTCTTCATCACCTTCATCGTGGTGGTGCTGGGCGTGAGGTTCTGTCGGAGGAGGAAGCCCCGCCTGTTGTTTGATGGAGCGGTCACCATCCCCGGAGCCTATCTGCCACCACACTGCGCGGAGCTGGACGGCACGGGCACCTTAAGGAGCACGTGCAACTACGACACCTACCTGACGACGGGATCCAGAACCAGCGACTTCAAGTTCGCCCATTCTTATAACGACTGTACCCTCCCCGCTGACCACACTTTGAAAAAAGTGTTAGCAGATTTTACCGACGCGTTTCAAGACAACGAGGAGATCTGTGAGGTAGGACTCCTTCATATTTGACGAACTGAGTATTAGAATGTTCGTCCTTGTTTATTTTGCTCTATTGATTCAGGATAAACCTGTGGCGTTGATCAGTAGCTCCAGGTGATTGGAATGCACACAGATCAGTTTTGTTGCTGAGCTTAATTTTGGATTGGACTCATGTTGGCATGTCAGACACTTAATATGTTAAAGTAAAATACATGCTTGTGATTTAGAAATGGAAAATGGGCCTATGTTTTTTTTGATAGGCACCGCCTAATTTCATACTTGTGCATACAGGGTACTGAATATGTGTAAACAACAACAAAGTAGCATTTCCAATTTTCCACTGGCCAAGTAGGTTTCGTCATTGTATACCACATTAATGAAGCGTTCTAACTTGTCAAGCCGATTAGTGTATAGGCCTATTGTTTAGTGCAATGTCTTTTAAATGCTCCTCGTGTCGCTGTCCACCAACGTAGAAAGAGATAAGGGAAAGTCGAGTGCTTTTTCTCTCCACCCACACATACTAACAAAGACCGGCCAAGAGGCTGCAGTAAACGCCGTGCATTTATGCCGCGTTATTTATATTTGCTTGTTCGGTTATTGTTTTATACAGTTTAGGTAGGTAGCTTTGTCGTTCCATTTTCATGATGGGATATAAAGGAGGATTATTGGCGGTCTTTGTCCTAAATTTTGCATTCATTTTTCCAACAATATATTCTGCGCACGGGGATATAAGCTACACGATGACAGAGGAAATGAAACGAGGAACGGTTATTGGGAATATTGGAAAAGACCTTGGTTTGAACGTGAACGAATTGACCGCTCGGAAGGCTCGGATCGACACGAAAGGAACCAGCAAGCCATACTGCGAGATAACCGTGAATAAAGGGGACTTGATCATAGCCGAACGGATAGACAGGGAGGCGCTTTGTGGAAAGAAACCCTCGTGTGTTTTAAAAATGGAGCTTGTATTGGAGGCGCCTTTAGAACTGCATCGCGTCAGTCTTCATGTCCAAGATATTAATGACAATCCCCCGCTGTTCCAAAACGACATCATTAAAATGGAAATAGGCGAATCGACTGCCAAAGGGGCTCGTTTTTCTTTGGACGGAGCACACGATGCGGATATAGGAGACAATGCTGTGCAGGGATACGTTTTACAAACAAATGAGCATTTTATTTTAAACTTTGAAACCAAGTCTGGCGCACGAAAGCACTGCGAACTAATCTTAGAGAAAGAGTTAGATCGGGAAAACCACCAACACATTGATTTGCTTCTCACGGCTGTGGATGGTGGTTCCCCCCAGAGATCAGGTACTGTAGCCATCCACGTCACGGTGCTGGATGCTAATGACAACACCCCGGTATTTAGTCAGGCCTCGTATAAAGCCAGTATTCCAGAAAACGCTCCTTTAGACACTATAGTAGTTGTAGTTCGTGCCTCTGATGCAGATGAAGGGGTTAATGGTGAGGTGACATACGGCCTGGATCACATCTCAGATAGCGGTAATGTGTTTTCTCTAGATTCAAAAAGCGGCGAGGTGAGAGTTATTGGGTCTATAGATTATGAAGAAGAGTCATCATATGAAATTCAAATAAGCGCAAAAGATGGCCTTGGATTAGCCTCGTACTCCACGTTGATGATCGATGTGACTGACGTCAACGACAACGCGCCTGAGATCTATCTGAAATCTCTGACTAACCCAATTGCAGAGGACGTCCTCCCCGGTACCGAGGTGGGAATAATTAACGTCCACGACGAAGACTCAGACAGTAACCGACAAGTGCGCTGCTCGATTGAGCAAAACGTACCCTTCAAACTGATACCATCCATTAAAAACTATTATTCTCTCGTAACTACTGACAAACTGGACCGGGAGCAGGTCACCAACTACACTGTTACAGTCCTCGCCACGGACGAGGGCTCGCCCCCAATGACGTCCACCAAGACTTTTCAGCTTTCTGTAGCGGACGTTAACGACAACCCGCCGGTGTTCGCTGAGCAAGCATACAAGGCCTACGTTTCAGAAAATAACAAACGTGGCTCTACCCTATGTTCGGTGACAGCTCAAGACCCAGACTGGAGACAAAACGGAACTGTCTTTTTTTCTCTTTTACCTGGTGCAATCAACGGTGTCCCAGTTTCTTCGTTTTTGTCCATTATCGGAGACACCGGTGTAATACAAGTTGTTAAATCGTTTGATTATGAACAGTTCAGGAGTTTTACGTTCGGTGTGAATGCCAGAGACAACGGATCCCCTCCGCTCAGTAGCAACGTGACTGTCAGCGTTTTTATCACGGATCGAAATGACAACACTCCTCAGATCCTGTATCCCGCCTCAGAGGGGAACTCTTTCTTGACTGAACTGGTTCCCAAATCTTCACACGGAGGTGCGTTGGTTTCCAAGGTGATAGCGGTTGATGGGGACTCTGGACAGAACGCCTGGCTGTCCTATCAGATCATTAAGTCTACTGATCCGGGACTTTTCAAAATCGATCTGCACAGTGGGGAGATCAGGACCCAGCGAGACATTTCCGAGACTGATAACATGAAACACAATCTTATTGTGGCAGTGACCGATAACGGACAGCCCACCCTTTCTATCACATGTACCATCTATCTACTGATTTCTGATAATCTCTCTGAGGTTCCGGAGCTGAAAGACTTGTCCTATGACGACAACAATTCTCAACTGACATTCTATCTGATAATCGCTCTGGTGCTGGTCTCCATGCTTTTACTGACTTTCATTATAATTATCCTGGGTGTTCGTTTCTGTCACAAGACGAAGCCACGGATGATTTTTGACGGCGCAGTTGCAATTCCCGGCGCATATCTCCCAAGTTACGCAGAGGGTGACGGAACAGAGACAATGCGGAGCGCCTACAACTATGACGGTTATCTTACTACAGGGTCTCGAACCAGTGATTTTAAATTTGTCACATCCTACAACGACGCCACGCTGCCTGCCGACCTGACACTGAGGAAAACTGATTTTGGAGATATGTTTGGAGATTCAGAAGGGTCACCAGAGGTAGGAAAACCACCCGCACTTCAGTAGGCCTAGCTTCATATCGTGAATGAATGTTTCATGTAGCCAACAATTGGTGTGGGTATTTTGAGGGAACCCAATAGTGTATGCTTATTACGGTGTTATGCAAAGTATGGTGTTGATTATATTCCATTACACTTCCGGAATGTGTAGGGACATGGTCGATATTATTATTTTATTTTTTTCCATGTAGGATTTCTGATTTTCATATAGGATTATTTGAGTAGGCCTATCCCCGATTTCTCACCTGGGGTACTAAAAATACAAAAAAATGCCATAAGACATGAACCGACATCGAGTTACTCCTGGTTTCATAATGCCGCTGTCCGTGGTGCTGAAGATTCAATATTGCAAAACGGTAGCCTATATAATTAAGCAATAGATCACGCCAGGCTGTGGTATGTGCTCATTATACCACTGTTAAGGGGCGTTGTCCGGCCCCGACGCGCAGCGGAGGGCCGGCGACCCCCTTCACAGTGGTATAATGAGCACATGCCACTGACTGAAGTGATCTAATGCTTTTATACAACGGTTACTGTTATGGCGAAACGAAAGTCATAGACACACTACATTTAAAAAGAAACCAAGAAAGTCAAAGTAGCCGTTTTATTAAATAATACAAAAAAGTAGTCCCTCCTGGCTGCCGCTATGCATCGACGGTCGCTATGCAACACACTTTAGCGTCCCTCCGAGAGAAGGCTCCGATAGAGCGGTTCGCCGGCAATTTATCCTATGGAGCAGTTCACTCGTAGCCTGGTTCTATCAGACTCTCGTACTTCACTTCATTTCATTTCATTTGTACAGAGACTAGTCTAGTACTGAAGGGAAATTCAAATTGAGCGGAAGTACTTAGGCGGGCGGAGCCAGGCTAGTTCACTCGCCGTGTGCCTAAGCTTTCGTTAGTCTCTCCATCGCCTTGCTCACTCCCGGAGTAACAACATTTACACCCTCTCCATCATCCAACACATGTTTTACTTTGTAACTGTTTCTACTTCCAGGCGCGGAGTGATATGCAAACTTTCACAAAATGATCGGGCGTCATAGCAGTTATGTATATGCTCATTATACAACAGTTGGGAACCAATCAGATCGCTGGATTTAGGGCCTGAATCCAGCGATCTGATTGGTTCCTAACTGTTGTATAATGAGCGTATACATAACTGCTATGACGCCCAATCACTTTGTGAAAGTATCACGCGTCCCCTGAATTGAGACACAGCCATGCAAATAGTTGGTTAATCAAATCAAGCATTTATATTATTATTATTATTATTATTATTATTATTATTATTATTATTATTATTATTTTATTTTATATTATATCCTTATCATTATTTATTTTTGTTGTTATTATTTTATGCTATCTTTACAATATTGTTCCTGTAGGATACTGAAAATCTAAATATTTGATATTAATGTCAAATTAAATGTAGAATTGGCCCATATATTATACTATTTTGTGAATATAGTTAGTTCATATATTCATCACATCTGCAAGATCATAAATGTACTCTTCGTGTCGCTGTTGACCAGCATTGGAGGAGGGCGCGTTGGCTCACATCGCCCCTTGTTCTTTTTTCCTCCAAAAAGAAACGTTGTGACCGGCAGTAATAACGCAATAGTCGACCTCAGTAGTCTAAACAAATTTCAGTACGTTTCTTATTTGAGGATAGCACTGTTCATTGATCAAACTATCGGCGTCTTGGTTGGGAAACGAAATGGAAGACAAAGGATTATCTTCGCTGTTGGTGATCTATGGCCTTGTTCTCTTTATTCATTCGGATATCGTTCATGGCGACCTAAGCTATTCAATTCCAGAGGAACTTAAACGTGGGTCTGTTATTGGAAACATAGCCAAGGATCTCGGCCTCGGGGCGGGCAGACTTTCGTCTCGAAAGGCCCGTGTTGATGCTGAAGGTAATCGGAAAATGTACTGTGATATAAATCTAGCGACCGGGGATTTGATTGCGGCGGAGAGAATCGACAGAGATAGCCTTTGTGGGAAGAAAGCGTCTTGCGTCATAAAGGTGGATCTGGTGTTGGAAAATCCCTTGGAGCTTCAACGTGTCACTTTGCACCTTCAAGATGTCAACGACAATTCACCACAATTTAAAGCTGATTCGATTGAGATGGAAATAAATGAGTTAGCAGAAAAAGGCACCCGTTTCTCAATAGAGGAAGCCCATGATTCAGATACAGGCCAAAATTCGGTTCAAAAGTACGATCTCCAAAAGAACGACAATTTTGTTTTAGTGGTCGATAACAACAAGGTGGAGCTCGTGTTAGAGAACAAACTAGACCGAGAAAAACAACAAGACATAAATTTGCTTCTCACGGCATTTGATGGGGGTTCTCCTCAGAGATCAGGTACTGTAGTAATACATGTCACTGTGCTAGATTCTAACGATAACGACCCAGTGTTTAGCCAGGCCTTGTATCAAACGAATTTGCCTGAGAACTCCCCCCTGGATACAGTAGTAGTTACAGTGAGTGCTACTGATGCCGATGAGGGTATACATGGAGAAGTCAGCTATGACTTTGGTCATGTTTCAAATTACGACGAGCAAATATTTTCAATTGACCACAAAAGTGGGGAAATAAGGCTTGTTGGTGCAATTGATTATGAAGAAACAAGTAATTATGAACTACGGGTTAAAGCAAAAGACGGTTTAGGCCTCACTTCCTATTGCAAAGTCACCATCGATATCAGTGATGTTAATGACAACAGTCCAAGAATATTCCTGAAATCTCTCAACAGTCCGCTTCCAGAAGACGTGTCACCGGGCACAGAGATAGGGATTCTAAATGTCCAGGATAGAGACTCGGAAAACAACGGTCAGGTCCGATGCTCCATTCAACAAAATGTTCCTTTTAAGCTTGTTCCCTCCATCAAAAACTACTATTCCCTGGTAACAACGAACCAACTGGACCGTGAAACCACGTCTGACTACAATATCACCATCACTGCTACGGATGAAGGCTTCCCTCCTCTGACCGCCTCCAAGGTCGTCCAGTTGTCCATTGCAGACGTGAATGACAATGCGCCTGTGTTTGAGGAGGATGACTACAACGCCTATGTTACTGAAAACAACAAGCAAGGTTCCACACTCTGTTCTGTAGCTGCTCGTGACCCCGACTGGAGGCAAAACGGCACTGTAGTGTACTCTCTTCTGACGGGCCAAGTCCACGGCAGCCCGGCGTCGTCCTATCTGTCCGTTAACGGAGACACGGGGGTCATCCACGCTGTGAGATCGTTTGATTATGAACAGTTTAGGAGCTTTAAGGTCCAGGTGATGGCTAGAGACAATGGTTCTCCTCCGCTCAGCAGCAACGTGACGGTCAGTGTCTTCATAACGGATGTAAATGACAACACTCCTCAGATACTTTACCCCGCCATCGATAGTAACACCTTAATGACTGAGCTGGTTCCCAGATCAGCTCAGGGAGATTCGCTGATGTCTAAAGTGATAGCTGTGGATGCAGACTCAGGTCAGAACGCATGGCTGTCCTATCACATCATTAAACCCAGTGACCCAGGACTCTTTACCATCGGCCTCCACAGCGGGGAGATCCGGACCCAGCGAGACATTTCTGAATTGGACAGTATGAAACAGAACCTTGTGGTGGTGGTTAAGGATAATGGACAGCCAGCTCTATCAGCCACGTGCACAATTCACTTGCTTATTTTTGATACCCTGGCTGAAGTTCCAGAACTGAAGGACATGGCTTATGAAGACAGCAGTTCTAAATTGACATCTTATCTGATCATCGCGCTGGTATCCGTCTCCACCTTTTTCCTGACTTTCATTATTATCATTCTGGGATTGAGGTTTTGTCGGAGGAGAAAGCCAAGACTGTTATTTGATGGAGCGGTTGCTATTCCCAGCTCTTATCTCCCTCCAAACTACACAGATGTGGACGGCACTGGGACTTTACGCAGCGCATATAATTATGATGCGTATTTAACCACTGGATCTCGAACAAGTGACTTTAAATTTGTCACGTCTTACAATGACAACACACTGCCTGCAGACCAGACCCTGAGAAAAAATCCTACTGACTTTGAAGAAGTGTTTGGAGACCTTGATGTTTCCCCTGAGGTAGGCACTCCCATTTTAAACACATTCATGTCTAACTGATATTCTGCAAAGCCTAGCCTACTCTAAATGCTCAATTATTTCACTTTGCTTATCATCAGGTCTAGTTATAATTTTAAATCAGATAAGTAATATATAATGGCCTCAAAACATATATGTGGCATTAGATGAATAATGCTTTTTATTTTAACAAGTTTGTTTGTTGGAAGTTTGATAATGACTCTTACTTAGTCATGTCTCTCATTTAGTATTTTGCCCAATTGTTGGAATCTGAATCCCCATTTCTAGCATTAGAAGGTTGCATAACGTCTATGGTAATATCATATTACTTGCGTTGTTACATTGGAATAGCAGTTGTTTGTATGCTGAGAGTTGATTGATCAGCAAATCAGCAATGTGTAAAGCGTTTTGTATTGGATCTCTAACGGATGGAAGATGGATGAGTGTGTGGATTACCTTGTGCACCTTCATCACAAGCTGGTTGTGTTAATGAGGTGACATCTAGTTTCTGCTTCATATTCACCTCATTTATTTATGAATTATTCAGGTATTTAGTTCATGAGATAACTTTGAATGAATGCGTTGCATAAAATCGGTTTTAACAATGTAGTTGTGCTCATTCTCAACTGGCTCTGTGCTGTACAGCTTGTTATAACGAACAGATACACCTAGTGTCGCTGTTCACCGTGGTAGACCTATAAAGACGGCCTTCCTCTCCCTCTTCACACAAGGGAAGCATACCTTTTTACAAACAGCGACAGACACGTTCAATAGAATCGTCTTCTCTTCGAATATGATTTAGCAGACCCCACTGCAAATGTTAAATAGGATGAGCATCTATACTATACCTAGAGGCTTTGTGTTACTTTGTTTCAAGATGGAATGGGATAGATCCTTCTTTGCAGCCTTTGTCTTCTGCATCCTCACACTGCAATCTGCCTATGGAGACATCAGCTATTCTGTCCCGGAGGAAATGAAACAAGGAACCGTTATCGGCTATATCGCACGAGATCTTGAAATGGATGTGCGTACACTTTCCACTCGAAAAGCCCGGATTGACGTTGAGAGAAACCGAAAAAGATATTGCGAGATAAACATTTCAAAAGGCGAATTGATGGTTGCTGATAGAATTGACAGAGAATCGCTGTGTGGCAGGAAGGCTTCGTGTATTGTGAAACTGGAGCTAGTGTTGGAAAACCCACTTGAGCTACATCGTATTAGCCTGCATATAAAGATATTAATGACAATGACCCGGTGTTTAAAAAATATCTTATCAAAATGGAAATCCGAGAATCGACAGGCAAAGGTACTCGCTTTTCATTAGACGAAGCGCATGATTCTGATATTGGAGATAATGCTGTAAAGAGCTACTCTTTGCAGATAAACGATAATTTTGTTTTAAATGTTGAGACAAAATCTGACGGGCGAAAATACTGTGAATTAGTTTTGGAAAAGGAATTAGATCGGGAAACTCAGCAAGAAATCAACCTTATTCTAACGGCCCTGGATGGAGGCACTCCTCAGAGATCAGGCACTGTAGCCTTAAGGTACGAACACACCAAACGCGTACCCGCGTAAGATTTACGCGCGTAACGCAGCTAAAATGTTGCTTGACCATTTTGTGTCAAAAATGGTCCTACGTACGCAGCTACGCGCCTGTGGCTGCGCTGGATTTAGGAGTCCGAGGAAGGAAACCCAAACGCCGCCGTGTTTGGGTGCATGATAGAGCTTGGATCGGGTTAGATCAAATAATCTCGGATATAAATAACAATAATCGGGTTAAATAACTTCACATGGTGTGTCTGGTGTGTTTCCAGCATTCGTAGTGTTGATCAGCAGAGAAATAGTCCGCCAAGACGTTGAGGTTGTTTAGCAACCAGAGACTCAGAGCGTTCACTCTTCGTCGTAACTATCAAACCAAACATCCTTCACATTCACCGAGCGAACATTATGAAAGTAAAATGCACATTTCTCGCTAAAAATGTTTCCATAAACGCATTTAATGGCGTAACTATGTTACTATTTCCACCCAGAATAAAGAAAGATGTCGGCCGTATGCTTCTGTGCAAGCGTCACTACTCTCTGCCAGTGACGTCGGGTCAAGCTCCACGCTGATTGGCTATCGCGGTTAAGCATCACGCGTATGAGCGTTGAAAGTTCAATTTTTTGAACTCCTCGCGTACGCGCGTATATACACGCTCGTATATGTACGCGCGTATATACACGCTCGTATATGTACGCGCGTATATACACGCTCGTATATGTACGCGCGTATATATACGCTCGTATATGTACGCGCGTATATATACGCAGCTCATACGCCGCTAACGCGGGTACAATTTTGCTTTAGCACATGTAACGCATGTACGCAGCTCATAAGCGCGGAAACCAATGGTTCCCTATGGAAAAATTGACGATTTTATACGCGTCTATACGCGGGGTACGCGTTTGGTGTGTTCGTACCTTTACACGTCACAGTGCTGGATGCTAATGATAACGCTCCGACGTTTAGCGATGACCTCTATAAAGCCGGTTTACCTGAAGACTCTCCTCTGGACGCTGTGGTCGTGACCGTTAGTGCGACGGATGCGGACGAAGGACATCACGGGGAAGTTGTGTACGAACTCAATCACGTCTCAGGGAATCATAATGTGTTTTCACTTGATCGGAAAACGGGGGAACTGAGAGTTAATGCGCATTTGGATTATGAGGAAGAGACTTCATATGAAATTCGAGTTAGCGCAAAAGATGGACTTGGACTGGCATCTTACGCAACGGTAATGATTGACGTGACTGATGTTAATGACAACGCACCTGAGATTTTTCTGAAAACCTTGACTGATTCTATACCTGAAAACATGCCACCAGGTACGCAGGTTGGTATCTTCAACGTGCAAGATGCGGACTCTGACAATAACCGCAACGTTCAATGTTACATTCAGCAAAACGTTCCTTTTAATTTGGTTCCATCAATTAAAAACTACTATTCGCTGGTGACTACTGGAGAACTAGACCGTGAACAGCTGTCCAATTACAATATTACAATTACTGCAACTGATGACGGTTCTCCCTCTCTATCGTCGTCTAAAAGCTTTCTATTATCTATAGCTGACATCAACGACAACCCCCCTGCCTTTGAGAAGCAGGCTACCCCAGACACCCCTTCCAAGAGGAGAGTGCCAGGGAGCAGGCGAGGCATGAGGAGAGCGAGGCAAAGTTGGCAGAATGGTGGAGAAGATGTGATTCTCCACCATTCTCTCAAAAGCTGAGAGAGGGTGTGTGTGTTTGTGTGTATTTTTAGGTGTGCGTGTGTGTGTGTTTTTAGATGTGTGGTTCAGTGTTTCTTATTTAAATAAAGTGTTTCTTCTAAAGTGTTCTTGTTCTTAACCGATTATTATCTAAGGGTGCACTCACACTAGGCCTTCTGGCCGTGGCCGTGGCTGTTTTAGCACCTAACCGTGCTCAAATCTGCCAGTGTGAGTGTGGCCAGTCTGGCACGCCGGGCCAATTACAAAATATAAATACCATTTCTGGTTAAACATCTTTACAATGGGTCTTGCTCGTTGCCCGAGACAATGGCAGCCAGTCTGTCTCTTGTAACATTACCAGGGGTCTGGTTATCTGCTAGGGGGCACGGGGAGGCCATGATGACGTCACAGGGTAGGGTTGTCCCATTTGGTAGGGGATCGGTTAGGGGTAGCAATGAGGGGTAGCAATGAGCATGAGCAATGAGGGTTAGGGTTGAGATGTAGGGTTGAGACAGTGAGCAAAGAAACGGGATTGGGCCTTATAGTGTCTATGTGACGGAAAATAACCAACCTGGCAGTAGTTTATGTTCAGTGTCAGCTCGTGACCCAGACTGGAGACAAAACGGCACACTCATTTATTCAGTTTTGCCTTGTGAGGTGAACGGTATTCAGCTGTCTTCTTATCTAACGGTTAACGGAGACACCGGGACCATCCAAGCCCTGAGGTCGTTTGATTATGAACAGTGTAGAAGCTTTAAGGTCCAAATAATGGCCAGAGACAACGGTTCTCCGCCTCTTAGCAGCAACGTAACCCTTAATGTATACATAAGTGATGTGAACGACAATCCCCTTTTGATACTTTACCCCACGCCGGGAATTAACTCTCTCATGACTGAACTAATTCCCAAATCAGCCGCTGGGGGGTCATTGGTGTCTAAGGTGATAGCAGTCGACTCGGACTCTGGTCAGAACGTGTGGCTGTCTTTTCACATCATCAAATCAACAGACCCAGGACTGTTTGTGATTGGTCTACACAGCGGAGAAATCAGGATGCAGCGGGATGTTTCTGAGCAAGAAAGCATTAAACAAACCCTAATTGTGGCAGTTAAGGACGATGGACAACCCCCTCTTTCAGCCACCTGTTCCATTAACCTGCTTATATCTGATAACTTGGCCGAAGTCCCAGAACTGAAAGATATGACCCATGAAGATGGTTCAACATTAATCTCGTATCTGATAATAGCTCTTGTGTCTGTCTCGACCTTCTACTTTACTTTCCTCATTATTATTCTTGGTGTGAGGTATTGTCGCAGAAGGAAGCCAATGCCGTTGTTTGACACTGCCGTGGCCATACCCAGTGGATACTTCCCTCCTAGTTACGTGGAGGTGGACGTCGCGGGGACTTTACGCAGCGCTTGCAATTATGATGGATATATGACGACAGGATCAAGAACTAGTGACTTTAAGTTTGTGTGTTCTTACAACCAAAACACGCTACCTGCAGATCAGACACTGGTGAAATCTCCAACCGGCTTCGATGAAGCATTCATTGACTCCGACGGTTCGTCCCAGGTAGGTCACGCCGATAACTAATAATTGTATTGCGTTACATTAACAATCAGAATTTGTTGCCACATATTTGTCTGTGTCAAGGATGTGTTTTTTTATATGCCTAATTGTATTCTTAAATACGCAATAATATCTTATTTTAATTTTTATAATATTATTAATATTAAAGATATTCATATTCATTTTCTTATCGAATTTGATATTTTTATTTTTGCCATAATTGAGGCCTATATTGTGGCGTCCACTCCTGCGCCGAACAATTAGCCAAGTGTGAGAGTATATAATGAAGCAATTAAGTCAAGTAACAATCCTCAATCCTTATATTAAACTACACGAATTTCGCAAATATTAGGGCCACTTTAAATCACTGTAGTCCTACGTTGATCAGCAACATGTTTTGGAATTTAGAAACCGATGCAATCAATTATGGAAAGGCCTAGTTCAACAAATGTCTGGTGCTTGTTGAAGTAAGCAAATTAATTTAGTGATTAGGGCCTACGAGACTGAACTGGGTCGGATCTTTTGAAGGTTGTTTTCTGGTTACTTCTCTAGTGGTTGATCTGTCAGTTGTAATTTCGTGTAACGACCGAGTCGAGGCTCACCGTGTCGCTGTTCACCAGCGGAATGAGATGCCGTGTCATACTAGCCATGTTGCCCTAAGTACATTTTTCGAGGTCTGTTCTTCAGATAGACAAGAGTCGTGGTACGGTTAACCAGCATATTCGGGACTGGATTTACCCATGGACAATATCGTGGTCGTTTATAAGAACGGATTTAGATCTAGTTGCAGATAAATCTGCGGCCCACAACCGGGATTGTGTCATAATGTGCGACAAAGGATTTGGATTCCTTGGCCTGCTTCGTAGCGTCCTTCTCTTTATCCTGGCCTTGGACTTCATTTATGGAGACGTGAATTATTCGATTGTAGAGGAGCACAAACCTGGATTCGTTATTGGAAATATTGGCAAGGATCTTGGATTAGATGTGAAACGACTCTCCTCTCGAAAGGCACGGATTGATAGCGAGGGGAACCGTAAACGCTATTGTGACATTAATAGCAACGGTGATTTGATTGTGGCTGAGCGAATAGACAGGGAAGAGCTTTGTGGTGATAAGACTCAATGTATCGTTCGTTTTGAATTAGTTTTGGAAGGACCGTTGGAGATGCACCATGTGTCCCTTGAAATACAAGATATCAATGATAACGCACCTAAATTCTCCAAGGAATTGTTCAAATTAGAGATAAGTGAATCTGCAGTTAAAGGAGCCCGTTTTCCTATTATTGCGGCGAATGACGCAGACATAAAAGAAAACGGCGTGCAAGGCTACACCCTGCAAAGAAATAACCATTTCGATTTAAAAATCAGTACAAATCAGGATGTTGGTAAATATGGAGAATTGATATTGTACAGAGAACTAGACCGCGAGGAACAGCAGGAGATGACATTTGAGCTTACAGCGCTGGACGGCGGTAGTCCGCAGAGATCCGGCAGCATTGCTATTCACGTCACCGTATTGGATGCGAATGATAACGCCCCGTTGTTTAGTCAGGCTGTCTATAGAGTGAGTCTGCCTGAAAACTCAGCTCTAGACACGGTAGTGGCCGAAGTGATTGCTTCTGACGCAGACGAAGGACTAAATGGAGAGGTGTCTTATGAATTTGGTCGTATATCCGATTTGGCCGCCAAGTTATTTAATCTTAATCAGAAAACGGGGTTAATAACAGTGAAGGGTTCTATCGATTTTGAAGAAGAAACAACATATGAAATGCGAATAGAAGCAAAGGATGGTTATGGCCTCACCTCAAATGCAAAAGTTATTATAGATATCATAGATGTTAATGACAATGCACCGCTGATATATCTTAAATCTCTGACCAATCCAGTACCAGAAAACGTGTCCCCTGGTACTGAAGTCGGCATCATTAATGTGCAGGATAGAGATTCTGCGATTAACAGACAAGTCCAGTGTTCAATTCAGCAAAACGTTCCCTTTAAACTGATTCCCTCAATCAAAAACTATTATACACTGGTGACCACTGAACCGCTGGACCGTGAACTAGTCTCTGAATACAACATCACAGTCCACTTTGCCGATGAGGGCTCTCCACCCCTGACCTCCTCCAAACACATCCACCTCACCGTGGGGGACGTTAACGACAACCCACCTGTGTTCAAGGAGCAGTCGTACAACGCCTACCTGGTGGAAAAAAACACACCGGGCCATAGGTTGTGCTCTGTCGCAGCACATGACCCAGACTGGAGACAAAACGGTACAGTGGTGTATTCTCTTATAGCGGGTCAAGTCAACGGCAGCCCGGTGTCGTCGTATCTGTCCATTAACGGAGACACGGGGGACATCCACACTTTGAGGTTGTTTGATTATGAACAGTTTAGGAGCTTTGAGTTCAAGGTGATGGCCAGAGACAACGGTTCTCCTCCGCTCAGCAGCAACGTGACTGTGAGTGTCTTCATAACGGATGTGAATGACAACACTCCTCAGATACTTTACCCTGTCATCGATGGTAACTCCTTTATGACTGAGCTGATTCCAAGATCAGCCCAGGGAGGTTCTCTGGTTTCCAAGGTGATAGCAGTTGATGGGGACTCTGGACAGAACGCCTGGCTGTCCTATCAGATCATTAAGTCCACTGATCCGGGACTTTTTCAAATTGATCTGCACAGTGGGGAGATCAGGACCCAGCGAGACATTTCCGAGACTGACAACATGAAGCAGAATATTGTAGTGTCTGTAAAGGATAACGGTCA